>NC_092815.1:8721793-9027626 GCF_023375885.2 Dermacentor andersoni | reverse complement strand
TCAGTAGAGGATTTGGCGGCGTAGGGAGCAATGCAGCGTCACCTCGAGGCGCTGCATCGTCTAGTTTTCCGGCTGGGAGCGGCGTCCGAAGGGAGTCGGCGAATAGGCGCGACGGGGCTGGGGAGAGCGAGATTGTCGTCGTTGGGGCGAAGGCGAACGAGAATAGGGGCGGTTCGTTGCAGGAGAATCAGTGGCGGCATTATCGGAGCGTGCGGCATAGGGACGAGAAGGGCCACCTGAGGGGCGAGAGTAGGCAGTATAAGTAGGCCGGCTCGGGGAACTCCAGCGACTACGACAGTGCCGAGAAATGTGCCCGATTCGATGGCAGTGGAAACAAATAGGCTTGTCGTCAGCAGTGCGCCATTCAGATGGGTTGCGGAAACGTGGTGGGTAAGAAGATGCGGGACGGGGCGAAATCGAAGAAGCCGGGCGGGTATTAGGGCGATGGGCCGAGCAGATGGTGTGAAGACCCATGTTTTCAAACTCCTGGCGGACAACTGCCTGGATCAGTGAGACCGTGACTGCAGATGTGTTGGTGGGACTGGAGTCGAAGGCAGCCGGATAGGCGGCCTCGATCTCACGCCGGACGATCCTGGTAACATCGGCAGTGTTGTTGGGACGAGGAGCGTCGGCACAGGAAGATGTCGCTGGGGTGTTGGGCAGACGGGCAAACTGCTGGTCAATACGTCGGCTTTTGGCGAGTTCCAGGCGGCGGCACTCTCTTATAACAGCATCCACCGTCGCTACGTTGTTGCAAACGAGCAAGTTGAAGGCGTCATCGGCAATGCCTTTGAGGATGTGGGAAACCTTGTCTGACTCAGTCATGTGGGTGTCAACTTTGCGGCACAGAGCCAAGACGTCCTGAATGTACGTGACATAGGGCTCTGTTGACGTCTGCACACGGCCGGAAAGCGCCTTCTGCGCGGCAAGTTGTTGACCGTAGGGGTTGCCGAACAAGTCTCGAAGCTGTGTCTTAAGTGAATCCCAACTGGTGAGCTCATCTTCGTGCGTGCGATACCAAACTCGAGGTGTGCCACCGAGGTAAAAGACTACGTTGGCGAGCATATTAGTAGGGTCCCACCGGTTATTGCGGCTGACGTGTTCATACAGGCTGATCCAGTCATCGACGTCTTCCCCATCTTGGCCCGAGAATACGCCAGGATCACGGGGAGCGGGGAGAGTGATGTAGGTCGTCGAAGTGGCAGCAGGTGTCGGAGCCGGCGGAGTCGGGTTGTCGTCGCCGGGAGCCATGAAGGAAGGCTCGACGTACCGTCCACTGCGAAGCTCCGTGACGAGGTACAGGGAACGTCCACCTCCACCAGATATGTTACGTAGGAAGACGCAGACGAAAAGCTATGTACAAATATATTTACAAGGAAAATACGCTGCGCTTGGCCAAGAGGCAACAGCCCGCGCTAGCTTCTAATCGTCGTCGTCGTCTTCACACTGCTGGCCTTTCGTGATCGCGCATATTGTGCCGTAGCAATATGAAAGACTCTCGCAAACACCTACTGGCAGACACATACTTAACAAGCTTAGAGTAACATACGCATCACAATATGGCACTAAAGTAGACATTCCCCACGACATAAGGAAGAAGCTCATTATCCCACCGCTACCCAAAAACATGCATCCTGAACACCACAGGGAAAGGCGGGAGGAAAAGGCAAGGGCTATACATAGGACATTCCAACGCTCTCAGGACGTGGTGTACGTCGACGCGGCAGAGTACACGACTAATCAGAATATGTGTATCGTTGCAGTGAACTCAGAAGGTGAGCCTAAAGTCAGCGGATCTATTAAAACCAACAGAGCCGAGGTGGCTGAGGAATCGGCCATTGCTTTTGCAATGGCTTCCACACTGGCCACGATAATAGTCAGTGATTCTAAAACCGCCATTTTAAATTACGCAAAGGGGCGCATTTCGCCGGAATCACAACGTATCCTGGCAAACTTCCGCGGTGAGCGAGTTGTCCATATCATCTGGGCGCCTGCGCACTCCTCCCTCCCCGGCAATGAGGCGGCCGACGCCGTGGCTCGAGGACTCACAAGCCGAGCCACCGGGGCGCCGCGGCTGGGGCTGACAGGGGACCGGATGGTTGGCTACAGGGAGATAACTAATCATTACAGATTGGGGAGGGTGCGTTTTCCTCCCGCACACTCATCACTTAATAAGCAGCAGGCGGTGGCATGGCGCCTCCTTCAAACAAATACATATCCAAATCCGGTGACTTATAATCATTATTACCCAGACCAATATTCGGCGAATTGTAAATTTTGTCAAGAAAGGGCGGACCTGGATCACATTATCTGGGCCTGCCCTCGGGCGCCCCGACAGGGCCAAAAAATTCAGGATCGGAAGCAGTGGGAGACCGTGTTGCTCAGCTCGGCCCCCGAAGACCAGCTTCTGGCTGTCCAGCAGGCCGAGGATGCCGCTAGAGCTCAAGGGCTTCTGGCCGCCATCTAGGCGGGGTTGGCCCCCCCACCAATCTGCCGCTATATAAATAAATGTTATTTCTCTCTCTCTCTCTCCGAGACGCAAGAGACGCGAACTGCGTTTGACTGGAACTGTTAGCATAAAAAGTGGTAGCGCCCAAGCTTTTGTTGCTCACAGACGCGCTGTGTGCACAAACGCAAGTGTTGTTGCTTGACAGTTCGGTGCGTTGTTTATCCTCGCGGAACAGATATTAAGGTTAGCGTTGCTAGGTGTTGTGCCACCCTGCGTGCCTACATCGACGCAACGTGCACTTCCCCCCCCCCCCCACCTCGTTTTTCTGAAGTGGTTGTCCTTGGTGACAAGCTGCAAAACTCGCAGAAAACTGCCAAACACTTTCCGTAGGTTGAACTGAGGAGTCTGGGGGCGCGCAGCACCACGACGAATCCACTGGCAACCTTCAGAATTCCACCGAACTGCTGACCCTTGCCGTGGAGACCGGTTTTATGTAGCTTGGGCTTCTCCTTCGACGAACGAGGAAAGCGACACAGTTGAGGTCAGCACCGGTCTTGCCTCGTCCTGCCGACGACGGGACACCCAAAGTGATTTAAGGCAGAGCCGGCCCATTGTTACAGAGAGAGTGGCCACCAGCCGCCCCGTCGGTCTGGTACGCTCTTCGGCACCGCTGCTTGCACGCTATTAGCTGCTATATGTACGTATTGTGTAAAGCTTTTCATCTGCTGTTCGTCTGCTCCAAGAGTCCGTCTCTCGTCTTTGACCCCGAGTCGCAATAAAGTGGCGGCGTTTTTTGTGGCCGGATGTCTGCAACACCCCATGTCGATGCCCGCTGTGCAGCTTACGCCGATCGCCTGGCCAGCGTGTGTACGGTGCGCAGAATAATATGCTTCGCTTATTGCGTCCCGCGAACATGCGGTGCCTGGATATTGCTTAATCATTATAGCTGAGCAGTGCAAATTCACTCGGTCCTTCGCCCGTCTTGAGAAATTGCGAACTGCGTATGACTGGCGACATGCTTCAATTCTTTTCTTTGTTTGTTTCTTTTTTACGGGCACACATACTACCTTGACGAAACTTGGGTCAACGCTGGACATATCAAGGAAAATGTCTGAGAGGACATGATCGTCGTTACACGCGAGGATGCTTTTCGGGAAGGTCTGACAACAGGCCTTCGCGCACCGAGTGGCAAAGGTGGCAGGCTGATTCTATATTGCACGCCGGTAGCGAGTATGACCTCGTAAATGGTGCTTGCCTCGTTTTCCGAGCAGCGAAAGGAGCTGGTGACTACCACATAGAAATGGATGGGCCACGGTTCAAGAAGTGGTTCTCCGAGGAGCTTCTAACAAACATCAAAGCACGCCGCGTTATAGTAATGTACAATGCACCCTACCGCAGTGTTCAACTCGAGAAAGTAACGGCAGCATCGCACGAAACGTTGGCATTCAGTCTTGGCTAACCAAGAAAGACATCGCGTTTTCTCAGGGTCAATTAAAGCCAGAGTTGCTGGAGCTCGTCAACCAGCACAAGTAGATGTTTTCTGCCTATCGTGTGGTTGTGGTTGCTAAGGCTGCTAGTCACGACGTCGTGAGGTTTCCTCTATACCACTGCGAGTTTTGAATACGATCGAACTGATTTGGGGCCAGGTGAAAGGTTATGTAGCGGCTAACAATACCGCATTCACCCTTCCAGCTGTCGAAAAGTCGCTGCAGGAAAGCATCAATTTTGTAACTGCAGAGAAGTGGATTAGGGCGTCTTCTCATATTTAGACGATCGAAGAGGAATTCTGGCCGCGTGACGACATCACTGACGCAAGCCTCGGCAGGTTTGAAATTTCACTCTTATCAGATACGAGCAGCGAGAGTGATGCGAGTGAAAGTGAGATGAGGGGAATGGAAGAGCCACTGTGAATGTGGGCATGGTCGCAGAAGCCTCCGCAACATTGTGTTTTGTTCGTTGGCTTCTGCCTCAAGGTTTTACTGATCATCTTGTATGTGAAATAATTGACTGTGAGGTTTTACGCGCCGAAACCACACTATGATCCCAAGGACCAGCGTAGAGCTCCACCCTGGAACAATGTGTGCAGCTTTATGTTCTTTTTTTTAATTTTGAAATTTCCCCCTTAGGCTTAACCTAGCGGGCCTGAAAAATACGTGAACAAATGCGTTCTTTGGTTCTTTTACGTGCTCCAGGATTCAATGTACGGGCACGTTCACATTTTGCCGACATGAAAATTTGGCTGCAGTGATCGAACCCGTAAGCTTGCGCTTAGCAGCGCATAGCTGCTAAGCAGTTGTGGTGGTTGCAGGACATGTGCATTGCTATGGCGGACATAACCGTTGTGGGAATAGTTATGAATAGTTCAGGAATGCTGAAATCACCTGGCAAGAAAGCTTGTTTAAATAAAGACGTCGGCTTTGCTCCTTACGATGAAGCACATTGCACGGCATATCGCTCACGCCACGCTAGCCGAGAGCTAGCGTTTGGTAGACCTAGCGCGGCATGGCAGCAATGCACGTTGAAGGGGAAGTGCTCCCGGCGGAGGACTTTACTGAAGACCTGGGATGGCGGACAGTGTCCAGACGAAAATCTAGAGCTACGACGAGGCCTGGATTGGGTGCTGGCGGTTCGCCAAGCGAGATGCCTGAACAACGGGGCGCAGGTGAGCGGCGCTGAGGCTCGGCAATCAAGAATCGCATTGTGAAGGCGTCGCGCATGCCACTGATGCCACAAGAACACATCAAAATAGTCATTCGCCCACGGGGTGGACTGAATTTGGAGAAAGTTAGCACTATATCGGTGGGCAAGGCAATCGTAGAGGCGGCAGGCCTCAGTATTGAGCAGATTAGGGAAGATGTTATTTGCCCTAACTTTATGCAAAATATCTTGGTGGCTAGTACGCCAGAAAGGAGGAACGCTGAACGATATGTGAGACTCAGGTCAATCAGAGTGGCAGACAAGGATTTTGAAGTTAGTGCGTACGAGACGGCCCCACACACTACGTGTAAGGGGGTCATTCGCAATGTAGACGTTATGGATGGCCCCGCGACACTTGAGCGGAACATTGTTAACGAACGCAATCCGCTGGCTATAGCAGTCAAACGAATCAAAAACGCAGGATCAGTAATCATTGTTTTCGACGGGTTAAAAGTGCCCAATTTTGTCAGATATGGGCCACCTCTGGTCCGGTGCTTCCTGTATCGAAAGCAGTTGGATGTATGTTATGTGTGGCAAGCTTGGACATCGGGCGGATGTCTGTCCGGCGCCCGATTCTTTTGAATGCCGAGGATGCGGAGCTCGGAACCCTGAAGAGGATCACAGCTGCGTGCCTTGTTGCAAGCTTTGACACCTGACCGCGGAAAACAATGCAGACAACGATACCAGCTTCCCTACGTCGTGCGTGTTCGACGACAGGAGAGAGCCAGGGCGGAGCTAACGGCGGAACAGGAGATGCCGAGATGGTGCAGCTGGTGTCAGAGAAGCGTTTACCTGCTTAACATGTACAGTAGCCCCCAGGACACGAAGCAGAGTTTCAAATCTCTCTTGACCAAAGCAACCATTCGGGCTGATGATGCACCGTTGCTTATTGTAGGGGACTTTAATGCACCATATCATGTGTGGAAGTATGTTTATAGCACTATTAAGGGGGAGAGACTATGGCAGCAGGCATTAGACTTGAATTTGAATCTGATTATGGACCCTTCGTATCCCACAAGATGTGGCACGTCGAAATGTAGAGATTCTACACCTGATCTCACTTTTGTTCGGGGGGTGGTGGATTCGTCCTGGTCCAATTCTAATATAGATTTTGGTAGCGATCATTACATACTTATGATTACTTTGGTAGTGGCTAATAAAAAGGAGCGCACATTCAGGATGGTTGACTGGGATGCATTTAGGAAACGAAGAGCGCAGAGAATCGAAGATGAGGGAAATGAGTTGACCTTGGAACAGTGGACTAGTCAGCTTAAAAGTGACGTTGAGGCGTCCACTAAAGAGGTTCAGACCGATATTGACACGGAACACATGGATAGTCGCCTGGAGCATTTCTTGGAAGCGAAGCACTCGATGTTAACGAGATGGAAGGGTCAGAGATTGAATACAAGGCTTAGAAAGCGTATAGCAGTGGTTAGTCAGGAAATTGAAGACCATTGTCGGGTACTGTGCAAGCAGCAATGGGATGAAGTATGCAATTCTATTGATGGTCGCATTAAGAGGGGAGGCGCCTGGAGTTAGCTCAGACATTTACTAGGTGAGACACACACTAAATCTAATCAGACGACTGTGATAGGTAAGCTGGTCCATCAGGCATGTCAGGACTCCACGGAGCAGGAGTTGCTGAAGGGTTTGGCTGAGAGGTACCTTCCGTTGGAGACCTGGCACGTTACACCTGACGTGATTTTGGAATATAGTGGGGACGAAAATGCAGTTATGGATAAGGAATTTACTCAAAGTGATGTAAGGATGGCGCTGCAGAATCTTAATGGTCGATCGGCATCAGGGCCGGATGGCATTGCGAATAACATGTTACGGAATTTAGACGACGGGTCAGTTGAGTTCCTTACGCGGGAGATCAATTGCCGATGGAAGGAAGGCTCTTTCCTGGAAGAGTGAAAACTTGCAACTACTGTTCTGATACGCAAACCGGGGAAGGTGTTTGGGGAAAGTCACTGAGCGTTTCATTTTAAATAGGCTAACGCGTTATGTTGATAGCAATGGGGTCTTTCCGCACTCGATGATAGGATTTCGGCCCAGCCTCTCGACTCAGGATGCTATGATCAGGATTAAGCATCAGCTCCTTGACCGGCGGACAAGGGATACTAAGGCACTAATTGGACTTGATGTGGACTTCTTCCATTCTGTCAAGGCTTTCCTGATGGATAGAAGGACATGTCTCAGGTTTGGGGAGATAAAGTCGGAAGTCCTTAAATTGGGTTGCTGTGGTACTCCGCAGGGATCCGTACTCTCGCTTATGTTATTTAATCTGGCGATGTCGAAGTTGGCTAATACACTGGACACTGTCCAAGGTGTTGGCTATTCTATCTACGCGGATGACGTTACTATATGGAGTGTTGGTGGTAGTGATGGATAGCTTGAGGCTAGGCTGCAGAATGTGGTACCGCTTACGGAAGAGTATTTGGGTCTTATGGGGCTCAAGGGCTCCACTAAAAAGTTGGAGTTGTTGATATTAAAATCTCAGAAGCTAGGTCGTAGGCCGAAGGGTTGGGTACCGTAAGTTGAGCCTTGCATTAGAATTCATACTAGGCAAGGGTCGGTGATACCCAAAGTTGAAGCAATCAGGGTCCTTGGTTTTGTACTTGAAGCGTACGGATCGAACATTAGAACCATTCTGCGTATTACCAAGAAGGCGGAGTAGGCCATAAGACTTATAAGAAGGATCTCTAATAGGCATAGGGGTTTAGGAGAAGAAGGTGCAATGGGCTTAGTTAACGCATTTATTATGCGTCTTTTCTCGTATGCGGCAGCTATGCTAAATTGGAATAGGGGGGAGAAAAATTAATTGGAAGCATTAATCAGAAAACCGTCAAGGCTGCGCTTGGTCTGCCTATGACTACGTCAACCGATATGTTGTTACGACTGAGTTTGCATAATACTTTAGATGAAATTGCCGAGGCTCAGCGTACGGCACAGAGGGAGCGGTTGCTAGGTAGACCAGCGGGTAGGCATATTTTAGAGTCAATTGAAGAATCGGTGGCTGTGTCGCACGATAGGGCGCCCCTACACGAGTTGAACGTGAACCTTAGGGCAAATATCATGGTTCGTCCATTCCCGCGGAATGTGCACCCCGTGCACAATGTAGGGAGGCGGGTCGCGAGAGCTAGGGCTTTGTTGCGAGAGGCGAAGGATCAGGAGGAGAAGTCTGCGTTTGTTGACGCCGCATGGATTAATGGTAAAAATGCTTATTAGGTGGTGGTGGTAGATGGCAAAGGGAGCGTTAGAAATGCCGCTTCCATTTATACCAAACATCCGGAGGTTGCCGAACAGGTGGGTATTGCTCTAGCGTTAATTGATTCAAGAAGAGTTTTGGTGTTTAGTGACTCGCGATCTGCGATTAAAGCCTTCTCGAGAGGACTTGTTGCGGAACCGGCTAACAGACTGCTGCAGGGTAGGGATATCACTTCACACACAGTTACTTGGTTCCCGGCGCATATGGGGACAGTGGAGGGAGCCCCGCGTAACCTCAGCGAGGTGGCGCACAGGGAGGCACGAGGATTAGTGTGCCGTGTACTCCCTCAAGGGGCTGGATCTCCCGCTCCTGAGTACAGGGACCAACTGTTAACCTACAACGAAATCACCAAGCACTATTACTTAGGGCGCAGGGCATTCCCCTTGCTACATTCTAAATTAAATAGGCCACAGGCGGTTACATTAAGGCTTCTGCAGAGACGAACGTAGGCTAACCCGGTCTTCATGAATAAAATTAATCCTGACTGCGGGGTTTCAGTCTATTGTAGTAAGTGTGGGGGTTTGCTCGATTTAGAACACATGCTTTGGCGCTGCTTGGCGTTGGCCGGTGATGGTTCTCGAGGTGAACAGTGGGGGCAGCGGATGCTGCACAGTGAAGTGCTGGCGGACCAACTCAGGGCTGTCCAGAGGGCCCGTGTGACGGCAGAGGGGCTCGGCCTCTCTGTACCGACCTGAGAGCGGCCCGCACCAGTCCCAGACAGATCCCTCAGGACCTAAATAAAGTTCTTCATACCATACCATAGCAACAACGGCGATTTCTTAGAGTTTATAATTGCTCGCAAAACAACCAATTTTTCAGTATTCATATATGAAATATATATATCAGATTTGCATAAATATGATGCTATATACGTACCATTAATCTTTACACTGCTTTAACACGGCTAATAAATAGGTTGCGCCACATAACTTGAGCCAAAGTTTTAATGATCAAAGGCACTCTTGACGCGAGTTGAACCGAATGCCATTATGTTGGCATTGGCCCAGAGTTACTCAGGCGATCTTTTTTTTTATTTGCCCCGTAACTAACGGATTAGGTATGTTTAATTAACGAACTCTTTAGTTATTGGCTGCAGACCCCAAGTGGGACAGGCAAAGTTCTAGAGCACCGTGAGAAACATCTGAATAAATTGTTTTCAACACGATATATCTCAAGTGGTGCTTCTTTTCCGCGTTCCAAAGAAAGCCCCCGAAATATGAAAAAGATACCACGTGACGGGGCGCTTGCGCACTGTTATTGTGCTGTTCTCAAGCGTGCGATGGATGAACAAGGTCGGCTGCAGCGAGACACGCCCGCGACAGGACATTTGCACCGTTATGCGATAAGAGCCACATACCCAGATACCTGCACCAGGCATAACACCCGGTCGCAGGCAAGTCTCGCTGCAGCCGCCCTTGTTCATCTATCGCACGCTTGAGAGCAGCACAATAACGGTGCGAAAGCGCCCTGTCACGTGTTTTTTTTCATATTTCGCGGGCTTCCTTTGGAATGCGGAAAAAAGGAACACGTGAGATATATCGTGTTGAAAAGAAGTTATGGAGAGGTTTCTCAAGGGTGCTCTACAACTTTGCCTATCATACTTGGGGTCTGCAGCCAATACTTAAAAAGTTGATTAAATAAACATAACTAATAGCATGCACGAAAGCAGTCATCAAAAACACCCATTTGTGGAAAGCGGTGGCGCAACCGAAAACCGGAAACCGAAATCTCGAGCGAAAGGTTTGGACTACTTGGCGCGTAATACATGTGCGTAGGCTCCGCCCACGTTGCCTTCGCTGCCCTGCCGCAGAAAGTTGTTGCCAGGTGTAAGCAGGCCAACTCCCGCTGAGCGTGTACGTCAGCCTGACGGAACGAAGCGTTTTCTGGGTTTGTACCTGGAGTAGTAGAGCTATTGCTCTAAAAACACACAGACGCTACTGGGCGCGGTCGCAGCAGCGAGCGAAATATACCTTCACGTTGCGTCTTGCTTTAACTCGAACTAAGCGTCGAAAGCACAGCTCATACGAAGCTACCAGCATTCGGCGAACTTTGTAGACATCGCACATCGCTTTCAAGATATGAGCGACCATGCGGCGTACGCAGCAGCCGTCGGTAGTGACAGGCTAAATCACAATTTGACCTTGGCTGAGCTTGAAGGTCACATTTATGGAACAAACGTTTTCTGGGTTTGTACGTGGAGTAGTAGAGCTATCACTCTAAAACCTTCCGAGTCAGAACCGCTAATAGGGAGCTTTGGTGAGGAGCCTACAATGCGGCAACCGCACGTGTTGTAATTGCACGTGTGTAATTGTAATCTATCTAGACTCTGTGGGTGTTCCTGAGCCCGAGCAGTCACACTCTACGACATTCAAAAATGGCGAATACTGGCAGCGCTCAACTACAATTACCTCCGACATCTTCCCTGTTGAACTGACCACAGGAGGGGCTTCGCGAAGGCGACACTAGACTTGATAGTAGAGAGAGAGAGAGAAATAAATCAAACCCAAGGAAGTTACCCAGAAGAAATGCGTGATTGGTAACGCTGTCCTGTGAGAAGTCGTAAGGGTGTTAATTGAGAGTTCCCTCGCGTATAGGTGGCTCGCAACGCGACTTAATGTGGTGCGCACAAAGAGTACAGGAATACCTGAGCACAAGTGCGTCCTTCACATCAGCTCATACTTGGCTTAGCGTTTGAAGATTGCTCTACCTTTTTCACGATCACTGCCGCTAAGTGAGATCACCACATAGACGCCTTAAAAGACGCGGATACGTTGCTTACTGAAGGGGAAGAGGTCGAGAAAGCCAAGCGCCTTATTAATGTCGGCGTGAAGGCCTGCAGCGCGTTGTGTGTCACTGTGCAAGGGCTTTGCTTGCAGGTATGGCTTGTCCGGCAGAAGCCGCACGAGATGGAATTTATTTATGACCGGGAAAGTTCTATCAAAGTAGGTCAGCTTGTTTTTTTATCTTTTTGTGCGTGCTAATCGCGACGGCCCGCTAAGCCTTTCTTTCGCGCATTGCCGTTTTCCGACAAAGAGTAATTTTACAGCTCTGTGATGTTCTCGAGATCCGTTCACGCTAGGTCGAAGAAGGGAAGTGCAGTCGAGGACAGCAGGAAACTAGGTGGGGTGTTGAAATTAGGAAATTTTCTGGCGCAAGTTGGAATCAGTTGGCGCAGGATAGGCGTAATTGGAGATCGCAGGGAGGGGCCTTCGTCCTGCAGCAGACATAATATAGGCTGATGATGACGATAATGCTGATGATTATGAGGATCATGATGATGATAATAAATAACCCATGATGGTCAAACTTGATCCGGAGCCTTTCACTACGGCATTCTTCGTAATCCATTGTTGGCTAGGTAGGCAGCGCGTGCTAAGAAAAAAAAAAACAGCACTCGCCCCTGGTGGCTTGTGCAGCACAGGTTGGGCGAAGGAAAGGTTAGGGCGCGAGCGTCGCGCAGGTTCGTCAGAGCCTATGTGAGTGGGTGTGAGTTTTACTCATGGGTCGTGTGGTTGAAATTGTTCGTAACCAACTGTACAGTTTGGGAAACTTAAACCCACAACTTAACTTAATTATCAACATAGTATGTCGGGTTGTGCCGCGCTACTGCCCCAACTTTTCATCTTACCTGGTGAAGTGATTCGGTCCACCCGACTAAGTCGGCTGTGGTAGGGTACTGGTACATGGAAGGTACATGGTGTTCGGTGGAATGCGCCATGGTAAGCCATATCATTTCTGTAGTAGGACGCACGGACCCGTGCTAGCATCAGTAAACGTAGTATGTCAACTATATGCGTGAAGAGTTTACTGGCAGAGGTGCGAACTGAGAGACAGTCTTGGAGCTTCTTGAAGCAGTTGTTCAGGTGGCCTCGTACCTAGTTTTGTGCAAATGCTTCTTCATTAGACGGGTCAACAGCAACTCGCGCATTTTGGTGTCGCAGCCAGTTTATTTCAAGCGCTGTGGTCTCAGTAACTCGAAAATGTTCGCTGGACCTGAAGGAATGTGAGAGCCCGCTCTCTTCAAATGATTCGAACGCCAGAGTGACGGGAACAGAGGCGTATGAGTCTTCGCAGCAAGCGTAATATTACAGAAGGCCGCCAGCCAGTGACAAACAGTTTTCACTAAAGTACAGCTTTGTAATTTCAGTACCAAACTCCCATGCGCGACACAGTTGTAGCATGATAATCAGCTGTAGCATGACCTACTTGCTCGTGTCTTGCTTTTCCGAAGAAACATGCGGTGGTACCCATTATGGTCACGGCCGTTCATTGCAGAAAGCTAGCAAAAAACAATGGAGTGTCGTTTTTCATCTGTGATAAAAGCTGCATACCGCTTTGTTTGTATTAAGGAGACGTCGCCTGATGTCAGCCGCTTTAACTCCTGCACACTGCTCAAATATGCGGTGCTCATGGGTGACTCTTACTGTACTGCCATATTCACATCTCTGACTAGGAGCAGCAAGCTGGGCTACGCCTCAAACAAGAACTTTTCTGAATGAAGACGCCTTCAGAAATGCGTCAGTGCTCGTAAAATGAGAGAGAGAGAGAGAGAATAAACAAATTTATTAGGTAAATGCAGCTTTGGGGAGGCGTCCTTATTCCAGAATGCATTGATCTCGGGCCGCGTTCAGGGCCGCAATCAGCCGTTTCTGATCCTCGAGGCCGGAGCTGGCCATGGCTCTCTCCCAAAGCTCGTGGGTGTGGTAAAATGAAATGTCTCAGCTCTCTGCGTCAATTCGCGCTTTTAGTTCTTTATTCGGTCACTTTTTTTGTGCTGCGGTCATTGTGAATAGGTGATTATAGCAAACACTTTATGAAATATTATGCTATATTATATTTGAGGCATCTGATAGCGTTTTGCAATAAGAAATGCCAAAGTTAGAAACGCATCATATGCTTATGTAATTCTACTGCAGGAGGAATGTGTTATGCATTTGTCCCAACTTCAGCCAAACCGATCAGACATACTTACAAGTTTGCTTTTCCAGAATCTGTTACCACACCTCCCATCCGTCTCTGTCGTTTTGCGCTCATTTGCCTTAGCAGACCACGAGTTGTCTGCGATGACGATAAAGAAGCGACAAAGCCTGTAACAGAGGTCATGAAAGTTGAATGAAGCGTACGTAAAAGCATAGTTCGAAAACGTTGATGTCCTATTTACAGTGCGGTGGTTTTTTATTCAAACCAATTCAAAGCAAAGGCTGGTGCCCTTACTGGCTCCGGCTACTTCTTGTCGAAAATTGGCAAACAAAACTGAAAGTTCCAAATGCACTGTATAAAAGTGAATGTACTCAAATAAAACGAGCGTCTGCGCAGTTCCACACACTTCGAAATGAAGGCCCAGAAGTGAGTGGAATAGCACTCAGAGACACACACAGTTGCTTAAACAAGTAGAAATACGCATGATATTTCGAAACCACGCACATGCCTTGACAGCTTTGCAGACGAGATGACTAACGTGTCTGCATACATAGCGACATAAGAGAGCATATAACTACAGACAATGTCATTACTGCAAACATGCACAAGGCATATATAGTATAACGTGTGGTAATAAATGAATCTAATAGCGGCTGTGGTTTTGTTCTTGTCTAGACGTGCTTCAAGTCCTGTACTCGGTGAAAGCAATTGGCAAGCCTTAGTGGCGCAGTCCATATCACAATTTGCGCGACCTCTCGTCCGTGAGTCAACCATTGCCTAGCAACACGAGAAGACGTGACAACTCCTCCCGGACTATGCACTGTCCTTCTGGGAAAGCTACAAGTTGCACACATGCATGAGATAATCTTTTTCCCTCTATTTCGCTGAACATATATGTTCCTCTCTGTAATGAAGCACAGACAGTACGAGATTTAGTGCTCCTCGTCACCCACTTTATTGCAGTCTATGCAGAAGCGAGAATTTGCGTGCCCTCTCTTCGCCACGGTGTAGTGAATGTGGAATCTCTCCAAAATATATTAGAAAGCGTGGCTTCATTGCACTTGAGCCGGTTTAATAACTCCTAGCTCGTGCGACTGAATTCGGATTGAGTGGATGGGCGGCGACTTGTCTCGTAAAGATCAGGTCATCCTTGGTGTACTTTTATTTTGCGGGTCCTCCCACAGTGCTTAGCTCCTCAGTGCAACTACACTTGGCTGTGCCATTGCCAAGGGTACGCGCATGAGTGAATGCCCACTCGAATGTGATGCTGAAACCATTTCCTTCGAAGTCCCTTAGAAACATCAGCAACTGTCCACGAAGCTCGTTCAATGGGAATGCACGAGAGTTGCCCAAGCTTTCCGTTAGAATTCGCAAGTATAACAACGTGGGGGCGAACGCAAACCCTAAATTGACTTGGTAGCACCACCTTGGTTGCAGCTTCATAGCGCAAGAAAACACTCACGTATATACGCGTGCACTCGTGCACACAAACTTGAAAGGGCGTTTGGGTTTCTGGCGTTCTGAAGCTGTTATCAAAATGAATTACTATCTAGCACCACTACTAGTTCCTTTGTGTCGAGCGAAGACGCGGAATCTAGTACGCAGCTGGTAATTTGCCAGAATTCGCAATGCCTGATGCATTTGTGTAGACTTTCACGTAGTTTAGATTAGCTAAGCGCTCCAATATCAAAGACTAGCCTCTGCAGAGCACCAGAGGGAACATAAAGTCCCGTGTGTAGCCCAGGAAAGCCGAGATTACACAAACGGCGATTGTTAAGAAGCAGGGCAAATCAACTTGAAGTCTTCTTTTGAAGCGCCAAGCTGTATGTATGTAGCACGTGTAGAACAGCATCAAAATAAGATTGACGACTATTGCGCAATTCTTGCGGAAATGCGTTTACGGTTGTATCGTGCGGTGCCGCAGGCAAGGCATGACCCGAGGCTCCAAGCAAGGAGAGCGGAAAGCGGCCCCGTTTAATTAACAGCCGTGTATATATACACTAAGTGGGAGGGGGTGTGTTCCTTCACCAACATGTGTCATGTGCGATACGGATATCGGTCACGTCACACGTGCCGTAGATGCGAAGCCAGCGCTGCGCCAGATAAGATACAACGGTGGTGCACTCGCCAACACGAAAGTGCTAAGTCAGCAGCGCTTTAGAAAGCCAAAGCTGCAGCGGCAAGGACTCGGCTTCGTGTAGCACAATTTTTCTTTCAGGCTGGTCGGAGAATAGCCGAAGTGAAACAGTGACCATTCCTGTAGATAACTGCGAGGAGTGCACGGTGGATCGTCGACTGAAAATACAGGGATGTTGACAGGAAATCTGACTGGTCATGACCGCTGTGAGCGTGTACACTGGTGGTTTGCCCGGCACACGGCTGCCACGCTTTTAAGTGCATGAAGGCTTTGTGACGATGCCATAGCAACATGCTGCTTTGGTGTCAGACCATGGTAGAAATATTAACGCATTATTTCGGAACAAGGTGAGCAGCTGCTGCGTTGCATTCGTAAGTCCACGTTAACTTATTCATTAAACTCTCTGCGGGTGTTGCAACTTGCATAACAGTTGCGAATTTTTGCTTTGAAACATAATCATCAATGACTATAAAATAGAAGTTAATTTGCGTACACCCAACACCAACAGAAAACAACTTTCTTGTTCAGTATTTCTCACCACTTGTCCCAAATTTTTATTTCTCTCGTCGTACTCACGTCCCGTCAAACGTACTGCGAAGCTGCTATGGAGAGGTTCGTTCTCGCTTTTATGCGGCTAACGCCGGCATGCGGCAGCGTGCTCGGTATCAGTAAACTACGCAACTTGCATGACAGTTGCGAATTTTTGCGTTGAAACGTAATCATCAATGACTGTAAAATAGAATTTAACTTGCGTACACCCAACACCAACTGAAAACACCTTTCTTGTTCGGTATGTCTCACCACTAGTCCCAAATTTTTATTTCTCACATCGAACTCACGTCAATTGGCAGCAGCGGCAGTGGAACGCAGACGCGTTCCACCACTTCTTTCTGGAATATTGGAGTTGCGCAAACTTGACCCGCTGTCATCTTGCTGCGCAAGGAAACATCGGACTTCACCGCTGCACGTGCAGAGACCTGACCATCTAATCACTGCTGCATGCGATCATGACGGCTTCCATGTGTTCCGTCATCGTTCTAAAACTACCAGGGTGCCACCGACAGCTATAAAAAAAGAAACCAAAGCTGACTCCTTCTTCAATTGGCAGCGTCGGCGGTGGAACGCAGACACCTTCCAACACTGCTTTCTGGAATTCTGCAGGTTGGTTATCGCCACCTATCTGTCATCTACGTATTGGTACGCATGTCTTTTGCCGCAGCTGCTGCCACTCTGGCTGATCTAACTAATGTTTTATTGTAATTCATGCACTTTTTCTGTGCCTTCTTCGTTCCTATTTTTCTTCTCTTCTTGCATAATAAGCACTACGTTGCCTTGGTTGGCGTTATGGTGCCGGTGGACGTAATCTGTCATGAGTGATATCAGTCGTACCGATCGTGCAAAGTGTGAAAAAGCTATAGAAGCTGACTGTCGATTGTTAACATACAGGGACTGCTTGGGGCAATATCACATAGGTTCCTGTCTACATATAAATCTAAAGGGGACGACTAGAGGCAGTCCTGGAAATGTACGGCGTGCCGCAAAACGAAAACAACTGTGCCCAGTCCTAGGGAACCCCATGATAGCACTGTCATGGTGCTTGTGCTCGACATTAACGCGAAATTAAATGAGCTGCTTGCTCTGAAGAAAACTGTCAATGACATGGAGGCTTTAAGAAAGCACATTTCTGCCCAGTACGACACGGCACTCGCCATCTTCGCAGAGCACTCAAGCGAAATTAAGCAACTAAAAAAAGAATTTCAAAACTTGAAGAAGCTATAACAGATGCTGAACCCAGGAGAGTGTCTGCTGCTGTAAATGACCTTGAATACCACAGTCGAAAGCTGAACCTTCAAATTCGGTGACTGGCGAAACATGAGATTGAACGCCTCATGACCAGAATAAAGGACATGACTGAAAAACTGGAACTTAATCCTCTTAACGAGCAGATCGTATCCGCCGTTCACCGTCTTCCTTCGCCAAAACGTAAGACACCAGCCGTGCTTGTTCGCTTCACGCAACAGTCGACAAGAGACAAATGGCTCGAAAAAAAGAAAAGCTGTATCAAGTTAAGAAGCCGATACCTACATATCCGAAAACCTAACCGGGTATAATAAATCGTTGCTCAATGTTGCAAAGGAATGGGCACTCTAAACAATTTGAAATTTGTGTGGCATCCCAATGGAAGAATATTGATCCGGAAGGACATGCCCATGTGCGTGTAATCAAGACCCACACCGATCTCGAAAAGCTGGAAGTGTGATACTGAAGTGCTGTCCGAACCTTTTCCAGTTTTGACATGGCTTCTGTAGATTCGTTATCCCCGTCTGACTTTTTGCATTTTGTTGGAAAAAATCTTCCATATCATTGGCCAGTCAGTGCGAAACGAGCATGACATGCTTATCTTTCTTTTTTCAGCAGGTTGACATTTCAGTTCGATTTCATCATGCTGTCTGAAACGTGGTATGACAAGCACACAGTCGCATGGCAACTGCCAAAATATCAATGCTTTACAAAAAACAGAGAAACGTCGCGCGGCGGTGTTGTCAGTGTGGTTCTCCGTGATAACGTCAATGCAAAGTGCATCAATGAATTTTGTTGTATTACTGATGGCTATGAAGTCCTACCAATCTGGAGCGGTCGAACTGTCTACTAAGTTTTCTACCGTCCACAAAGCGGTAATTTAGACCATTTCTTTAAGTTTCTTGAAAAGTTCTTTCTTTAGGTGGGTGAATTGCAATTTAAACTCGTGTTGGGCGATTTCGATATGAATATGATGCTCGGCAATCCCATGAACAGAAATTTTGAGGCAGTTATACACGCACATGGTCGCTTCAATGTCATGTCATCACCTGCGTGAACTACTCACAATACATCAACGTGTATCGACCTATTCATTACAAACACAGCTTTCATCATCATCATCATCATCATCAGCCTGGTTACGCCCACTGCAGGGCAAAGGCCTCTCCCATACTTGTCCAACTACCCCGGTCATGTGCTAATTGTGGCCATGTTGTCCCTGCAAACTTCTTAATCTCATCCGCCCACCTAACTTTCTGCCGCCCCTTGCTACGCTTCTCTTCCCTTGGAATCCAGTCCGCAACCCTTAATGACAATCTGTTATCTTCCCTCCTCATTACATATCCTGCCCATGCCCATTTCTTTTTCTTGATTTCAACTAACATTTCATTAACTCGCGTTTGTTCCCTCACCCAATCTGCTCTTTTCTTATCCCTTAACGTTACACCCAGTTCCCTCACCCATCAACCCCCGTAGGTGAGTACTGGTAAGACACAGCTATTATACACATTTCTCTTGAGGGATAATGGCAACCTGCTGTTCATGATCTGAGAATGCCTGCCAAACGCACCCCAGCCCATTCTTATTCTTCTCATTATTTCCGTCTCATGATCCGGATCCGCCGTCACTCCCTGCCCTAAGCAGATGTATTCCCTTACCACTTCCAGTGCCTCGCTACCTATTGTAAGTTGTTGTTCTCTTCCAAGACGGTTAAACATTACTTTAGTTCTCTGCAGATTAATTTTTAGACCCACTCTTCTGCTTTGCCTCTCCAGGTCAGTGAGCATGCATTGCAATTGGTCCCCTGAGTTACTAAGCAAGGCAATATCATCAGCGAATCGCAAGTTACTAAGGTATTCTCCATTAACTTTTATCCCCAATTCTTCCCAATCCAGGTCTCTGAGTACCTCCTGTAAACACGCTGCAAATAGCATTGGAGAGATCGTATCTCCTTGCCTGACGCCTATCTTTATTGGGATTTTGTTGCTTTCTTTGTGGAGGACTACGGTGGCTGTGGAGCCGCTATAGATATCTCTCAGTATCTTTACGTACGGCTCGTCTACACCCTGATTCCGTAATGCCTCCATGACTGCTGAGGTTTCCACAGAATCAAACGCTTTCTGGTAATCATTGAAAGCTATATATAAGGGTTGGTTATATTCCGCACATTTCTCTATCACCTGATTGATAGCGTGAATATGGTCTATTGTTGAGTAGCCTTTACGGAATCCTGCGTGGTCATTTGCTTGACAGAAGTCTAAGGTGTTCCTGATTCTATTTGCGATTACCTCAGTAAATAGTTTGTAGGCAACTGACAGTAAGCTGATCGGTCTATAATTTTTCAAATCTTTGGCGTCCACTTTCTTATGGATTAGGATTATGTTAGCCTTCTTCCAAGATTCCGGTACGCTCGAGGTGATGAGGCATTGCGTATACAGGGTGGCCAGTTTCTCTAGAACAATCTGCCCACCATCCTTCAACAAATCTGCTGTTACCTGACCCTCCCCAGCTGCCTTCCCCCTTTGCATAGCTCCCAAGGCTTTCTTTATTTATTCCGGCGTTACCTGTGGGATCTCGAATTCCTCTAAACTAGTGTCTGCCATTATCGTCGTGGGTGCCACTGGCACTGTATAAATCTCTATAGAACTCCTCAGCCACTTGAACTATCTCATCCATATTAGTAATGATATTGCCGGCTTTGTTTCTTAACGCATACATCTGATTCTTGCCAAATCCTAGTTTGTTCTTGTCTGCTTTTAGGCTTCCTCCGTTCCTGAAAGCATGTTCAATTGTACCCATATTATACTTCCTTATGTCAGCTGTCTTACGCTTGTTGACATACTTCGAAAGTTCTGCCAGTTCTATTCTAGTTGTAGGGTCAGAGGCTTCCATACATTGGGGTTTCTTGATCAGATCTTTCGTCTCCTGCGATAGCTTACAGGTATCCTGTCTAACGGAGTTACCACCGACTTCTATTGCACACTCCTTAACGATGCCCACAATATTGTCGTTCATTGCTTCAACACAGCTTTAAGTAAGATTAAATCGGGGGTGTTTTCCTGCGGCCTTAGTGACCATATGCCCGTATTTCTGAATTTGAACCATACATGTCAACGATCAACTGCTACTGATACCTTCGTCCATGCGATTACGCAGAATGCGTTAAAAATTTCCGTGCCGAATTAGGAAGCACGGACTGGACGGATGTTTATGCCACGCAAATTCCGTATGTCGCATATGAAAGCTTCCTCAGACTGTTCCCCTCTTGCTATCACAGGCATTTCGCCCTTATTACTAAGAAAAAACAACTTTCCAGGATACGCAAGCCGTGGGTCACAAAAGAACTTCTCCGTCAAATAAAAACAAAAAACAGCCTTTACGATACGTTTATCAAAGCACGAGATCCAAACGACTGAAACAAGTCTAAATGTTTTCGAATGTTTTCGAACGAACGAGCTGCGCAGCGCGAAGAAACGTTATCATACTGACTTGGTCAACTCATGCGAAGGTGACAGCTGTTAGGGTTGGCGTCTGAGACCACGTGGCGAAAGGAATTTCAACCGACCCTCTCACCCTGCCTCGTCGAAATGAGGCGTGACTTCGCCTGCTATTGTGGGCGTCCTGATCCACGTGCAGAAAGAACTTTCTCTCACCGCACCTTTTACCAGGCCTCGTCGAAATGAAGCCTGACTTTCTAATTCGCCATGACCGTTTCGAGTGTGCCTGTCAGCCGGAAGCCCCGCAGTGTACAGCCTCTTTTGTGCGTGTGTGCGTGTGTGCGTGTGTGCGTGTGTGTGTGTGTGTGTGTGTGTGTGTGTGCGTGTGTGTGTGTGTGCGTGTGTGCGTGTGTGTGCGTGTGTGTGTGTGTGTGTGTGTGTGTGTGTGTGTGTGTGTGTGTGTGTGTGTGTGTGTGTGTGTGTGTGTGTGTGTGTGTGTGTGTGTGTGTGTGTGTTTGCGAGTTTAGAGAGGCCATTTCCTCGAATTGGACCTAGAAGAGAACTTCCACGAACCCGCAAAGCGCGGAAGAGGCGGACAGGCGTCTACAATTCCGGGAGGCGGGATGACTTCTTCCTTTCAGCAGGCTCGGTATAGCCAGAGGAGGAGGGGCCCTCTTTCTGTGCCTGTCACGTGACATCGACGGGAAGCAAGATCCCGCTCAGGATTGTAGAGAGCCTATTTAAGAGGTTCCGAAATGTACTTTTGATCACTTCATGCTCTTCTCATTTTTTCATCTACCTTTGAATAAACCGTGAAAGTTTCGCACTAGAAATTGTCTCGCCCTTGCCCGGTTCCCACGGTCTACCGGATGCCTGCAGCCCGCCGACAACGCTACGTTACCCTATAAGTAACGTCGGTCGAGCTTCGATAGGCAGGCGCCGCTACTTCTCGGCAGCAGTACGATACGCTACCCTGGAGTACGCAAGGCAGCCAAAGGACGTGGATACAGCTGAATGTTATGAGCAATCATGCGCCTATTTTCCAGTCACCTGTGACGATCATCAGTAATGGTGTTCAAATAACTTTCGAGTCACTACCTGATGCATTGAATGATTTTCTAGTCAGTAATAATTATATTCCCGTATGCATGAGTACCTGCGATTACATAAAAACAAGGGTTCCAGACACGATTTTCCTGCACCCGACCAATGAATCAGAGTTAACATGCCTTTTTTCTGAGCTGAGCAACAGCCGTATCCTGGATGTTGATAATCTGCAGATAAAGCCAATTAAATATGCCGTAGACCTTGTTGCCAGATTGTTGGTGTACATATACAACTTAGGCCTTCATGCCGGAGTCATCCTGCATAAAATGCAACTCACTAAAGTAAGTAGCGCAGCGGTGGCGTAGAGGTAGAATACCCGCCTCGCGTGCAAGAGGTCCGTGGCTCGAATCCCGGTGCCGCGCAATTTTCCACCGGATTAAAAAAAAAATCCGCGTGTTGATAAAATTGCATAAACAGGCCTCGAGTTTGGCCTGATCCCGGTGACCAGAACCGGTAACGCACACCCTCACCAGAGCAGGATTGGCCACCCTCGTGCAGTACTTGGCCTCAACCTCCTATATGAACGCAACAATCAAACCCCGGCCCTCAGTCCCCAGCAGCTGCGAAGCAACTGACCACGGCGGCGGTCAGACCTGCGAGGCTGCAGAGGGTGCTAAGAATCCCTGGCTCCGGACAGGCCGCCATTGGAATATGAACCTGGCAACGTTTAACGCTAGAACGTTATCTAGTGAGGCGAGTCTAGCAGTGCTATTGGAGGAATTAGAGGGCAGTAAATGGGATATAATAGGGCTCAGTGAAGTTAGAAGGCCAAAAGGAGCATACACAGTGCTAAAAAGCGGGCACGTCCTGTGCTACCGGGGCTTAGCGGAGAGACGAGAACTAGGAGTCGGATTCCTGATTAATAAGAACATAGCTGGTAACATACAGGAATTTTCTGGCATTAACGAGAGGGTGGCAGGTCTTGTTGTGAAACTTAATAAGAGATACAAAATGAAGGTTATACTGGTCTACGCCCCTACATCCAGTCATGATGACCAGGAAGTCGAAAGCTTCTATGAAGACATGGAATCGGCGATGGATAAATTCAAAACAAAATACACTATACTGATGGGCGACTTCAATGCCAATGTAGGCAAGAAGCAGGCTGGAGACAAGGCAGTGGGGGAATATGGCATAGCCACTAGGAATAGCAGGGGAGAGTTATTAGTAGAGTTTGCGGAACAGAATAATATGCGGATAAGGAATACCTTCTTTTGCAAGCGAGATAGCCGAAAGTGGACGTGGAGGATGCACGAACGGCGAGACTAGAAATAAAATAGACCTCATACTCTGCGCTAACCCTGGCATCATACAAGATATGGACGTGCTCAGCAAGGTGCGCTGCAGTGACCATAGGATGGTAAGAACTCGAATTAGCCTAGACCTGAGGAGGGAACGGAAGCAGCTGGTACATAAGAAGTCGATCAATGAGTTAGCGGTAAGAAGGAAAATAGAGGAATTCCAGATCAAGCTACAGAACAGGTATTCGGCTTTAACTCAGAAAGAGGACCTTAGTATCGAAGCAATGAACGACGATCTTGTGGGCATCATTAAGGAGTGTGCAATAGAAGTCGGTGGTAACTCCGTTAGACAGGATACCAGTAAGCTATCGCAGGAGACTAAAGATCTGATCAAGAAACGCCAATGTATGAAAGCCTCTAACCCTACAGCTAGAATAGAACTGGCAGAACTTTCGAAGTTAACCAACAAGCGTAAGACAGCTAACATAAGGAAGTATAATATGGATAGAATTGAACATGCTCTCAGGAACGGAGGAAGCCTAAAAGCAGTGAAGAATAAACTAGGAATTGGCAAGAATCAGATGTATGCGTTAAGAGACAAAGCCGGCAATATCATTACTAATATGGATGAGATAGTTCAAGTGGCTGAGGAGTTATATAGAGATTTATACAGTGCCAGTGGCACCCACGATGATAATGGAAGAGAGAACAGTCTAGAGGAATTCGAAATCCCACAGGTAACGCCGGAAGAAGTAAAGAGAGCCTTGGGAGCTATGCAAAGGGGGAAGGCAGCTGGGGAGGATCAGGTAACAGCAGATTTGTTGAAGGATGGTGGGCAGATTGTTCTAGAGAAACAGGGCACCCTGTATACGCAATGCCTCATGACTTCGAGCGTACCCGAATCTTGGAAAAACGCTAACAGAATCTTAATTCATAAGAAAGGGGACGCCAAAGACTTGAAAAATTATAGACCGATCAGTTTACTGTCCGTTGCCAACAAAGTATTTACAAAGGTAATTGCAAATAGAATCAGGAACACCTTAGACTTCCGTCAACCAAAGGACCAGGCAGGATTCCGTAAACGATACTCAACAATAAATCATATTCACACTATCAATCAGGTGATAGAAAAATGTGGGGAATATAACCAACCTTTATATATAGCTTTCATTGATTACGGGAAAGCGTTTGATTCAGTCAAAACCTCAGCAGTCATGGAGGCATTACAGAATCAGGGTGTAGACTAGCCGTATGTAAAAATACTGAAAGATATCTATAGCGGCTCAACAGCTACCGTAGTCCTCCATAAAGAAAGCAACAAAATCCCAATAAAGAAAAGCATCAGGCACGGAGATATGATCTCCCCAATGCTATTCACAGCGTGTTTACAGGAGGTATTCAGAGACCTGGATTGAGGATTGTGGATAAGAGTTAATGGAGAATAGCTTAGTAACTTGCGATTCGCTGATGATATTGCCTTGCTTAGTAACTCAGGGGACCAACTGCAATGTATGCTCACTGACCTGGAGAGGCAAAGCCGAAGGGTGGGTCTAAAAATTATTCTGCACAAAACTAAAGTAATGTTTAACAGTCTCGAAAGAGAACAGCAGTTCACAATAGGTAGTGAGACACTGGAAGTGGTAAGGGAATACATCTACTTAGGACAGGTAGTGACTGCGAATCCGGATCATGAGACTGAAATAATCAGAAGAATAAGAATGGGCTGGGGTGCGTTTGGCAGGCATTCTCAGATCATGAAAAGCAGGTTGCCATTATCCCTCAAAAGAAAAGTTTATAACAGCTGTGTCTTACCAGTACTCACGTACGGGGCAGAAACCTGGAGGCTTACGAAAAGGGTTCTACTTAAATTGAGGAAGACGCAACGAGCTATGGAAAGAAGAATGATAGGTGTAACGTTAAGGGATAAGAAAAGAGCAGATTGAGTGAGGGAACAAACGCGAGTTAATGATATCTTAGTTGAAATCAAGAAAAAGAAATAGGCATGGGCAGGACACGTAATGAGGAGGGAAGATAACGATGGTCATTAAGAGTTACGGAATGGATTCCAAGGGAAGGGAAGCGTAGCAGAGGGCGGCAGAGATTAAGAAGTTTGCAGGGACAACATGGCCACAATTAGTACATGACCGGGGTAGTTGGAGAAGTATGGGAGAGGCCTTTGCCCTGCAGTGGGCATAACCAGGCTGCTGCTGCTGCTGCTGCTGCTGCTGCTGCTGCTGCTGCTGATGATGATGATGATGATGATGATGATGATGATGAAAGTAATCCCGTTATTCATTATTGGTGACAGGACTCCGATGACAAATTACAGGTCCATATCCATTTTGCCAGTCTTCTCAAAAGGCCTGGAAAAGGTTATATTTAAACGTCTTTCTGCATTTCTGGAAAATGAAAACTTCCTAATTCACTGTCAGTACGCCTTTCGTAAACAGCGGTCAACACAGCGGGCCCTGTTGGTTCAAAAAGAATTTATTCTCAAGACCATCGACGAGCGCTTGCTCACGCTTGCAGTATAATCGGGTTTTACGAAAGCGTTCGACTGCATTAATCATGAACTTCTACTCAACAAATTGACCAACTATGGAATACGCGGCGTTGCCCTTCATTTATATAAAACCGATTTTATTAGATTTGATTAAAATCGGCCTCCTCGGTTAACCCCCTTTCTTCTCGTTTATTACATAATGAGGGTCTCGAATCCGGCAAGATTGATGCCTGCAGGTAGCATGTGTTGGTTTATTGACCAGTTGCCTTCACCAAAAATGATCACGTTCTCGTGACGCCTGCGGCAGAAACGACGTTCCACGTCCGCCGCCAAGGTCTGAGTGGTGGCGCTGGCTAACACTCCCAGGATTCTACTATGACACATAAATACCCAAGAAAGTGGATGGGGAAACGACGCCGCGGTAGCTCAATTGGTAGAGCATCGCACGCGGAATGCGAAGGTAGTGGGATTGTTTCCCACCTGCGCCAAGTTTTTTCATCCACTTTCATTTCCATTAATTTATTGTTTCTTTGTTCCATTTATTAAGCATAAGTAATTGCCCCTACGTTGTCCTTGGTGTCAGTGCTTGTTGGCTTCTTATGATATGAACAATAAAAATCGGGCTCCTCGGTTAACCCCCTTTCTTCTCGTAGAATACTGGCATGTAACGCAGCAGCGCAGTAATTCCGGAAGGCAAATGATTGCTTATACACTGCCTGTCCCCCTCAACACACTGATCACAGATGATATTGATGTTTTAGTCTTCGTTAACTAATCTGTATAATTATTATTCCTGAAAGCGCTAGTTTTATGCTTAATACTCTGAACTTTTTCATCACGATATTAGTTTCGCTGCACCATATGTTATTAGGATACATGACTGATCCGAGTGCAGTATTTTTTTTTCTTCATACTGCTGATTTCTTGATATTATGTAAGCTAAGTAACTTGCTTTGGTTTGCTATTTTTTGTTACTTTCTCTTGCGTTATTTTTATTCTTTTTATTCTGCTTTATTGTTACCATTCCTCGTGCACTGTTGTTCCCCCTGCTGCTGCCATAAAACAGGCTTTAGCAATTAGTCAAGCTGCTCACGCAGCCTTTTTCCTGAATACCTGCCCATATGTAAATGTATTTTGTTTATGGGAAATAAAGCACTCACTCACTCACTCACTCACTCACTCACTCACTCACTCACTCACTCACTCACTCACTCACTCACTCACTCACTCGCTCACTTACTTACTTACTTACTTACTTACTTACTTACTTACTTACTTACTTACTTACTTACTACTTTACCGGCTAAATATTTGAGGTCTCCTAGAAATTTGTACGGCTGCGCTGGGAAAGAGCACCCAACAGCGCAGTCTGGGCAGAAATTTCAAATGGGCCGTACTGCGCGCAGTCGGGGTCTGTGACGAATCATCACTACGAACGACAACCAAACAACCCTCTTATCATAAGTACTTCCAAAGAGTGCCAGAACTCACTTGGTCCTATTTCTCCGTCTTTATAGCATCACTTGCTCAGATTGTCACGCATCTGCCAAAGATTCTTGATGATTAGTTACTTATTGATCGCAAAGGTCTCCTCATAAGCCCAATGAGAACGCGCGTTTTCAGGTGTATATTTTTTGTTTGTTTGTTTTCTTTTCTTTCGTCGTAGTGCAGCGTCCGGACCATTCTTCAGCACCCCGCACGCATGAGTGCCAGCATTCCCGACCTGACGCCGAACGGCATCGCCTAATACCTTCGAAGAACACCTCTTCCCTTGCGAAACAAAACCCAGCGTGGCAAGACGCTCGGCAGGGAGAACCTTCATTCGATTTCGGTGGGCCGCCAGTGGAGGACGACGTGAAGCGGGTGAATGTAAGAGATGGATATGGGGGAAGTAGGAGAAGGGAGGGGGGGGGGAGAGCGAGATAGTCGGGCGGCGGCGGTGCACCGGCAAAATGCCTCCGCGCCTTCATTCCTGGCTCGGTGGCGCACCTGCCCTAGCCTCTCGTGACGTCACTCATGACGACACAACCGATGCGACGTTCTTCTTGCCTCCCCGCGGCCACGACCAGGGCGGCACCCCGCGTCGGCGGCCGCAAACATTGATCGCAGTCTGCCGGCTGACACGCTCGGCCTCGGACGGAGGAGACGCTGTCGTCGTTCCTCTGCCTGAGCTCGGGGCTTCTCCGCATAGCAGAGCCCGCCGACGATCCCGCGCCTCCTTCGCAGCTGCTTGCCTTTTCGCGGCCTTCGTCATCGCCGGCGCCTCCCGCTTCCGCGCGGCGACAGCGAGCAGTGCCGGCTGCAATGCGAAGCGCCTCGGCGCGCGTCATTGACGAAACGCGTGGTCTTCCGTTGCTGTCCTGAGCGCTGCACTTTTCTTGCTGTACAGGTTTGAGCACCTGCCTTGCGTCGCGCTACCGTCTGAAGCGCCATCCCCACCGTGGGAAGTGAGGGTGCTGCTGGGCGCGTGTGCTTGATGCTACAACGTCTGCTCGTCCCCGGATAATTCCGTTTTTTTTTTTTGTTTTTTCTTGGCACCGCTTCACCGGGGCCACGGACTGTAATTTTGTGATCGGTGCTCATCCCAGTGCTGCCGGAAGTGGCGCGTCGTGTTGGGCAAGCGTTCAAGGTGTCGTGGAGATGTGAACACTCGAAAGAACTTCGAAAAGGTTCTGGATTAACGTAACTATCCCTCACCGGCTGGGGTGGCACATTGACGGACCACTGGGATTACCGCCAGCGTGATGGCTCAGTGACTGTCGTCGTCCTGTGCAAAACGTCCGAGTCACGTTGCTGACGGCGACCGTCTGCAAGCACGTTCCGTCTGCAAAACGTGGATAGCCTCCTCTTCTCAGACAGCCGTAAACGTGCTTAACTGTCACGTGCTGGTGATTGCCCCTCAGCGCTCTGCGACACTCTCACAAGCAATTCATACCTTGTGCTCGTCAGCCCGTGCGTTGCGACATTAGAACTAGGCTGCTTGCGTATGTTACACGGCACCTTTGCCCTCTATTTTTAGCTGGCATCTGATGCTCAGAGGTGCAGCAAAGCGCGGAACGTTGCTGCTGAACATTACGCGGTAGGTGACGGATAAAGGGAGTTTCTCACGTTCTTGCAAGGTGGAAGTGCGAGCACGATTGGATAACACTATGAAGCGTTCCTGGGTGCTCCTGGAGCCACTGTTGCTGTGCCTCGTCGTCGGGTTTGAAGTGAAGGGGACGCAGCTGACAGACACGACGGAGACAGCACCCACGGCAACCAAGGCATCGCTAGTCCTGCCCGGACCAGGTACGTGCAACTTCTTGCACGCTATTTGCTTCAGGGTTTCCTGTATACGGTTCTGAAACTTCTCTTTCATGGATGTTTGTACCTTTAATGTCCCTCAACTGCACTTACGCACTGATAACGAAGTCATTGTTGCAATTTTCACGCAATCTATGCAGAAGGCGTTGGATATGGCAAATAAGTTCTGCGGAATCCCGCAAGGTGGAGGAAAGTCCATGAAAGGAAAAAAAATACCACGGTAGTATTACTGCGAAGCTTCTTATGAGAAGCCTGCATGGATTTATTTTGTGGCCTCCTACTATTTTGGGTAGTCGTCAATTTTTCCTTTCATAGAAGGCATTAGAGAAATCGCCTAGTCCTGACGGTAGGAACTATTTAATCACTCTTCGCATGCATAGGTGGCGCACCTTGTATACGACAAAAGTATGTTTTTCCGCATAAACGGTCTGCAAGGTTTCGTAGAAAAATGAAGCTGAAGAAGAGCGTTTCGTGATATATTGCGCTGCGCTTGCGCATTGAGGGGCGTCGGTCAGAAGGCTCTTACGCGATTCCGTCTCTTCTTGCGCTCCTAGGTGTCTCTATTGTCTTTTAAGTTGATGCACAGTTTCATGGCAGACATATGTGCCTTAAGGAATGGATGAGTGATAATTAACGTATAGTTCTTCGTCTTTACCCGCTGCATCTTGCCGCCTTAGCTGCACTGCTAAAGCTATGTAGACATCAATCAATCGATTAGTCAAAATTACTATTCAGCTCGGGGAGAGAAAGTAATGAAAAATAAAATAAAAGAACATGACAGATAAAGGGAAGTTTGCATACGAGGGCCGATCGCGACTACAGTTCATTCATGAAAATGTCGTTTTGATAAGTACGACTGTTCTCTCCGATACGTCTCTCTCCGTTGTAGAAACTGTAAAGAGAACAAACACAGCCTTAAACCTTATTATCGGTTCTTAATGTCCCGGCTGCGTCCATATCTTGAGATCTCGTACTGTCAAACCCGGAACTGCTGAGAGGTAGAAGGCTGAACAGTCGCGAACAGGGACGACATAAGCAAGGACATGGTCATAAAGAACCGAGCGATTCAGCCCGTCCTTTGAGACACCTCTTCTATTGACCTCACGTGCTGGGTCAGCCGTTGATTGTTGAATCGTGAACTAGCGAGTCCGTACGAAACTTCTTCTAGCCCGATTCCTTGTCTTCACCGTTGAAGGCGAGGCCCCCGACCACGTGCCAAATCGTGGCGAACTTGGTATGGTGCTTGGCACGCAGCTTTCCGGCTATTTTTATCACGTCCAGATGCGCGCGCACACACGCCTGTCTAGATACGAAAAGAAGATGCAACACCTTCGTGTTCATATATAGCTATGCCTGAAAAGTGCGGCGTAACACGGACTAAGCAATGGAGACGAAGAACACGGACCGGAAGACGCATGTCCTATTTATTTTCTTCGTCTTCAATCTTTTGCCCGTGCTACGTAGAGATGCTCTCGTATAGTTATGAATCCGCACGAAGGCATTCTGCTTACGTCTGAATGAATCCGAACGAATCATTCTGCGCTAGCTAAGTACGCAAGGGCGCACTACGGTTTCAAGTTTTCCGGCCATAAAGAACAAATCTGTATGAGAACCTGTTAATATTGAACAGCACCCAAAAAAGAGAGAGCGTTAGACAGTTCCTTCTTCTCGTGTAACTAACGTCTGCTTCTCTTATCTTCTGTACCAGTCTTCGTTTTTCGTAGTTCACGGTAACTGGAATTATTCTCCGGTTGGACGTACCCGTATTTCCTATTGTTTCTCTTTCTGGGCATTTAGGATAAGGCTGCATAGAACCAAAATAAAGTGGTTTTTAATGGGCAAGTTGGTAATGTATAAACGAATTGTCGAGGAAAAGAGCTTGATGAAAAGGAGGTCCAGTCGGCAAAGGAGCACCTTTCGTCTTCAACCACTGCAGTGTCAGCTTAGCCGCGCCGGGGTGTCTATTGTGAACTTGCAATGCACGATGAACGTTGCGCAGGATTGCAGCAGATAGCGACTTATAATATTCTTAACTGCACGTAAGCCAAGTGATTACCGAACGAAAACACTCTCTCACGCTTGACTACACAAGTGCGTACGCTCGTATATTCATGTGCTCTTATATATATATATATATATATATATATATATATATATATATATATATATATATATATATATATATACACAGAACTTGTAACCACAATGATAGAAGGACATGCTGGCGCACAAATTAGGCGCTGACTGCTTCTTGAAGTTGAACAGGTGCTACAGTAGCATACATCGCTTTGAGTATTTCATGAAATTTTGTAGAACAAAGCGCAGAATAACAGTTATAGCACATACAACGGTGTTACCACATGCAAGTCTAAGAAAAAGAAATTTTTTTGATAGGAAAGACAGTGAAGTCGACCTGAGCTTATATGCGCTAGTGTGCTGCATACAAGTCTAAATTACACCACGACATCACAAAGGGACTCGGAAAGCAACAGCGCGAACAATTTACCCCTCATGTAAAACCCCTCTCCAGGGGCATTTGAGGAATAAATAAATAAATAGCACAGAACACAGCAGTATTACAAAGAAATATCAAGCAACAATGCTAACGAAGATAATATCACACGTCATAAACCGCGGAAATACACATAAACTTTTTGTAAAAGAAACGTGTTTTTTTTTTTTACATATCGCCAGTTAATAACGCCCAGCAACGCTACTGTCTTCAAAAAATAATATTAAAGACTATTAGAGAGCCACTTTTGCACGGCTCTTGTTGGTTACGAGCCCAATAATATCTTAATAGTAGGGATGATTTAAGTCGGTGTCATTGTGCGTCAAGGTGCGGGCATTCTAGAATAAGGTCATATGTGTTTCTGTCAACAAAACCACAATCATACTGCAGAATTTCAGCACGGTTAAACGGTTAATGTTGTGTAAAAAATGTTTTCCTTGGGCGGCGCCCAGCGGCAATCAATGAATAAGGCCTTCTGTGGTGTCTGCAAAAGTTAATGGAATGTTCAATTCAAGAAGAGGATCATATAAAGTAAATCGGAGATCATGAAATTTATGTCAAATCACCTCGTTCTACACATTTTGAATGATGACGATTTTCACATACAGCGAAGTTCATTTACTGATAGTAGGAGGGAAATCATATAATATACGTCTGTTATCTGCTTGTCGTGCTGCTCCATTGGCTGCTGTCTTGAGTCATCGCTCTTTATTAGCACTGACCCTTAGCATTTTTTATTATAACAGTAATGTATTGTGGGTCTATTATCGGGATGCCAAATGCCGCAGATCTTCTCTTAGAAAAATGCATGCGCAGATTATAACTCATACTACTATTACACGTGCGCTTATACCACAAAACATAGCGAGTTCATTTAAATCCGGTCAACGAAGCGCACGTTTCGTCACGCCTTCTAAAAAAAAAATTTCAGGAAACATTCTCGTGAAAATAGCATAACTTCATTGCAAATTCGGCAGAAACCGGAACTAAAAAACGAAAGCGTCTTATTTCGATCTTTTATAGTGCTAAATTAAAATTCCGCGCAGTGAATTACTCGGTTAGAAAACAAAAGGGGACTGAAGTAGTATTGCACTTGACATCTTCTACTCTTGTTTTGCGCGACGCCCCAAATCTTTTTCTTTTTTTTCGTATGTCTGATTGATTACCAACTCGCTGAATATTTTTTTCTTGCGTGTCCTCTCTTTCTGTTTTTATTTCATTTTTACTGCGATAGCAATTATATCGACGCTCCAGGCGCATTTCTGCTGTCCGCGTCGGCGTCGCCGTGATGTTTCGCAGAAAGTCCAAGAGCGCTAACAGCGTCGCCGCGCATCTCATGCTGTATGTGAGATTGAAAGCTTGCGAGAGTGAGCAGACGATGGTGGCCCAACCTTGCGCACGCAATAGACGATAGCGGGGAAGAAGCACGCCATCTTCCGTCGTGCGCAATAGCACCGGGGGGAGGGGGAGGGCAAGAGAGAAGGGGTGAAGGCGGCCTACTCCGGCGGCGGCTATGTATGGCGCGGCCACGCGAGCCCTACCTTGAAAGCAATCTGTGATAACGACAGAGTGCGCCGAGTGCTGATAGCTTGCTGTGCGCTGTGGTCTCAGCGCTTTGCTTGCGTTGAAGCGAGAGGCCGCACGAAAGTCAATCCACTCGCTGCTGCTGCCGCGCTTCCTCACTCGAACGCCTTGACAACGACTGTGCGCGGCTATGGAGTGAGATGTGTTGATGTTTGCTTGTGCGCGCGTGATAACACGCTTGTTAATTCCTTAAGTCCCTTAAGGATTATCTCTACTGAGTGAAATCTAGTGTATTCAAAAGCAAGCGTCCATTGCTGAAGGGCCGGTAGTTGCACAAGTAACCAATGAAGTTTGAATTCCCCCCCCGCCCTCCCACACATGCACAAAGTTGCACAAATAACCAATGAAGTTTGAATTCCCCCCCCGCCCTCCCACACACACACAAAGTTGCACAAATAACCAATGAAGTTTAAATTCCCCCCCACCGCCCTCCCACACACACACAAAAGAATCCCAAGACATCCAACTCAACCTCATCGACAAGGGCGAATAACTGCGTAATATTATAAGCACTGAACAGGAGGCATCAGCGTTACAAGACAGGTATATGTAGCCATACCTCAGAGAGCTGCGAATTCATTGTGGCGTTTCTTAAATAAGGACAATGAACCTGCATAAGCGAATTCAGTAGCGGCTAGTATTGACATTTGTGCTGTCAACAGTTGTTGTGATGGTGTGCATGTGCTCGGTCTCTCTGTCTTTCTCTGTATTTCCTTCTTATTACTTCTTCTTCCCTTGTCCGCCAGTTTAAGGTAGCAAACAAATTTTCAATTCTGGTGAAGTTCTCTGCCGTTCTGCTTTCTTTCGTCTGTCTTTCTCTCGTCACAGCCCTAACTTAATACTGCGTCAAGTAGTTCAAGCAAAAATGCCGAGTGGAGCCACGATTCATAATTTTGTTGTCTGTTCATACTTGTAGCTCGACTTCTGCAATATGACCAAAGGTACCAATGAATGGTTCGTGAAAAATTAGTTCGTTATAACAAATATTTCATTACAAGCCTATACAGATGTAAGCTTTTCTGAGACGACATACCTAAATACAGTATTTACTACGTTGCGGTTGCTCATTACTACACAGGTGTAGCGTTAGCATTAATCGTGGCCGATTTTGTGCGGCGAAAGTTCTGTCTTCCTTGCATCCTAATCACGGGCTTGTGCAAGACTGCCTGTGAGTACGGTGCAACCTTGAAAGGAGCCGCGCGAGCTCGTGACACTGTTTTTCTTGCAAACAAGCATAGAAGTTACTGTGAGACACCTTTTGTCGAAATGGTTTCTGTTGAGAGGGAGTTTCCGGGATATTGTCGTCTTTATGTTGTTTTCTTATTTTCGTTTTTATTTCAGGAATTTTAGTCAGCCATATGGCCTTTTGTTTGAAGTAAGAATAGAAGAAAGAGAGAGAGAGTGGCATTTTCTAATGAGTGCTGGATATGTTTGCCCATACATACGCTTGGCATGTCGGATGTGCTAGGCTATAATAAGCTAATTTTGCATGCCGTTCAATAGAGCAAATTTAAGGCAGGTAAGCACCCAGTGTCCTTAAAAAAGTTGCTGCGGACTTGTTCAACGTCATTGTTTCGTAAGTTCAGTGTTTGGACACAACCCGCTGGTTTCACGTATGGGCAAAATACCTGCGCCAAAGAGAAACCAGTATTCATAATGACTGGCATTGCAAAGGCCAAAAATCTTATTTGGTGCAGCGAAATTTCGGAACGCTGAAACTCATTTCCAATGGCATATATATGGATATCCCATTGATAGTTCCATTGGTAGTTTCTTATATAGTTCCTGACATAGGGATCGTGCCGAGCTTGGCACCACAACTAGTTTCGCAAACAGGGAAGGAAGAAATATGCTGCAGTGCAGAGAGCGCCTGGTGACGGGTGGCATCTAAATAGAGCGAATTTGGCGGTGGTACAAAAAGCGGAGCAGGCCATTGAGCGACTGATTGCAGTTCAGTCTTTGCGTTCCGTTTCGCGCTCCGGCGGAAAGCACGCGCCGGTCCCTGTGCGTCAAGGACCGCGAGTGAAGCAGCGTCGCATCTTGTACGCCGTGGTCGATATGGGTGGCGGAGGCACGGGCGTCGTTCGATTATCGGCGAAGACTCCTGCATCCCTGCGGAGTGCTGAGCACCGTAGTTCTCGATCGAAGGACGCACCCCAAGCAGCTCGGCCGTTGACATTCTGTAGCGACGCACCCTTCCTTACGGATACGAAGGTATACGCGCGGCTCGCATCAATCATTTAGGCAGAATCCAATAGCCGCCCAAAAGAGTGCCTCGCCTGCTTGGAAGGAACGCTGGCTGCCCAGAGAAGCATGCCGCACAGCGATTATTGCATTGTTTAGCCGCGCGGAAAACCTGATTTTGGCACCCAGGGATTGAAAGTTCACAGTGAGCGGCATGGAGTTGGCATTTCAGGTATATGGCGAGTACAATAAGTACGCTATTAGCGAAGCGAGGAGCGGTAGGTGTGTGTGCATGTGCGCGTGTTTGCGTGCGTCTGTGTGTGCGTGCGTTTGCGTGCATATGTATGTGCGCATGCGTGCGTGAATGTGGCTTTCCATTTCTTGTCTACATCCACATTGGAATCCGTTATACTACTGAAAAAAATCATTTGTACGTGGTAACGAAATAATATTGAGTAAAAAAATTACGAGAAAGTGCCGCTGAAGGAAAAAAAAAAGCTTACGCAAGCTCGCAGCAAATCTGGTTGGGACCAGTGGGATGGTCCCGCTTTTTTAGGATGTGGCTTGACACAACGAGCCTTAAATTATAGCCACGTCTCTTAGTGATAGATTAATTACTCTAAACATTTTCTTTATCATGCTCATTTCACAGGCGAATTTATCAGTGATCTAAGTCAGCCCAGCATTGAGATCTAACGTGGTACCGCGGGCACGTCGCAATTGCTGTCAGCTATGGCGAGAAGGAAGAAGTTGTACGTGGGTTAAATGTACAAGAACTACCGACTTGCGTTATTAAAGAGGTTTTTCTTGGAGCGAGTTATTGGTAGGAGCACAGTTAATGTGGGGATTTTGAGCAGGCGCTGTGGACTAAGATTCATAAAACCCACATTTCGATATCAACCGGAAGTGAAAATAGTTTCTAGAGTTTCGCGCCAACTGGACTATATTCGTTGGCTGGTTGTTCAGGCCAACACACAATGATTGCCTTCGTCATTATGCGCTTGCGTTCTTGGAACAACGCAGTTTGTTTTTACTTTTCTTTTCAGAAATGCAATGAGCCGTAGCAACAACTGCACTTCTTTCCGGCTCTGACATTTGTAGTTCCTTTTCTCCATAAACTGAGGTGCTTAAGCTTCCCTGCTTCCTGCCTTTTCCTGTTACAAAAAAAATGTTTCTTAAAACTGAGGCCTTCGCACACGAAAATCACTCCGGCGGATTCCATCGGTTTTACGCAAAACGTGGCGATCGAAGTACCGGGGCCAGCGACAATCTGAAGCAACTGGTTGCAAGAACTGCTGCAAGTTCCAGGAATGACAACATCACAATGGCGCTGCAAACGGAAGAGGCTTCGAATGGCGCTGCAAACGGAATGGAGCTGCACTAGAGGCTTTTCCAATCACTGTTCACTGATTCAGCCAGGGAAGTGTTGCGCAGCCGCTAAGAAAGAAGCCAGACAAAAGAAGTGCTATTCAAAGTCGAATCGCTACGCTCTGAAATCGCGCAGTGTTTGTAAAGGTATCGTCAGCTACGGCGGACGGAACTCGTATGACTCTTCACATGCAGGCATGCTTTCTTTCTCATTTTGCCGCTGCTTTTTATGCCTGGTCGTTGACTTTCATGACCTGCACCGGAACAACCGTCAGCGGTCGTAACAACCTCACATCTTCAACGTAATAGCGATTCACGGATTGTTGCTATGTTCGGGTAATGTTGAAGGTGGGCGCGTCTGATCAACTCACTTGAGCTCGAGCTTGCAGGGTACTGCTTGGCTCCAGCGAAATGTGGCATCCAAATAATTTCATGCTGGCGAAAACTTCATGAGACTTTTGCTCGATTGCAGAGCGGACGCCAAGGATCCCTGTCAGTTCGTAAACACGTAGGAAAGGAAATATGGAAGGCACCCGTATTGGCACCCGTAGCAACAACTGCACTTCTTTCCGGCTCTGACATTTGTCCTCCGCTGTGAGCTACGCACGTTAACTTGTCCTCTACGCGGGGGAGGTGGGTCATTTGGAAGGATTAATAGTCGAGGACAGAAGCCAGAAGCGTTTATCTGAGCTGCGTGCCAGTGCTAAAACCGCGGTGTATGCACCCACAGCATATCATCTTAAACTTAGGAGCCTGGCAGTTTGGGCGAGCTTGTAATGCTTCATGTTGTAACGGTACACTGCAAAAAAACGTGTACACGAGAGGAAGAAAGGACAGGGCGAACAGTGACTTCAAGTTTCAAGTCATCGCTCGTACTGTCCTTTTTTTAGCTTGAATACAGCTATTTTCCCACAGTGGGACTACCAACTGAACTGATCCTTGCAATTCCCCAATGATCAGTTCTGGACCCTGTTTTATTTTCCCTTTACATACCTTTACATAATATGTTGGACTTGTCAACTTAGTCTACAACGTATTTACTGCACTAATCAGCTTACACTATAAGCTGTAAATCTATGTTCGAACGCAGCAGTGATGCAATGCAAGGGTTGAATGCATTCACAAATTTCTCTTCTGGAGTCCTTTTCAAGAACAAAGCGGGACGTTTGATGCCTGCTTTAAGAAGGTCAATGTAAGCTTCTTCATTTTCGATGCCATTTAACCTTCAGAACTGCTCTATAGACCCGAACTTCCAAGTTCTGATGAGCCGTATGAGACTTCGCTTTAAGCTTCTTGAGCTTCGCACCGTTTCCACCGTGCTTCATCGTAGCAGCGAGAATTCTAGTCCTTTGCATTGGCTAGAAGGGAGCGTTCAAACGACACAGTTGCTTTGTCTTATCCGACACCTGTACAAACTGCTGATCATCTAACATCTTCTTTGTGATGTTGTGAATGTCAGTGCTAGTGCGGAACGTCACGTTCAGTTCCTGTCGGATTCGAAGCCTGAGCACCTTCATTGTCATGTACAAGATGTGACTTGGCTAGACTCCCCGACGATCAGTGCGGCGAATCTCGCTAGCTGCATTATCAAGTCTTGTTACTCGAACGCTGGGACGCATGCATCGGTGTTGGCCATAGTAGATCAGTGGAAACGAGAGTTCCTCAGCATCGTTATTGAATATTATACTAAGTGGTCGCTTCCCTTCGCCCGGACTTACAACGTAGAAGCAGGTTTAGTCCCAAACCAGTTTGTTCATTACCGGTCAGAAATCGCACGTGATGAACTGGGTCAGCAATGCCAGCATCCAACTGGTCTACGTGTTTTATTTATTTTGACTTCCCTAGCTCGGTTATTTGCTCCTCAATTCTGTCCCGAGTGAGTGGAAGGTCATAACGTTTGTACAAAGGTATTCTACACAAGAATTCGAGCCAGGCATACAAGTACTCCTTCTTCACTGCTCCTTGTTTATCGGCCGATTTTATCGCCATCATTTTCGTTAGCTTGACATGGATGGATGTCTCATCGGTGACGTCTCGGGGAAGACTTGTTACCATTTTATCCGCGTCGACTGCAACGTTCATTGTATGGCCAACGGTTCCAAACTGACCACCATGCATTAAACGGAGGATGTACATAAATGCGATTCTTGGCGATATGAAACGATCACTAATCTCATTAAGTGGCGGAAGATGAGGAGGCTTAGGCGGATACCGAAAGCCGTCACACCAATGGAGCCAGAATACCGGGTACGAGCGCGCCTCGACGGAACAGAGAGGGAGAAAGGATACAGCAGCTGCCGCTGCAGCGTGTGAGGTGTTGCCTGAGGGGAGAATGCATCGCGGCGATGCCACGCACCTTCGACGTCATGCTCTCAAGCATTTGTTATCCGCGCGTTCATTGTTCGCGCACACTATTGCCTGCATTCTAACTGCGCCTCGGTGAGGCGCAATGAAAATGCGCCAAGAGTCTTAATGCGCTCGCTTGCCCACGAGGAGTGCTCAACTCGAAGGACGCTGAGCTCAAGTTGGCCCATGCCCGAATTTCAAGTTCGCCCACCCCCAGATTTCAGTTGGGCCGCCCCCACCCCGACTCGCATCCCCACCCCCAAATTTCAAGTTCACGCTCACTCTACACCCTCCCCACGACCCAGACGAATGTAGCTATGCAAGCAACGCCATCACTGTAGCGAGTTTTTAGCAGCAAAGATTGTGAACGACGTTGGTCGAAAGGGTGTAAACTGGCTGTGAGCACCAGCCGACGCGTATGCGTCATAACTTTCTTCTAGCTTCCCCTCCAAGCTACTAGATGGCACTGGAGTGCAATTTAGCCACAGCTCCCGTGTTCCAATTGCTTTGGTTCGCAGCTGTAACTAGTAAATTACGGAATACGCTTTCGTGTCATACTGGGAACGCGAACAGGAAAAATGAAATTACCAGGTTCTTCGTAATGTTGAGTCACCAACCGTGTGACAAAAATCACCTTGTTTAGGTTTCGCAGTACAGGTTTGTCCTTGTTTCTTGGGCTCATTCAGCGATTGCATCGCAATTACAATGAAGCACCAGGCGACAAAAAAATTACGCATGGTATCATGTGATTTCTTTTGTTCGCATTTCACTCTATATGATAGCCTACATCGTTGAAAAATGAAACAAGGTCCCTAATAAGAAAAAGCACCTGCTCAGCCCGGGCTGCGTCTTTCTGCAACCATGGAATGATTGTGCGAGAAATTTCTTGACGGCGAGGATTCGTCTCTCTTCTCCGGACGCTTACAAAGCAACAGAAGGGCATTCGCGCAGTACTCGACAGAGCTTGCTCACCGCACTCATTGTCATGCCGATTCGGCTTGCTCTATGTCCAAGAAAGTTAATTGCGAAGCATTTCTTGGCGAACATTTGTTCACATTGACAGTATATATCTAGTCGCCTACGTCTTAGTGCTCTCATGGTGCTTTCGGTAACTCGATATGTACCAAAATTGGCATAGTATGACAAGGGTGTATGACGAACATAAACAATTGGTTATGACATGGATATCATATTATGTGTGTTATGTAGGTCATAAAACAGTCGCCTAACAAGAGTGTATAACGAACATAAATGGTGGGTCATGACATGAATATTGTAACGTAGATTGAAGCCGGAGCCTTACAAAGTAGACGCTTCTCTTTAATGGTGGGACAGAAGAAGAGCGTGCAGCCTACACGCTTCATTATCTTTCATGGCGACAACCTTAGCGCGCGCCGTCCCGCGGTGCTAGAGCCCCACATCACTGTGTCAACTGCTCCCCATGCGAAAAGCGAGCGTCTCGGTCGCGTCGAATGGGGAGAATTCCGTGAGGGGAGAATTCCGTGAGGTTCTTTCAGCGACTACAAGAAATGGAGCTCTTCAGGTGCATCTCGGCGTTCACGTACGCGCATAGTATGGTTTCATGCGCACTACATGAACAACTTCAGCGCGAGGACGAGGACGGAGCGAACCGGGGTCCGAACTGCACGAGACGACTTCTTAGGTCACGTCACTGAGGCGGCGTGTAACCTTGTAGGTACCAAAATACCGGCGGAGCAACTTTTCTGAGAGTCCACGGCGACGGATGGGCGCCCAGACCCACACGCAGGCGCCGGTATTGTAATGGACGTCGCGCCGACCCAGGTTGTATCGATGGGTGTCGGTATGCTGCTGACTACGATGCCAATACGATGCCAAGCAAGCTGACGTGCTTCTTCAGCTCTTTGTACGAACTCTTCCACGTGTTCGCTGGTCGGACCATTATCATCCAGAGGTAGCATGGTGTCAAGTCACAAGACGTGACGCCCGTGTACAAGTTCTAACGGCGCAAACTGTGTAGTCTCCTGTACAGCAGTGTTATACGCGAAGGTCACACAGGGTAAAATCTCGTCCCCCGTCTTGTGCTGTACGTCGACATACATGGAGAGCATATCAGCAAGCGTTCTATTCAGACGTTCCGTTAATCCATTGCTTCGAGGGTGATACACAGTGCTTTTGCGGTGAGAGCTATGCGTCAGCTGGAGAACGTCCTGCATAAGTTCTGCTGTAAATGCTGTGCTGCGGTCGGTGATGAGAACAGACAGTGCACCATGTCGTAGGACGATGTGACGTACAATGAACTTGGCCACTCCATACAAGTTTACTTGCGGAATAGCTTCGGTTTCGGTGTACCGGGTTAAGTAGTCCGTAGCGACGACTATGAATCTGTTGCGCGAAAAGGTCACTGGGAATGGCCCCAGTACATCCATACCTATTTGTTGGGACGGTGCTAGAGGGGGGTCCACAGGGTGGAGAAAGCCAGCCCGTTTAACTGGTGGTTTCTTGCGGCCCTGGCAATCGCGGCAGGTCTTCACGTAGCGTTGCACAGAAGAAAAACGCCGGGGCTACTAATACTTCTGTCGTATCCTTGCTAATGTCGTATCCTTGCTCATGCGCATGGCTCATCATGGCAGGCTTGCAGAATGTCTTGGCGCAGCGCCGACGGCACAAGAAGGTACGTAACTGGACCGCTTCCGCAGTTTTTCCTGTAAAGGACGTTGTCGTGCAAATAGTACGATGATAAGCCACGCACGAGCGAGTGGGGTAAAAGACCTTCAATTCCTTGAAGGTGCTCGATCAGCGGCAGCAGATCAGGGTCAGCGTACTGGTAGTCAGCCATCTTTATGGCGTCGATAACGCCGACGAATGGCAAGTCATGGTCAGGGTCTGATGACGTCGTAGGGAGTGGTGCGTGTGATAGTCAGCGTCGCTTTGCTTCCTTCAGATCGGTAGACAACTGTAATGTCGTACTCTTGTAAGCGCAGGCTCCACCGGGCTAGTCTGGCTGAAGGATCCTTGAGGTTGGCAAACCAGCACAGGGCGTCGTTGATTGCTGACAGCCTGAAAGGGTCTACCGTACAAGTAGGGTCGGAATTCACTAATTGCCCACACAACCACTAAGTATTTTTTCAGTGGTTGAGTAGTTTTTCTCAGCCTTGCTGGGACTGCGGCTTGCATAAGCAATGGTGTGGTCCGCACCACCTTGCCACTGCACAAGAACTGCGCCGAGACCCGCATTACTGGCGTCAGTATGAATTTCAGTGTCAGCATCTTCGTCGAAATGAGCAAGTATTGGGGCCGCTTGCAAACGCTTGCGCGATTCATTGAACGATTGCTGCTGCTCATCCGCCCAAATGAAAGGCACATCGTCGCGTGTAAGCAGTGTCAGAGGCTCAGCAATTTTGGAGAATCCCTCGACGAAACGCCTATAATATGCGCACAAATCAAGGAAGCGTTGGACAGCCTTCTTGTCTGTGGATGGTGAGAACTCGGCGACGGCAGCTAACTTTCGGGGTCTGGTCGGACGCCTGTAGGACCAACGACATTGCCAAGAAATTTGAGCTCTTGGAACCCGAAGTAGCATTTTTCCGGCTTGATGGTAAGGCTGGCAGTACGGATCGCAGCGAGCACACTCTCGAGTCGTGCGAGATGTTCGGCAAACGTGCTCGAGAACACGACGACGTCGTCCAAGTATACAAGGCAAGTTTGCCACTTCAGTTCAGCAAGCACGTTATCCATCATCCGCTGAAAGGTGGCAGGTGCGGAACAGAGACCGAAGGGGAGATCTTTGACCTCATAAAGCCCGTTAGGTGTCACAAACGCCGTTTTTTCACGATCCTGTTCATCAACTTCGATTTGCCAATACCCCGATTTAAGATCCAATGAAGAAAAAAAAAAACTTGGCATGTTGTAGACGATCCAACGCGTCGTCGATGCGTGGCAATAGATAAACATCGCGCTTGGTGACACGGTTCAACTTTCTGCAATCTACACAGAAACATAATGTGTTGTCTTTCTTTCTAACACTACAGGGGAGGCCCACGGGCTTGTGGACGCCTGGATCACGTCGTCTTGGAGCATCTCTTTCACTTGATGCTTGATGGCTTCCCTTTCCACTGGAGACACTTTGTAAATTTGCTGACGAACAGGACGTGCAGACTTGTCCGTAATAATGCGGTGCTTTGTGATGAACGTGCGTCGTACTTTGGATGATGTTGAAAAACAGTCCGCAAATTCATTCACAAGACTCAGTAGATGGTCTTCCTGATGGCTTGGCAGAGCAGCGTTAACGTGAATCCGTTCTATTGGCCTGGGTAATTCAGATTGCTGAGACGATGCGATTTCCAATGTGGCAATGTCACTAACATCAGTGATTTCGCGAAGGAATGCGATTGTCGTTCCTAGCAGTACATGCCCATACTTGTTGCTAAAGTTTGTTAGCAAAACGACTGAACATTGGTTTCGCACCTGAAGAAGCCCTCTGGCTATGCAAATGTGGCGCTCAAGAAGCAGGGGGATGTTTGCCTCAGCAATTCCTTCGGTGTCATTCTCCATGTCGCATCGGACAAGGGTAAGCACGCTGCTCTTGGGTGGCAACGTGACGTAATTGTCAGCTACGCGAAGCGCGATGTCACCATTACTGTTCGCTATGGCTTGCGTAGTAGAGAAGCTGACTCTAGACTCTTGCAGGTAGATGATGGCACCGTTCGCCTAAAGTAAATCCATGCCGAGTCTAGGCTCCTTTGAACATTCAAGAAGAATGACTAAGTCGCCGATGTACGTAAGGCCCCGAATGTTTACTCGTGCCGCGCACCAGCTGATTGGAATTATGAGGTGCCCTCCTGCAGTACGAATCTGAGTTCCGGTCCATTGCGTCGAAACTTTGTTCAGCATACGCGCGACATGCTGGCTCATAACAGGCGTGTCCGCAACCATGTCGATTAACAGCGTGACTTCGTGGTCATGTATGGTAACTGGTACGTTGCAAGATACTGACACAGAACTACACTGCTTTCTCTGCGTCTCAATTACGCGGTCGTCGTAGTGGAGGTTCTTCAGCGTTCGCAACGTCAGCGACCTCACCTCCGCAGGTCGCTGGACTCAGTTTTCCCGAGAGGCAGGACTGGGTGAGCGACGCCTTGTTGCGCTCGGCGTGAAGAGGGGGCTGGAAGACCTGTTTCGGGCGGGTGATAGTGACCGGGTGTCACGGATCCATGGGGCAAACGAGGCCCTGGCGTCTGCGAGGTAGGCGTCAATCTCCAGGGGGCGTTTACCATTTCGCGGGCACGGCGCATTCAGTGAAAATCCACGGAGCCCAGCTCGGCGGTAAGGACACGCGTTGTAGAGGTGATCGGCTTCACCGCAATGAAAACACCCGGTCTGCAGTGCGCCATACGTCGCTCTTGCGGGGTGGTCGTGTTTCAGCCACGAAGGGCGTGCGGCGAAGCCTGAAGTCGCCAGTTGCTGTTCAACGTCGCGCACATCATGAAAGTCCGGGACGTCGCTCACATCGCGAAAAATCGGGGACATCGAACTTGGCGCAGCTTCCACATACGACATGCGAGGCTGTGGCTGCCTTACCTCGTGCTGTTGTGTCTCACTTCGCTCTGGGACTTGGACTGCCTGCCTGATCTCCTCCCGGACGACCTTAGCCAGCGCGAGTCGCGGCACCAATGCAGGAGCCGCCTGAAGCATTTGGAGCTCTTCTCGAACAAGCCTAATGAGCTCCCGCAAGGCGTCGGCATTGTCCAAGGCTATAGCGAGAAGGTCACGCGATAGGGTCGACACGTCCCGGTTGTACTGCCTTGTTCGCTGCTGCAGTGCCTTTTCCATTGATATTGCTTCCGCGAGAAACTCTGCAACGGTCTTTGGTGGGTTTCGTATTAGGCCACTGAATAACTCTTGCTTGAAACCGTGCATCAATTCCCTGAGCTTCTTTTCTTCTGGCATGGCTGGATCCGCGCGTCGGAAAAGTCGGCACATATCTTCGACAAACATTGCGCCGCTTTCGTTCGGCCTCTGTACTCTCGCCTGAATTGCAGATTCAGCTCGCTCTTTGCGATAGAGGCTTGCGTATGTGCTGATTAACTGTCGTCGGAATTCGTCCCATGTCGATAGGGCCGCCTCACTGTTCTCAAACCATGTCCGTGCATAGTCCTCGAGGGCAAAGTAGGCGTTGCGTAGCTTGCACTCTGGAGTCCAGCTGTTGAATTCTGCGACACGCTCAATGTGATCGAGCCAGTCCTCAACATCCCCGAAGGTGTCCCCATGGAAGGACGTGGGGATTCGCGGCTGGTTAAGGACGACCTCGGTCGTTGCGGTTGAGGAAGAAGACGGAACCGATGTACTCATCCTTTTAACTCGATTGGGTAGAGACTCGTGCTCAGGTGGCAGTCCTTAAAGTCGACGGCTTGTCCGTACGTGAACAGGAGTCAGCTCGACCGGACTTCGTACTGGGCTTGTAGACGGTGTTCGATCTGGGAGTGGTCGCATGTACCCAGCACCTCCACCAGAAAAATGTAACGTAGATTGAAGCCGGAGTCTTACAAAGTAGACGCTTCTCTTTAATGGCGGGCCAGAAGAAGAGCGTGCAGCCTACACACTTCATCGTCTTTCATGGCGCCGACCGTTGCGCGCGCCGTCCCGCGGTGCGAGAGGCCAACATCACTGTGTCAGTATCATGACATGCTAGTCATGTTGTTCATGAAGCAGTCCCCTACGTCTTGGTGCTCTCACGGTCGTTTCGTTAACTTGGTTTTTACCAAAATTGGCACAGTATGACAGGTGTGCACAACGAATATAAGTGATAGGTCATGACATGAATTTAATGACATGCGTGTCATATAAATCATGAAACAGCCGCCTACGTCTTGGTGTTTACCAAAACTGGCATAGTATGACAAGAGCGTATGACGAACGTGAATGATAGGTCATGACATGCGTCATGTAGGTCTTGAAACAACCGCCTATGTATTGGTGCTCTCATGGTCGTTACATTAACTTGGTATGTGCCAAAATTCGCATAGTGTGACAAAAGTGTATGACGAACATAAATGCTAGGTCATGACATGAATTTCATGACATGCATGTCATGTAGGTCACGAAACAGCCGCCTACGTATTGGTGCTCTCATGGTCGTTTCATTAACTCGGTATGTACTAAAATGTGCATGGTATGACAAGAGTGTATGATGAACATAAATTATAGGTCTTGACAGGAATGTCATGGCATGCATGTCATGTAGGTCATGAAACAGCGGCCTACGTATCATTGCTCTCATGGTCGTTTTGTTAACTTAGTAGGTTCCCAGCACACTGTTTTGCATAAGATGGATTCCCACATGGCGTGGGATCTGCCGTCTTCATTTTTTTTTAGAAGTCATCTCGTTACGGCGTGGTGTAACATGAGAAACAGAAATATAGGGAAGATTTCACGTTGTATTTAACCATTCCTGAGGTGCGTGCGAGAGCATTCTTTTTTTGCAAGGACGTTAGCGGGGCAGAGAGCGGGGGGAGGGGGGGGGAGGACGCGTGAAATGTTATACTTGAAGAATTCATGGAAAGTCTAGTTGCAATTACTTTTGTGGTGGAAAGACAGTCTTTTGTAACCTAAAAGCGTTCCCAATAAGAGTTTTGCCACTTTAAATATTTAAACGCATATGAAGGGCGCTCCTTTCATTGCGCCATCTTTGGAAACTCAGAATTGGCTAACGGGCTTCTGCCAGGTTGATAAAAACGTTCTCCTGCAATTATTTTTTTTATTTGTTTCCTAATGAACTAAGACCGAGCGTATAGTGTCGCGATAAGTTGTTTGTCCAACAGCATGCCAGCTTCGCAGTAACGCTATATCGCTCTTTAGCTACCAGAGCCTAGCTACAAACCCACTCCGAGAGACTGTTAGTGAAAAAATGCTATAAGGAAAATGGCGTGATTATTCAAATGGCGCCTCCAGCGGAAAGTGAGTTTGACTCGCGGGTTGGTAAACACGGCAAGTGAAGCTCAGAGTCGGCGCTCGTTTGCGCAACGCGACCTCGCGAGCCTGTGATTAACTCGGAAGTCGGTCGTCTTGCTCATGGCTCACGAGCGACATTTCCTGGGGGGTCGCGGACTGTGGGCCATAAAGGCGGCAGCCAAACAGCAGCCACCTAATTCAGAGCAGCAGGCACACTATATGCTGGCGAGGAGTGTATGAGCAGAGGGCGACGGCGAAGTGCCAGGAGTTTCCGCGGACGCGCAGAAACACTTGCGCTCTCCAGGTGACCTGGTTCTCAAAACGAATCGCACCTCGAAATAAACTGCAGTTAGCCGAGCTTGGCCACCAGATTAATGCGAAAATGCGATACGTTTTTTCTATAGACAGCGGGATTCCGTCGTGGGCTGCTACAAGGCTCCTGAGAAGCGGCGCAATCAGTGACAGGTTCGTAACTCGACAAGTGATAATTGGGTGAGATTGAGGAGAACGCATAACGGTTTTAATGCGGTCTGGAGGCAACAAGTTCAAGAAACCGGCCTGTTGAACACTGCATTCGTCATCTTATTTTCTTTCATCATCATCGTCGGCGGCGTCGTCGTCGTGTCGTTGTTGCCCATTCAACGTAAAAAAAATTGGAGGACGCTTAGCTTCGCCTTCAAGTGTCCAACTGGAGCGCATGTAACCGTAATGTTTACCGCCAAACGCTGGCTGCGAACGCTATGCACGAAGGCGGGCTTTGTGGTAGAAACGCGGCCTCTTGCGAGCGCCAGCTGGAGGTATTGCAAGGAAGCGGGGGCGCCGCTCCGTGGCCCCCGAGACGCCCACGCGCCGGTGTGCGCAAATGGCGGACGATGCGGCCGGTCTGTGAATTGTAGAAACGCAGGAAAAGGGGTTTGTTTGAGTTTTGGCGTAACAGAGTTATGTTTACTCGTATAGTCACATTACAAACCGAGAGCTATCATGTCTGTAGGTTGTATGTATGCCGTAGTTTACGATTTTTCCACGTATTTTAGCTTGAGCAATTCAATTAGTTCAGTAAATTTCTTGCGTCGCATGGATGGCCTGGGATACGGGTGGTTCGAAAATCGTTTTGCTGGTCCGCTCGGTTACTGTGACGCCGACGCAGAAACGCGAGCCTAAGAGCTGCGCTCTAAAAAAATCTGATGCGGCTCGCTGGGCTAGGCGTAGGTTTGCAAGCACAGCGCAATAATTTCAGACCGTTCTAAATAAGATGGTGGGCAGGAAGGCCACGTTCGGCTTGCACGAAACACAGCGATTCAGATCCACAAACGTAAGCGCAGCGCCAAGCGAAAGAGCCGCCGTGAACTTGGATGTCGTAGCAATCTTTGTTTACTTGGGCAATGTTGCCAGCGCAAGTAACGTATTCTAGATTTGCCAATAGGAAACCGATGTCGAACGTGAACTCGTGATATCTGGCTTAGTCGGTTCTTGCTTTACGTAGGGTGCACTAAACTTTTAATACACTATACTATGCGCGACAGCAATACGGCCCAACCCTCCAGCGGCTGCGAGTGGCAAGAAGACCCGAAATGCCGCCTCTCGCGAATATATAACCACAATGGCCATAAACTGAAAATGGCACGTACAATTACAAGGTTTCTATGGGCCTCGCACGGGGCGGCACCAGGCATGCTTTTTACGAGTCATTTCGTCAACCACGTCTATGCCATTACGAAATGGTACGTTGTATGAAATCTAGCAACCAGTAGTTGTGTGCTTCCAGTCGTGCCTCGCTACGATTTTAGAGGAGATTTAGCAGTGCAGCAGAGATGTAGCAGATTTGCGTTGGCAAGGCTGCGTCGGATGTCTACCAAGTGAACGACCGCATTACTTCGTCTGCTCAGACTGCTGCCTGAGTAAATGTCTGCTGAGACTCCGTGCTTGTGGACACATTGGCACTTCGAACAGCAATCAAATGACAACTACATCCGCAGTGAAAAAGCAGGGGACGCTTCGATCACCTGACATTGGCTGATTGGCCAAGCGGAATCGAGTGTCGGATGCTCCGACAGGTGGCGCCACGACGTCACAAGCGGAGGGTCTGCAGCGCGATAACATCCCGCCGCGTTTTAATGCGACAGCAATTGCACGCAAATTTCAGGCGCATTTTTGCCATTGTCGTCGCCGTCACCGTGATGCTCCGTATGAAGTCCAAGAAAGATAACACCGTCGTCGCGCGCCGTTTGCTGTGTGCGAGTGAAGGCGTGCGAGGGTACGCCGACGATCACGGCTCAATCTCGCGTGCGCAAGGGGGGAAAGCGGGGAAGAGGCGTGCCGTCTTCCGTCGCGCGCAGGGAAGTGGTGGGAGAGGAGGTAGGGAGGACGTTGTACTACGGCAGCCATTGCGTATTGCGCGCGGTCGAGCGGGCTTTATCTTAAAAGCGATCTGCTTTGAGAGCACCGTCTAGGAAGGCTGATGGCTCGTAGCTTTGCGTGTGCTGTGTTCTCGCGGCTCAGTTTGCGGTGAAGCGATAGACTGCACAAAGGCCACTTAGCTCGCTGCTGCTGCCGCTCTTCCTCACACAAGCGTTTTGTCAACGAGTGCCCGCGGTCATCGAGTGTGGTGTGTTGATGTTTGCCTGGGCGCACTGACACCATGCTTGTTAATTTAGTTAGTAAGCGAACGTTTGCAAGTTTACACGGCTGATTACACTACCATCCTTGCTTCATATGGATTTCCACTAATTCGCTGTCGCAATCGATGCTTGGCCTTTCGGCCGAAATTGTTACTTCTTTAGTTAGTTCATCCACGGAGACGTGCTGCAGTGGCTTGTTCTGTGCAGTGTCTCAGTGGCTATAGCGTTCACTTTCTAAACGTGAAGTCACAGGTTCGATTCTCCGTCGCACCAACCACGTTCCCACGGGAATTGATTGCAATGCGGGTTAATGTTTGAACCCAAAGTTCGGGTTTATGCTCAGTAAGCGCAGTAATCAAGTTTGTATTCATGCTAAAGAACCCAAAGTAGTCAAAAATAATTTGGAGTCCTTCGTTGGGACATCGCTTACAACCCCGGACGTTAAGTGTTATCGCAAGACCAATGAATAATACGGCAGCCTCCGTCACCGCTCGCGTCCGTACGCTGAATTCCCGTGCAGCGTTCCACTGCCTCTATAGTACGACGCTTGTCCTTATACGAGAATGACTTTATAGTGTCCTCTTAACGATGAATCGAGCAACCTTATTAGAAAAGTGCATTCTTTGCTTTCAGCCAGCTCTTGCTTTAATGATGCAGCGAAACGCGTCGCCTGATTGGTGATCGCTTTTTCCTGTGATGCAGACATTATTGTCATTACGTTTTTCTTTTAGCTTCTCGTTTCTTTCTTGAGTGGTGAAACGAAGTAGATATTATCAAGCTTTCCGCCAGCGTCAGGGCCGCGCTTTGATTCCTGCTCGCTTTCCGGATACAACTTCAAGAGGGGAATTCCCGCACCATTATTGTCATTTCATTTCCCTTCATTTTTCTTCTATCTTTCTGGCACCGAGTAATGCAGATTATACGGAGTCATAAGGCGGCAGGAAAGTATAGAATCAAAAGAAGGATACGCGCTGAGCGTTTTGATTTACTGGACGCAAAAGGTGAGGTAATTGTAGAGCTGGAGAGAGCAATAAGCGCTCTTTAATAAAAAATAGAAATGTTTGCCTGGCGGAAGATAAATCATGGTGCTGCGTTTGAAGAATACTGCGGGACGTTTTAGTTAGTTACACGTAGTTGTGTAGTTAGTTAGGTTGGTTTTGCGTAAGGTGGTTTTGTGTAGGTAAGTTAGTCGTCTCGTCTGCGAAAATCATTTTTGTTACCGGACTCTGTTACAGTACTTTCGTTTATTTACAAGATTGGGCGTCTCTTTGAGTGTTGTGCATTCTTTTCCTGCGCCTTCTTTTACTCCTGTGCTGAACTTCGCCTATTTTTTTGCTTTTAGACGGTCTTCAGTGTTCCGCAGTGCTTTCTTTTCGTTTCATTTCTTTTCTTGCCCTGTTACGAGAAGTAGGCAGCGCTTATTGACAACCTTGCCTATAAAATAATATCGATAACTAAAAGAGAAACACGTGACGAGACCGGAAAGCGGCTGGAGCACGACTTTGGCGCCCTGATGCGTTGCTGCCCTGAAGTCCGTCACTCTCCAATCAGCCTCCTAACATTTGTGCGTCTGTATGTAGGGCTTCATATGACTTTGGTTCCCCTGAAATACTCAACCAAGGCAGGGATATTTAACTGGAACAGGGGACATTCTCTTATATTTCCTAACGTGCTGCGCTTGTATAAGCCATAGTTTCAGGCTATATAACTTATAAGCAAATGTAATGCGTAATGATGTACCAGCATGCTCTGAAACTAATAAAGAATAATAATTCTTTTTGTTCTAAGCTTGATTCTTGTTTCGAAAAAGGTATTATTACATTTTCGATTTTAAGTATCGGTCAGGCTTCACCGACAAGAACGCTGCAAAAGTGTTCTAAAGCATTGGCGAAGAGGGAAGCACGATGTTATTTTGTTAACTTACCCTTTCTTTACTTGCACTGCCGCTCTGTTAAGCACTGCAACGTGGGAAGCGAGAAAAAGAAAACAATTCTTTTGGCTTAGCTCACTATGCGATTACATCTGCGCGATTTTCCTTTTTGGCCAGACAATTCAAACAACTCTACACTAAAGTATTATTAGTAGCAGTAACACGGTGCCCTTATTCGGCCAGATATGTCCATATAGATGCCGAGCACCATGTACGTAATTACAGTCTCGCAAGGCTATGTATGTTTGCACAAACAAATTCACGCCGCTGACGGTGCAAAGCCGTCAATCGTAATCGCAGTATAACAATGGAATTGTAGCATGAAAGGGTCAAGAAAAAGGAAATGCTTGCACGGCTCAACGTAAAAAATACGCAACGGCGCCCCAGTAACAATATAAAACACGATAGGAAGCGTCGAGCAAAACAAACACTGGGGCATGAGAACTGAAATTGTAGTTTTATGGGCAAGCCAACGCAAGATGTCGACACGAAGGCCGCACTTGTCGTTGTCGTTGCGGTTGAACGACTTTCCAACCGCATTTCAGTCTAACCAAGTTTGCATGAGGCCGTGTGACATGCACTATAGCGGCGAAAGGGGCAGATGAGATGGAAGACGGCAAATAATGGTGGTGCAACAAACTGTAGCGTACGCAAAACCGCAGTTTTTTTTTATCAATATGCATTGAGCACAAAAGACGCATTGCTACATTGGACATTGTTATCGACGTCCTGTCGCTGGCCGCGCGCTGAATAGAGAAGTGGCCGCGCTCTTTCGCTAAAAGTGGCCGCGCCAAACGAGCACGCGGACCGCTAGTGTAGGCGTACAAACAGCGAGCGGCAGTTTGCTGTTTTGAGTTGTTTGCATAAGTGGCGGTATTGCATGGTCGAAATGGTGGTTCGTACTTTGTGCGCATGTACACATATGCAGTACATCAGGCGGGTTAAACAGAAAAAAAAAGAACCTCGTTCAGCGCATCTCTCTCACAGTATCAAACTTACAAATGAAGGGAAACTGGGAGACGTTGATTCTACATGGGAGTTTCAGCCGAAAAAAAAAAAAAATAGAGAAGCGAAAGTGAATTTAAGTCGTTCCTATTTCGTCAAATAAAAGAAAATGTTGACTTCCAGAGGCCGACGTTTTCACTCGCTCCGTCCTATTCCTGCAGCCACGTTCATTTCACCCGCCGGGCGGGCTCGGAGGCGTTCGGCGCTTTTTTGAAACATTTCGCGTCGACGCGGCGACGTATTTATAGACCCAGAGCCGCATACGCGCACCCGCAAGCACGCACGTACGAGTATTTGCGCGTCTCCAGTCTTCAGTGCAGCAGTGACATGGTCTCCATGGCGCGTCCTGCCGGTCGCCGGTGGCTATGCGCACAGAAATAAGCTTCCACGCGCTGAATAGCAAGGAGCGCTCGACTCTCATAAGTTACAGCACGGCCCCTCAACAAGCGGCCTTCTTTAAGAAAATTGAAGAGATTAAAGCAAAACAGGAAACTCCAAAGTGTCCTCCTCGCTTTTGCATCCATATTCGGGACGAATGGTAAGGGCGATGCGCTCCCATCTCACAGCGTAGACTATATTTTTTTAGTTATTTCTACTTCTCAGGACCAGCCACGGGAGGGAGTCAGATGTCATCGTCTAAGCCAGGAACTGCGCTTGATTTGCAGAGTTCGGTGCAGTATGGTGGAAATGGCTGTGCATGTCAATATTCAGCGTACGCTCAACGCGCAGCAATATAATCCCGTACTCGGACGGCATCACTGGCAACTTAGTTATGGACGCGGCCAATGTGAGCTGGCCGAGCTTTAGTCGCTACCATTTTCAAGAATCTGAAGGTGAAAGAAGAGGCGCTCAGTCGAAGGACACTTAAAGCCGAGCATTGGTACCTGCCCATTCTCTCGGGTAAAACCGCTGCTCTGCATGTATCGCTCCCATCCTTTAGGCAGGTTGTGGTTGTTTGCATTTGGGGCTTCATCTAATACTTGGCATTTCCTTTTACCTCAATATCTTTATGTTCCTTAAACGGGCGAGGAAGGAACCAGCCAGACGTGTGCGCCCTCGTACTATGGCTCACGAGGACCTTGCAATGGTGTGCAAGCAGCCAGGTGCACTCAAGGTGCACGGTCGCTAGCCCGCACGTACTGCTCCCCTGTACCGACCTCAAAAAGAAAGACAAAGTGAAGAAGAATGGGAGAGGCGACTGAAGGGCGGACATAATTGAATAGTTCATATCAGCACTTTCTGAACCTTGGTGATGTGCAGGCTGACAAACTCAGCGCCACTCTGTGGAGGTGGATGACCAGTGAAGCTATGTATGTGGGCCCCTTAATGGCGAACTGTCCATTGCCGTGCGTCAAAAGCGGCATGCACATAAATGGAGGGCGAGGCGCGACTAGTCCCTCGTCCACGATGTAGATGATGAGGCATCTGGGGGTATACATACCCATGTATTGCAGGAAAACGCGGCACCTTCTACTAACGAATCCGGGCACGTAGAACCTCACCGCACGGAACACATTGCTTCACCGTAGCCAAGGTGTTCGTGCGTTGGTCGACCTTGCACATTGTAATAATGGTTGTGAGGTCACTCGAAAACCACAAGCAGTCACACACAACACAGGCCACACACAATTGGTTCCCCACAAACTCCCCCTGAAACCTGGCCATCGCTCCGGTGAAACGTTCCAAGATTAAGGGCAAAAGGAAGTGCAAAAAAAATTGTGCCGGAACGCAACTATCTAGCTTAGAAAAACTGATCCATGATGACAAGGGTTGGATTTAGGGCACGCTGGTACTGCATAACGAGGACTAAAGAACGGGAAAAAGGCAGAAAAAAAAAGCATTTATGCACCCCCAAAGAAAGCGCGTACAAAATCGGCAGATTTTTTTCCTCCGCGCTTTTTTGCGTGCGTGTCTGTGCATTGTTTCTGCGTTGACTTCACGCTTCTTTAGTATAGTCATAATAGTCCGAGTTTGAGTTTTACCGCACCGCCTAAATTAAGCTATGTAAGGTACTAATGCTGACAATGAAATGCTTCGTCGCTGACAGAGGTGCTCGTATTTTCTTTACTTAATCAAATGTTACTTGCCTAAATGTTACACAACTGGTTTAAGCTACAATGTACAGGCTGCCGAAGACAAGCATAGACAAGCATAGACAGAGCATTGCGACCGTAGCTAAATTTTTGAATGCGATGCTTTGGATTGAAGGTGGGCCGAATCCGCACATTTATCGCTATTACTTTCTAAAGACGCCGTGTGCTTGCTCATTCCGACAGCAGACGATGCGCGAGGGCGTCTGCACGGCAGGCATGGAGCGCGCGCACTGCGGCACCGTCGGGGGTGCATCGGCGGCGCCGCGCTGCCGAGCCTCCGTCGACCCCGAGGCGGCCGACCCGGCTCGCAGCGAGGCCACTGCTGCCGCTGCGGCAGCCGCGCGGCGCAAGTTTCAAAGCGTGCGAAATTGAGTCGTCGTTTGAGAAATGGTCCTTTTTGCTTCTTGTTTCTCTGTTCGCCGCGCGCGCGGTGTTCATCTCAGCCCGCGAAGAAAGAACGACGCCGCCTCCCTTCTCACTTCGTATCCCCTTTGCTTACACGGCACAAGAGCGTCGTGGCCGTCCTCCGCCTTTTGAAGTGCCAGCACTGCTCCTGCGACCTGCTTCGGGGTAACCGCCTCTTTAGGTTCGGCTTTCTCTCTCTCTTGTCTTCGTGCTTTGTACACGAAATAAACAAAGATCTTGCCTCATCCATGCGCTGATCCATGAACTTACCCCGAATCTACTATATAGAAGTTGTAGTCACGCAATGTTATTTTTCATGAAATTGTGGCACAATAAAAATAATAAAAGCAAAAATTAAAAAAGAACACACGGAATGGCACTACGACCGCAAGCGCCGAAACTCCAAATTTATTATCAATAAACGTGGCAATATATAGCCAGACGTAGTTAAACAAACAAGAAAGAGATGGCCAACAAAATACGAAATTTGTTTGATGCAACGCAATAGAAGGAAAACATATTACTTTATTCTTTTTAATATCCATGTACCGTGCCTCGATAATCTCCCGAGTGTATATATTAATACAGTGCTTTACAATACAATATATCAATACAGTGCTTTAAGGCCGCTGTGGATGCTCTATCGTTCCCAGTAGAATGTTTGTATGGCAGGCCGTTAACTACGAACTCTATCTCTTTCGCTGTAATGTCAACAAAACCAAATGGCTTCTTCGTCATGTCCGGGTAAGTAAAAAAAAGAAAGAAGAGGTACATTATTAGATACTTCTTCACCAATCGTACAGAAGTGCGAAATAAACGACGTTCCTAAGGATACCATGGACATTCCTAAGCTTTCCAAATCTGACTTTGTACATTCTCTAACCGATGACCTGACTGCTGAGTTGATAAAGTGCCACGCAGCATGCGAATTACCTGAACTGTGTACTATTAAACTTGTGTAGTACTCTTTTTTCTGAATATGTATAGCACTAGTTACTACATTTCGAGCAGTACGAAATTTTTGTTCATAATATTTGTTACCCCTGTGTGACTTTACATTAGTCCGCCAAAAGTCGTTATCTTTAATTAATTTTGCAGTGCTTTCGTCATCCAAGGACAAATAGGAGTGCTATAACATCTTTTTTCTAAGACGTTTTACGATATCACTAATGCATCACACAAAGCTTTGCTGAAACTTTCAAATTACTTATTCGCATTTTTCTGCGGATCTATAGTGAAACCACAGAGACACTCACAATATACTGGATACTTAACTCGATGAGGAATTATGGATGGCCCTGAGAATGAGTGGAGCGAAGGAGAAAGATGGCAGTAACAGAATGATCCGGTACAATAGAACCATAAATATTACACCAGCTTGAATGGGTGTTACAATATCCCAAGATATGGTCGATCAGTGTGGATGTGGATCAAATTATAGGTGTTGGAACTGTAAAGATGTTATGAAACCTAAATGATATTTACACATTAGCGCCCAGCGTACTTCTAAAAGTACAGCACTATTTTCCTTTGTAAGTAAAGACAAAACACAGTGGCCATTGGTACACCATTTTGCTAAGAAGGGTCCTGCGAAGACGACCGTATTGTTGTTTTTGTGAGCTGCATGATGTGTTCGATCTATTCGTCGCCAAACTTGGAAAGTTCTGAACACAGCAGGTGTGGCTCTACATGCAGTTTTCTTTTTTTTTTATCAAGCATAGCACACGCTTCTCGAAGCTGAAGCTTTTGGGTAAACTTTAGAAAAGAAAGGTGTAAACGATGAACGCATGACATTTCATACACAATACATATTTATACCGTCGCAAGAAGGAAACTTGGCATAGGAAACCAAGATGTATGTACTGAAAGATAAGCAGGGTAATATCATCAGCAATATCAAAGGTATAGTCAAAGCAGCGGAGAATTCTATACTGAACTGTAGAATACCCAGAGGAGCCGCGATAGCTCCATTCGAAGCAGTAAAGAACAGCTTGCAAAGACTCCTCCTATAACTAGCGATGAGGTCAGAAGGGCCTTGCAAGACATGAAAGGGGGAAAAGCGGCAGGAGAAGATGGAATAACAGTCGACTTAATCGAAGATGGAGCAGATATAATGATTGAGAAACTGGCAGCTCTCTATACGAAGTGTCTATCGACTTAAACGGTCCCAGAAAACTGGAAGAATGCAAACATTATGCTAATCCACAAAAAGGGAGACGTTGAAGAATTGAAAAATTATAGGCTAATTAGCTTACTTCCAGTATTATATAAAATATTCACGAAGCTAATCTCCAATAGAATAAAGGCAACACTGGACTTTAGTCAACCAAGCGAACAGGCAGGCTTCAGGAAGGGATACATTACAATGGATCACATCCATAACATCAATCAGGTAAACGACAAATCTGCAGAGTACAATCAGCTTCTCTATATGGCTTTCATAGATTACGAAAAGGAATTTGATTCAGAATCAGAATCAGAATCAGTTTTATTCATGACAAAATGAGGATAATTACAACATATGTATATACAGAAGGAGGTCCCGTAGTTAGAAACTGAAATGGGACCTCCTGTGCATGATGACTAGAATTAATAATACATGCAACAATGGCAATATGAAAAATTTAGGAATAAAGGATTAAGGAGACAGGGCATAAATGAACAGAAAAGCAGCATATCTACGTATTAAACAAAAACAAGGCTTCGACTTAGTCAACGAAAGGTGAAACTACAAAAATACCTAAGAAGAAAGAAAGTAAAATATATATACACATACACACACACACACACATATATATATGCGGGAAGGAAATCAAGAGACAAAGAGAAAGTTCAAAATACAACTTATACTATACTCAAATGGGAAAGTCGGAGGAAGCTAAAAGAGAATGCTTAAGTTCAGTACGAAATCTGTGAGCTTTGAACAATTTTAAAGGGAATGGTAATGTGTTCCACAGAGATAAAGCTGAAAAGTGTAGTGACTGCTTACCATAGTTGGTGCGAACTAAGGGTAAAATGAAGTTAATATCTTCAGCAAATCTAGTATTATTTGTATTAGTAAGGCATGTCTTCGGTATGATGGTTACTGGAATATCATTGTTTAATGCCCTAAAAATAAATATGGCCAGGTTATATTTCACGAGGTCAGTCACATTCAAAATATTATGTGCATGTAACAGCTGAGTTGCGCTAATACTACGAGGTGAAAATGTTATTAGCCGAATAGCTCGATTCTGAATGACTTGCAACGAAGTTAGGTGACTGATATAAGTGTTTCCCCATGATTCAATGTTATAGTTAATATGAGAATGAACAAAAGCATAATAAAGCGACATGAGAGTAGAAAATGATAAATATGGTCGTGCTTTGATTAAAACGCGTATCCCGTATGCCATTTTCTTATTAACATTAGCAATGTGAAGGTGAAATTTGAGATGGCGGTCGAATTCCACACCTAAATAGGTGCAATGATCAACTGCATTGATTAGGTGATTGTTGATTGTTGATTGTTGATTGTTGATTGAAGAAAGAATCACAAAATGCATTTGCAATATCAAGCGGATTAATGTATTCCATGTCATTGTGAATGATTCTCGAAATGACTTTCTGAGAATTGTGGTTTAAAAAGGTGTTGACTATTTCCCACTTTTTCCTAGTGTTATTACCACATTCTATAATTTTTTGTTCGTTATAATTCCTCTTCGCACTTCTAAGCTGTGCAGAAAGAGAGTTAGAAAATTTTTTGTAACGGGCAAGTAGTTTAGAATAGAGAATAGAATAGAGATACCAGCAGTAATAGATGCATTAGGTAATCAAGTCATCATCATCATCATCATCATCATCATCAGCCTGGCTACGCCCACTGCAGGGCAAAGGCCTCTCCCATACTTCTGCAACTACCCCGGTCATGTGCTAATTGTGACCATGTTGTCCCTGCAAACTTCTTAATCTCATCTGTCCACCTAACTTTCTGCCGCCCCCTGCTACGCTTCCCTTCTCTTGGAATCCAGTCCGTAACCCTTAATGACCATCGGTTATCTTCCCTCATTATTACGTGCCCTGCCCATGACCATTTATATTTCTTGATTTCAATTAAGATGTTATTAACACGCGTTGGTTCCCTCACCCAATCAAGGAGTACAGGGCGCTTACTGAAATATCTTGAAAAATATCTGCAGAGATTCCACAGCCACCTTAATTCTACACAAGAGAAGTAGGAAGATAGCTATAAAGAAAGGGGTCAGACAAGGAGACACAATCTCTTTAATGCTATTCACTGCGTGCTTGGAAGAAGTATTCAAGCTGTTAAACTGGGAAGGCTTAGAAGTAAGGATCGATGGCTAATATCTCAGCAACCTTCGGTTTGCAGATGACAGTGTTCTGTTCAGCAACACCGGAGACGAGTTACAAGATATGATTGAGAACCTTAACAGAGAGAGTGTAAGAGTGGGGTTTCAGATTAACATGCAGAAGACAAAGTTAATCATGAATGGCCGGGCAAGGGAACAAGAGTTCAGGATCGCCAGTAAGCCTCTAGAGTCTGTGAAGGAGTAAGTTTACTTAGGTCAATTAATCACAGGGAACCCTGAGCATGAGAAGGAAATTCACCGAAGAATAAAAATGGGTTGGAGCGCATACGGCAGACATTGCCAACTGCTGACTGGAAGCTTACCATTATTTAAACTGGATTGCATTGAAATTTACTACGCAACTAAAGAAATGGTGCGAGGAGGACAGGCAAAAAAGCAAAAAGAAAGGCGTACAATCAGTGCATTTTATCGGTGCTGACATATGGGGCAGAAACTTGGAGGCTGACAAAGAAGCTTGAGAACAAGTTAAGGACCGCGCAAAGGGCGATGGAACGAAGAATGCTAGGCATAGCGTTGAGAGGCAGAAAGAGAGCGGTTTGGATCATAGAGGAAACGGGCATAGCCAATATTCCAATTGATATTAAGAGAAAAAATGGAGCTGTGCAGTTCATGTAATGCGCAGGTTAGATGACCGGTTGGCGGTTAGGGTTACATAATTGGTGCCAAGGGAAGGGAAGCGCAGTCGAGGACGGCAGAAGACTAGGTGGGGCGATGAAATCATAAAGTTCGCGTGCGCTAGTTGGAATCGGCTGGCGCAGGACAGGGGTTATTGGAGATCACGAGGAGATGTTCTCGTCCTACAATACACATAAAATAGGATTATGATGATGATGATGAATATAAAGAAGAGTAATAAAATGAATAAAGGTGTACTTTGAAAAGTACGCTTGGCCTATGTGTATGCTAGAGGGGTTTGCTTGATCTCGAAGCACACACGATAGTTTTTTTTTTTTTTTTTACCTGTATTCCGTCAAAATGTTTTTTTTTTTTTTTGCTGACTACAAGAACTTCAGAGACTGCAGCAGGAAAGAAATGCATTTAGAATCACATCAACATTGGTAGGGAAAACACAGGGAATGCGGGAGATAGAAATTCAAGACGATGAGCAAAACGAGAACAACGTGAAAGCAGGAGCCAACGTTTCGACAAGTGGACTTGTCACTTGTCTTCTTCAAGGCCTTGAAGAAGACAAGTCCACTTGTCGAAACCTTGGCTCCTGCTTTCACCGTGTTCTCGTTTTGCTCATCGTCAACATTGGTAGTAGTCCTCCCAGTTGCTTTCTTGCTGCCGACAAAGGTAACGATGCTCTCGTCTTCTCAGTCAATAAAATGGCGAGCAGTGTTAGAGTAAATTTAGAGAAATAGAAACCATTTAAATATCATATGAAGAATATTTTAAAATAAACGTGATTCATGCATCCTTTATTACAAATTGGAAAATGGGTGGGAGGGAACAGAACGCAACAAAGGCTATGTCTATTCCTATGCCAATCGATATGATTTATGCAATAAAAGTAGGGCAACCCAGATTTGTGAAGTAGACGTAGACCCCACTTCTTGAAATCGCAGAAATTTCTAACGAAAATGACACCTAGCGATCATACAACAGGATTGTAATGCAAGAACCGACTGCCATTGGACGAGATGTCACCAGTGTGTTGAATGTTTCAATTACCACTGAACCAAATGTTGAATGCTTTAGTTTTTAATGCCTGTATTTATGGCCGATTATTGCGTCTAGTTCGTTGTCAATAATATATTTGCGTCGCGCGCGCCTACGAAATCAACAGCAAAGCCCTTCCTCGTTACTTGATGACGCCATATTACACACTTGATAAGTAAACGCACCGCCATAAAAACAATATTTCCCACTAAAATCCTAACTTTGCTACCAGAAGGTTTTGCGGGCTCGCGCAAAATTTTCTTTTACTCTTCGCTGCAAGCCTTTTTATTTTCGGGAGCTGCAAGATATAGCATATACATTTATGACGTATACCAGGTTTATCTCCCATAATGGCCCAGCCTACTTTATAAAGTACGCTATCGTTGCGTTTCAAAGAATAAAGCGCCACTTACAAAAGTTTCTCAATGTATTTGCAGTGTGAAAAGATCATCCGACACAAAAAATCAACAAAACGTAACTGGCAGATCTTTTTTGGGCATTAATGGGTTAATACATTAAAACATTCACTACCATATTCCTTTATTGTTGTGAAATAAGAGACGGAGAACTTTGGACTTATGGAAAAATGACAGACGTCCGTTCGCTTCGAGCGCATCAAGTAGACTCCTTTATTTTTCACTAGAAGGTATGGGAAAGAGGAGAGAGTAGAGAGAAGGAGAAAGTCATAATACACCATGCCAAACAGGAATTCTTGCACCACGCACGTGCAAGAACCCGCTCCACACTTGGAAGGCACCACCGCACCGCCGGTTGGTGCTCGTAGATCGCGCCCGCCAGTAAGGCAGGTAGTTTGAGGGGTATCAAGTGTCCGGCGCCTCTGAGAGGGAGTACTCCTTGCCACCTCGCCGGCGGCCCGCAGCGCGGGGGTTTATCAAATGTCCGGCGCCTCTGGGGGGAGCGGGACTTTCGCTCCAGAATGGAGGATATACAACAACCTCCCCTGGATGAGCGAACTATTATTGAGCTCATTGCTCCACAATCTCCAAGGGATACAGCAGCTGTATCGGTGCTTCACCTCAGTTCCCCCACTTAATACCAGTTATCAGGACCGCACCCTGCCGTCTCTACCCTTAAATGTTTCCTTAATTCTGGTGGTCTTCCACATGTGGCGTTTCTAGCGGTCTTCCCTCAGGAGCACCAAGGCGCCTTTCTTCAGATCACTGGATGTCGATGGTCGGCACATATGTGCCGATCTGAGCTCCAATAAGTACTCTTTCCGCCACCGTCTCCAGAAACCATCGGCCATGGCAGTCCGGTACTTCCAGCGTCGTGAGATATGCATGCCACCACCAGGAATTTCGTCCGGCAGCAGGTGTAGAGGAAGGGTCGTCAACTTTCTTCCGACAAGGAAGTGAGCCGGTGACAGTGGTTCTGGCTCGTGAGCATCATCATATATGAAAGTCAACGGGCGTGAGTTGATCACGGCCTCCACCTCATAAAGAACGGTGGTCAGTTCTTCGAAACTCAAGCTGCTCCGACCTAACACCTTTCGCAATGCTACTTTCACAGATCGCACCATCCGCTCCCAGAATCCACCCCACCAAGCAGCCCGTTCAACAATAAACTTCCATCTGATCTTGTTTCCGGCGAAGTATGATTGCAATTCCTCGACTTGCAACAGCATGGACATTGCCTTTAGATTTCTGGCTGCACGCTTGATTGTGAGCGCGTTGTCCGAATACACCGTCGAGCAAATTCTAGGGCGTGTCACAAAGCGTTTAAAGGCCAACAGGAAGGCTGTAGCCGACAGGTCGCTGATGAGCTCAAAGTGAACGGCACGTGTCACAGGTGAAAATAGCTATGTAGCATTTTTTTGCTGTCGCGTTACTGTTGACAAATCAAGGGCCCTGCAAAATCGATGCCAACGATGACGAACGGGTTTCCCTTTGTCACTCTGTCAGCTGGAAGTGGTGCTACTGGTTCTGTAGCTGGAGGGCAACTTTGTTTGTGACAGTCGAGGCACTGCTTGATAATTTTCTTTACGGCCGGACGTCCTCGGACAACTCGGATAATCCAATACGATTCTCGCAGCTGTGCTAGAGTATCGCGTACGCCCGTGTGCAGCATTCTCAAGTGTTCCTTCTGTATGAGCAGTGACGTGAGGGGGTGATTGCCAGGGAGAACGATGGGATGCTTAGTCTCTTCGTTGTTACCACTGAATTGCAAGCGTCCCCCAACTCGCATGAGGCCATCTTTATCGAAGTACGGGTTGAAAGGCAAAACAGGAGAGCTCTTGTGCAGCGGTCTTTGATTCTTCAGGTTTGAAATGTCGCTGAACGCATCTTCTTGAGCTTTAGCCAACCAGTATCATTCGGTGCTGATTACTTCTTCAGCTCGTAATGGGCCGATTGTCCTTCCTTCTTTGTTGTGGCAGTTGTCGACAAAGCAGCGGACCCACGCACGACTCTGCTGAATGAACTATAATTCTCAACATTGAAAATTGCTATGGATGACGATGATACTATGGACATCACCGTCACATTTCGCTCTTCCATTTGGCACTCCCCAACCTTCGAGCTCGGCTCACTTATCGTTGGCCAACACGTGAGATCCTCTTGAAGCCAACGGGCTCCTTTCCACCATAGTTCGCTTTTCCGCAGGGCCGATGGAAGAATGCCGCAGCTGATTAGGTCAGCGGGGTTATCTGAGCCTGGGCAGTGTCTCCAATCCCTGGGATCTGTCAGCGCTTGTAACTCTGAGACTCGATTTGCCACGAAGGGCTTCCATGTGGCAGCGTTTCCCTTGATCCAGTACATAGCTACTGTAGAGTCAGTCCAGAAGATGGCAGCAACGTTCTTCAGATCCAAGGCCTTGGCAACGTAGTGGCTAGTCGCGCGCCAACAAGGGCTCCCATCAGCTCCAATAGGGGTAGCGAGAGGCGATTTTTGGCACTTGATGATGCATCGAATACTACCCTCAGTTCTGTCGTCTGGCTTTCGCGACGAACAACTGCTTGATGTGGCATATATTACACCGGACCTTCCGACGTGCCGTAATCCTTGCTGGCTGGCTCTGCACAGCCCTTTTCTATGTAGTCTCTTATGCAGGCGTCGTATTCCATAATCAATGAACCTCCTTCCAAGAGGCGTTTGTCTGTGCTTTAAGGCGCCTTGCTGCACACTCATAGTTGTCGCCAAGCTCGTAAACGATCGAATTCCAAGGGAACGACACATTATAGCGGTCGTTCTCAAAGTTGACGGTTTCTTGATAGTGCTGAAGGACCGCGTCCTCGTGACGAACTGGCTCATGTTCCTTGATACTGGTGTGCTCGAGCTCCCAGAAAGACTTTAGCTCTGCTGATATTTTTTTTGTAAATTTGTTCACTCACTCCTATCCGCATCACGCCAGCAGCCGAGGAGCAAACTCCTGTTGACTTCCTTGTGCCGACCTGGCCCTAGACTGTCCATCAGAATACAGTCTCCACTGCCATCGATTTGGTGCTGAGACGCTTAGTGGATCCCGTGACAATTTTCCAGTAATGATCAGCGCCTATCAAAAGGTCAATATTTTCACTTTCGCCGCCCCGCGAGGCGTCTGCGACTTGGAAGTGAAATCTTGAAAGTTGAAGTAGAACAGAATTTGATGGAGTAGCCATGATATCTGCACAGATGCGAGGAACTTCCAGCGCTTCCACTCGCACCGATTTTCCGTCGTACTGGCTTCTGAGCCACAGCTCCACTCGACGCGTTTTTGTGCGTGTTGTGGCTGATTGCTCACCAAAGGCAAATATTTTAAGCTCCTCTTCTCCCAGCACTTTTAACTGCAGCTTTTCGAATAGGTTGCGATGGATGAAGGTTCGCTGACTGCCACCATCCAGGAGAAGCCTGACAAGTGTGCGTTCATGTAGACCCTCTGTCCATGCTCGCGCTGTCTGTAGAAGAAACTGCTGCTCTCCAGTGCACATAAAGTCATCTCCCGTGCCTAATGAGGACTTCAACACCGTGGCTTGCTTAATCACCGGTGACGAAAATGCATCCCCTTCATCAGTGTTGCGGTGTCTCCTAAAGTCAGGGTCGCACATTGTCGTTAAATGTCTGCCTTAGCAATGCGCACACCTGAGCCACTTTGCTTTACGGCATTCTATTGCCTCATGCCCTTTTGTTGTACACCGGAAACACCAATTGTCACGCTTCAGCACCTCTCTCTTATCCGCCAGAGACATCTTTGCGTTGCAGTTGCCGGTCTCATGGCCGTTCGAATTAAAAAATAGACATCCTGTGCTGTCCTTGATCGTGGTGAGCAGTGCCGCTGCAGTAGGCATGTTCGCCGCTTTAATGTTGCTGTTGCGCCATTCCTTTACCAATTCGGCACTGTTGTCTCTCGGAGCTTCGGCCCGCTGTATGATCTCCCGCGTCGCAACCTCTTTTCTCAAAAGACGCAGGAACTCCTCCAGTTCACTTCCCTCGTTCGTAGCCTCGTTTTTTCGTTGGTATTCCAGACGAAGGTCGGCAGGCACCGCTTTCTTTATCACGGTCAGTAACAAAGTTACATAAGTGTCAACGCTCATGACCAAAGGAGTGAGGGTGCGTACACCTCTCTCTACTTCGTCGACGAGGCTGCGCAGTTGACCGAGATTCCATGAGTCACGCACTGGCTTGATGTTAAGCAGCCGTGACATGTGGTCTTCTATAATAACTTCCTTTCTGCCGAACCTCTCCTTTAATAGCCAGAGAGCAACATCGTAGTTGTCTTCCGACAAGGCAAGTCCTGCTACCACAGCCGCCGCCTTTCCTGTCAAGGTATTTCAATTTGTCTACGTTTGAGAGATTCTGGTTAGCGTTGATAGTCGACTCAAACTGGCTCAAGAACCCTTGCCACTCTCGAAGCTCTCCGTTGAATTTGTTGATTTCGAGCTTTGGCAGCCTTACGGTGGGGCGTATTTGCGAATCGTTTGTGCTAGATTCTCTTTGATCTGAGGAGCTTAGTGTGCGATCTGATGAAACATTTGTGCAGCTAAAGTCGCGTAGCATGCGTTTTACCTTTGTTTTCTCCACGCTGATCCTTTCTCTGTGCATTTCGGAGCATGCAATTTCCTCTTCGAAAGCTTCATCTTCAACGCCTTTTTCTATCTCCCGATCTAGCTCTTTCAGTGAGTCTTCTTTAAGAGTAAGAAAATTTATCTTTTCTTCCAGCTCACCGATTTGTGCGCTGCCGTCCATGGTGGCTACTTCATTGGTCAGCTTGATTGCAGATGCTCGCGCCACGGCCCTTTTTCGCTTGATTCTGTCGATGTCCATCTTTTGACGTCCCTATTCCCGGGTTTCAGCACCAAATTGATAGCATCAATATTAAAGTCTACACATATTATTATTCGTTTATTTAAATTGGTTAAATAAACTAACAAATGTTAAAAATGTTGAATAAAAGTTTATTTGTTCTTGTTTGGAGTACTATAAGTTACCGCTACATTTCATAACGAGCATATCAAATTCATTCACGTATGAGTACGAGTACTCCTTAATAGCGTAATAGAGAAAACCTCACAATAGTGCGACGCCACGTACCTATTTACCGTACTTCGAGGAGTGGAAAAAATGAATATTCGAGTATACCGTGCAATTCATCTAAACGACGCCATGTTTCTGAGGTAGCAATAGCATGAAACGGGAAAGAATGCAATGACAGAAGAGAGCAATATTTTGCTCAATATTTTTGTGTGTCGATATTTTTGTGCAAGGTGTGCACATTACAATGAAATAAACTGTAACAGAAGGAAATGTTAACAAAATCTTTAGCAGACTGAACTATTGCGGGAGGGGGCGCGAAGCCGCCGTAGCCACGACTTACTTACAGGTGCGGCCAGCCACGTTGCCGCGGCATCTCGGGAGCGGCCGACAGCGCGGGCGTGCTCTCGCGCTGCCTGCACGCGAGCCATCTTCTACGTCGGCGGCTTTGGAAGCGCGCCGCTACAAGGCCTTGTGCGGAGCACGATTGAAATAAAGTCCAATGGTAAAGTCCGGGTAAAGCGTACAGATGGTGTCGTCATTGGTAGTGCAGGGTTCACGCAGTGCGGGAGAGATGTACCAGACAGCATCGGCAGAGTAGGTCGTGAGCTCGGCGCAGCCACAGCAACTCCGTAGTTCGAAATCGCGACTTGCCGCATGTTCTAATAGATGCCCGGGTCTGTGGAAGTCGGAGCGCCAAACGTAGAGCGTCTGGCAGCTCGGGACTTGCGTGGAGACAACGCAAGTGTTGGTAACTCATGTTGTTGACGTAGGAGTGATTCTCGAGCAGAAAAAAACCACATGGCAGGACTGCTCTTGCAAAACTTCGCAGGCCATGCATCCGCGGAAGGTGTGAGCAGAGAGTGTGTGAGTGAGTGAAAAGCTTTATCAGCTCTAGGTTCGCTGGTCTTCTGCGGTCTTCAGATGGCTTCGTCCATCTTCTAGCACAATGGTCGGTTGCCCTTAGTCCAGGGCTCTGCTGGATGCTACTGCCAGTTGTGCTCGCCGAATCAAACCTTCTTGGTCGACCTGGCGATCGCTGGAGAGCACTCCCTCCTATTGCTCCACACTCGGGTTTGGTATAACGGGTACCACGTCTATCTTCTGGCATGCCCACGTTATGTGATACAGCGTGGGTGTTTCGTGGCACCAGGGGCATTTGCCATTGTATTGTGTGGGATAAATTTTGCTGAGTACGTTTAGGTTCGCGTACGAGCCCGTTTGTAGCTGCCTCCACGCGACAGAGTTCTCTCTGCTAGGGGAGTTATGCGGTGGTGGATACCGTTTTCTGCAGCCCTCGTAGTAATTTTGTATCGCCGAATAGTCTTGAGGTACAGGTTTGGTCCCCTGGAGGTCGCCTACGTTGGATGCTCGGTAATAAGTGTACCCTCGAGCTATCCTGTCCGCCTCTTGGTTCCCTGCCACTCCCGTGTGTCCCGGCGTCCATACTATCGTATGCCTAATTGGTTCTTCTTTTGTTTGTCGTTGTGTTATGCGGTCTCCGGAGCGGAGTATGCGGAGCGCTCCGTGCCGTATTCTGCCGCGTAGGTAGTTGCGGCACGCCGTTTGTGAGTCTGTAAGGATTGTTAGAGACCGTTTAGACCGATATCCCTCCGCTGCCGCTAGAGCGTCGGCCACTTCTTTAGCCTCGACTATCGTACAGCCTTGTAGTGATGCGCTGGTGATCTCGGGTAGGTTCGAATCAATCACCGTTGCTACCGCGTTGCTGTTGCTCTGCCCCGCTGCTCTGGTGTATGTGGCTGCGTCCACATATACCGTCGTTTCTTGGGGTGCTAGTGTCTTTTGTAGGTATGCAGCCCTCGCTTCTCTGCGTGCTTTGTATAGGTTGGGATCCATGTTCAGCGGTATGGGTTCTACATTTAGTGTGTTGCGATACTCGTCCGGAATTGTTTCGGCCCTCTGTATCTCTTGAAGTTGATCGGCGCAGCCTAGTTTCTTCAGGAGCTCCCTTCCAGATGGGGTCTGCTGTAGTCTGCGCTGTTGGGAGACTAGTTGCGCCTCTTTCAATTCCTCGAAGGTGTTGTGTAATCCTAAGGCTAGGAGCTTTTCGGTTGAGGTGTTGTGGGGAAGGTGGAGTGCGGTTGTAGGCTTTGCGTAGAATCGCGTCCGCCTGTTGTACCTCATTCTTGATGGGATTGTAGTATGGGAGGCTGTATGCCACTCGGCTGACGACCAGGCTTCTGACCAGCTTGAGTGTGTCCTCCTCTCGCATGCCGTGGCGTCTGTGTGAGATGTGCGTGATCATGCGGGCCACTTGTAGGGTGGATGCCTTGAGTAGGGCGAGGGTGTGGGGGCAGCGTTGATTTGACTGTATCCACATCCCCAGAATTCTGATGAGCGTCTTTTCCGGTATCGGCTTCCCCTCGAGGTAGACGTTGAGCTTTAACTCGTCGCTGGTGCGGACTGTCCGTTTTTGCTTTCCTCTCGAAACTCTCAGGAGCTCGGACTTCTCAGTGGAGCAGGCTAGCCCTCTTGCTCTGACGTAGTCCTCTACGCAGGTGGCTGCCTCTTGTAACTTCTCTTCTTTCTCTCTGAACGAGCCTGTGTTAACCCAGATGGTGTTGTCGTCGGCATACATGGCATGCAGTGGCGTAGCCAGAAATTTCGTTCGGGGGGGGGGGGGGGAGCTCACGTTGCAGGTGGACCTCCTCCTTAAGAGGAAACATTAGGTCGGATGCTCCTATCTAAATACATGTATGAGGAGAATTCGTTTTTCTCGGCAACCACTGCTCCGAATTTGACGAGGTTTGTTGCATTTAAAAGAAAAACTTAAATTCTAGTGACTGCTTGTTTCGAATTTTCGATTTAGGTCGTCAATATTTTATTGAAATGTGGCAAAAATCGAAAATTTTCAGAAAACAAAACAAGTATACAACTCTGTAAATCAGCAATGATAATTGATATCACAATTCTGTGAATTGCACATAATAGTACATCTACAGCGAACAAAATTGATATGTTACACATGAGCCTCAAAAAAATTAAGTATTATGGAAATATGGCTTTTGCAGAACCCTTGTACATAACATAACCAATTCACGTAAGATACACATCGACATATCGAATTTGTCCGCTTTGAATGGTATGCATAACATAACCAATTCACGTAAGATACACATTTACATACCGAATTTGTCCGCTTTTAGTGGTGTAATGGATGCCGTTTACAGAAACGCGATATCTGTTCTTGATGCATAGCTATTACTATTTAAACTTCGTGCTTATATTTTTTTCGCACTTTCCAATTTTTCTAAATATTTTAAACAGAGTTCAGGCCCTAAATCAACATTCCGCTTCCAACAGACACTAGAATTTAACATACTCTCTCAAATGCAACAAATTTCATTAAAAGCGATTTAGGAGTTATCTCAGACAACCGTTTCTGCGTTTTACATGTATCTGAATAGGCCACGTCGGAGTTGGGCCCGAGCTAAAGCTTTCTCTTAAACAATTTGCCTAGGGATCAAATACACCAATAATAACTGCATTGCCATTGTCAAAGATGCTGCAAACGAATTGTTGAACGCTACGCACTGTCAATACAAGTAAAATATGTATTTTTTCATAAAAGAATATACTCGTATGTGCCAAAAATTGTGCCCAACATAACTGATGTCAATGCTTCCATGTATTTTGTATATTTAATAAGTAAAGATAATATCACACGAACTTTAGAGCTACATCCGTTCGAAGCCAGCAAAGCAGTGCATGCCGCTGATATGAAAAATGTAAAGGCCATAATATGAACAAGTTGAGGACAAATATGTTAATGACACTTTGTCATTCAAGATCCTTGTTTACATTCTTGTACATATGCAACAGCCAGTGAAAAATCTCAATGACGCTTCCATTTGTTCCAGTGTATTACGCAGCAGCAGCTGTCACCGGTCGTGTATCGTGAGTAATTGCACCGAAATTATAGTCGCAACAGAGACCACGTATAAAAAGCATGAGTTCTGCAGAATATACGAGGGCGAGTCAAATGAAAGTGAGCTAATGCGAATATATAACAAACGGGGTACTTTTAATTAAAGTAGCCCCCATGAGCATTTAGACATTTGTCCCGATGACTAAAGAGTCGCGCAATTCCCGTCTCATAAAGCTCCTTGGGTCGCTCCTTCAAAACGTCTGCAACTGACTTTCACGACATCGTCCGAGACGAATCTGGTTCCCTTGAGCTGTTTTTTCGGTTGCCCCAAAATGTGGAAGTCGCAAGGCGACAGGTCTGAGCTGTGTGGCGGATGTTGCAGCGTTTCCCGCTTGAACTTTGCCAGTTTTGTATTAACCGCATCAGCGACGTGGGAGCGGGCATTGTCGTGGAACAAGATGACCCCATTCGTCAATTTTCCACGTAGTTTGTTCTTGATTGCGACACGCAGCCGATCCGGTGTTTCACAATATCGGAAACAATTGATAGTCTCTCAAGATTTAGCAAATACTATCAGTAATGGCTCCCGACGATCGAAAAATAAAAGTCAACAACACCTTACTGGTGGAAATGACGGCCTTTGCTTTCTTTGGGGAAGGTGAATTTGAATGTTTCCATTGTAAGCTTTGCTGTCGTGTTTCAGGCTCTTAGTAGTGGCATGATGGTTCGTCTCCGATCACAATTGCAGACCAGAAATCATAACCTTTATTGTGATACCGGATCAGATGAGTAAACGCAGCACTGATCTTCTCCGTATTCTGGCGGCGCACACAATAACCGATAACCGAGATGTTCATGAATTATGGCGTGAACCAAACCATGACTGATGTTCACACGCTGTGCCAGTTCATCGATGCTTATCCCCCGTTCTTGTCTCATCAGCTCATCAACTTTTGCAATTTTGTTAGGGGTGATTGCACGATGGCTTTGGCCCGGTCTGGGGTCGTCTTTACAAATTTCACGTCCTTCTTTGAACCGTTTGTGCCAACGCTTCACAGTGGCCAATGAAATGCAATGTTCCATGTACACGGCAGCCATACGGTGACTAATTTCTTTTTGGGAAACACCTTCAGCTCTCAAAACCTGACGGCACCACGCTGCTCAACTTCTGGAGAGTCCATTACGGCACGCAACCATGTTCAACCCAGTGTATGAGAGCATTAAAGAACATTTATCCTCACACCTGCGTGTCACTTTTGTAAATGAAAGATGCCTGTGTGCTACGCGCAGGCCTTGGAGATAATGAACAGAACCATAATTGCGCAGGGTGGGTAGGCTCACTTTCATTTGACTCGCCCTGGTACATTAGAAATGCGAAGAAGCAATGGAATATGCAAATGCGAAGATACAGGTTGATAAAGGGCAAGAAGTGCCACTGGAAACGAAGTTCACTGCACGTATACACAAAACCTCGCAACAAGATATTTAAACATACGTATAAGTAAGTCTCCAATAAATCTACGTATCTAAAAAAAAGTCACGGTATATAATGCGTCAAATAAGGCAAATAAACATGTTGCGCAATCACAGATTCACACAATCCTAGATCCTGCCCCCATTCCATCCACTCCCCCCGCTGTATCGCACGCGACGGCAGGCGGCGCGCTTGCTCCTCACTTTTCTGCCTTGCGCCCACAAGACTGAGCCACTATCGTCGGCTCACCCATTTCCCCCCACCCCCCACACGCTTTCACTCGCACATACAGCTTGCGGCGCGGGGTTACGATGTTATCGTACTTAGACTTTATGCGGAACATGATGGCGACGGCGACGGCAGGAATGCGCCTAGAGTGTCCATATAATTGCTATCGCAATAATATAATAAGAGTATCCGGCAGCGTAAGCGTCCCATGGCCTATTAATTTCCGCAAAAGAAATAACAAAATAGCACTTTCACCATACGACAATTCGCTACACCGCAACAACGCTTCTTTTTTCGTTTTTTGGTGCGGGGGCACCGTAATGAAAAAAAGAAACGCAAAGTATGTTGGTCACAATAGAATGCCTACTTTGGGCAACTGATATAGCTATTAAAGGAATATCGAAGAAAGCACGAGACGCTTGGTCCACCAAGAACCAGGCGCATACTGCTCGGCATCCTACACCGGCGAGACAAGACTTTCTGGAGAGGTTGCGCTCAAGCGAACGCGGTGCAATCCGTCGAGTCCCCACAGTGATGGCGGCTAGCGACCATTGTTTCTTTTTCTCCTCTGCTAGCTATAAAGCGTCCAAAGCTCTGCCAGGCGAAAATACACTCGGCCAGGGAAAATCGAACGCACACCGAAGTGCGCCGCGCGCTGGTCGGGGCAACACGAGAAAAACGCGTGCGCTCTGGCTGGCTCTGGCAGCGCGCGGGTAGGGAAGCGAGAACAAAAAATAAAATGAAGAGGCTCAATGTGTCTTCGCGATTAAAAGTCAAAGTAGAAAAAAACTCAATAAGAACGTAGTTGCCTTGGCTGGCTTTAGTGTCTTCACTGGATGCTTTGGCACAGGTGAAAAAAACATTTTTATGTGACATGACGGCACGAATGAACCACCACAACGCTTCGTTTCATCGGGCCTCGCTACGGGCTTTGTCAACATGTCTGATAGCGTGTTGATTTGGCTTGTCTCGTTGTATGGCCCGATGTGCGACTTTGGAAAAGTCAATGCACCTTTGGCGTCAAATATTTATGGGAGCATTAAACTTACAAAGTTCCGCAATTGAAAATCTAAAGCACACGTTTGGAAATGTCAATGTACCTTTCACATCAGATGCTTATGAGAACTTTATACCCATAAAGTTTCAGAACTGATATCCACGCGCTCCATAAATTCCATGATAGAGTGCAGATTCCGCGGCCTCCGCGAAATGCCGCGGCGAGCCCGTTCGCCATGAAAACACCCTTGAAACTTCGTGCTCGGATGGGGCTGCTTGCGCTATGTGACTCCCAGTGCATGGGCGTTGCCGCAAAATTCAGCCTGAGTTCGCAATTTTCGCGGTGAAATGGCTCTTCGACCGTGAAAAAGACGCTCTAGACAAAATCCAGAATGATTTCCGGCGCCGGGGGTTGCTTTTGTCGGCGGTGCATGGACAGCACGAAAAAATTTCGGGGGGGGCTGAAGCCCCATAAGCCCCCCCTCTGGCTACGCCCCTGATGGCATGGTGTATGCCGTCGATTTCTTTTAACTGTTTTGCCAAGCCAATCATGGCTATGTTGAAAAGCGTGGGGGAGATGACCGACCCTTGAGACTTGCCTTTGTTTGAAGTAAGGAACTTCTCTGATCGGAGCTCTCCGAGGCTAATTGTTGCCGTTCTGTTTGAAAGGAAGGCTTTGATGTAGCCGTAGACTCTCCTCCCGCAGTTCAGGTCGTTCATGCCCGTGAAGGTAGCCTCATGGCTTACATTGTCAAAAGGCCCCTTGATATCCAATGCCATTATTATATTCTCCCAGCTCCTGGAGACGTTCCCGAGTACTTCTTTGATTTGAAGCAGTACGTCTTGAGTGGATAATTTTGCTCTGAAGCCAAACATGTTGTGAGAATACAGTTCGTTGTCCTCCATGTACTGTTGTAGTCTCACCGTCATCACTCGTTCGTACAGTTTTCCCAGGCACGATGTGAGCGAGATCGGTCTGCGGTTCTCAATTTGCAGTTTCTTGCCCGGTTTAGGAATCATCACTACCTCCGCATGCTTCCACTCCTCGGGGATGGTCTCAGCTTCCCAGTGTTTGTTGAGAAAGTCGGTTAATTCTGCGACTAACTCTTCACTGAGGTTGCGGATGAGTGCGGTATTGATCTTGTCTGCACCCACGGCCGTGTTTCTGGTTGTGTTTCAAATCGCTGCGTAGACCTCTTCTCGCGTGATGGGTCTGCCCAGGTTAACGTTGTCTCTTCCTCGGCAGCGCTCTGCGTAAGCTGCTGGGTTTGTGTCCACGAAGCGTTTAACGCATACCTTCTCCAGGAGTTCCGAGTCTGGTCCCTCGAACTGGTGGATGAACCGGTAGATGGTTTTGTTGTTTTCTGCCTTGGTCTTGGTCGGATCTATGAGAGCCTTGAGGATATGCCACGTCCTCGCTGTGTCCAAAGTTCCGTTGAGGGAGTCGCTGAATTGCTGCCAATTTTGCCTTGCCAATTGCGCCGCGTACTCCTCTGCTTTCGCTGTGACTTCTGCGATCTTTATCTTTAGCTTCCTGTTGTATTTTTGTTTCTTCAACCTCTTGGTGAGCCCGCGTCGAGCTTCCCACAGTTCGCGCGATTTCTTTGGTGTACTTGCGCTGTTTTTCAATGAGCATTTTTCCCCACTCTTCTATCGATTGGATCCCGTTCTCGGCGAGATTCCTATCGCATGCCTTTCGAAAAGCGCTCCAGTCCGTAATTTTTGCCGATCCCAGCTGACGCCTTAGCCTGTCCGAAGTTACTTGCGCCTTGAGTATGTAGTGGTCACTACCCAGGTTCTCTAACAGGTTCTCCCACACTGCTTGTTCCGCTCCTCGTATGGACGTGAGGTCGGGGCAGGTGTCGGTACTAACGCTGTTTCCGATTCTGTTTGGAGTGTCTGGGTCTGTTAGGAGATTGCAGTCGTTGTTCCCTGCTGCCTCCGCTAGCGTTTTGCCTTTTGGGCTTGCTGTTTGGTATCCCCAGCTTCTGTCCATGGCGTTAAAGTCTCCTAAGATGATTAGCGTGTTGCCTTTCGCTAGTTTGCGTGCGTCATGGAAACGCTCGTAGAATTTTGCCTTCCTCTGTTTCGGGGGCTGTATGCATTTACAATAAATATACTGCCCCTCTTTCTTTTCTTCTTTGGTATAATTTCTACAATCACGTGCTCTACGTCAGTGTCGGCTATCCTGTCGTGGCTTATGGCGATGAGTGCCTTGCTGACTAGGGTTGCCGTTGTTCCTTTCTCTTGAGTCTCGTAACACGTGTATCCTGCGAGTGTTGGTGTCGTGCCCGTCTCTTGAAGTGATATGATGTCGGGCGGTGTTTGTTGTGTGTGAATGTATTGTTGGAGGAGGCCCTTCTTCTTACGGTAGCCTCTGCAGTTCCACTGCCATATATCTAAGGTTTCTTGCTTGCTTAAAGTTGTACTGGCCATGCTTAAGCCTCGGTGTTTGCGGATGTGTCGGCGAGGGATGCCAGCGCGGGGCGGTGGTAGGCCTTCTCTCTAAAGTTCTCGGTAAACTTCTGCTTGCGGATGCAGCTCAGGAGCTCTGTGACTTGTAATTGCACTTGTTGCATTTGTTGCTGCTGTTGCTGCATCATTTGCTGCATCATTTGCTGAATCTCTGCTTTAAACCTGGCGAATTCCTCGTTGCCTGCTTTCCATGGGGCTTGGGTTTGTACGGTTTGTGGCTGCGGAGGGCTGTTCGACCTAAGGTCTCGCACTGCCTTCGTTAGCTCTGCTATTTGGCGTTCTAGCTCTTTCTGCCTAGCACGTGATAGCTCTAATTCGCGTCTCAGTGCTATTTTCTCCGCGTCCTCCTGTCTAGGCTGTTCGCGGTTGCTGTTTCTGTTCTTTTTGTTAGCTACCCCACCCCAGTGCGGAGCAAACCAGGCTGAGCAGAAAACATCGGAAGGCTCGCTTGTGGTGAAATCTCGAATGCCGATAGCATCAGGGTTTTGGTGGTCGCTGAAGGCAACGCGAAGTTTGTGCTTGTGGCGTCACCGTGCCTGCGAGAGTGCAAATGGAGCCTAGTGGAGCCGATGCGAGAGTCTTTGGATCGGTGATGAGTGAGGTGCCCCCGGACGAAAAGCGGACAGTTTATGGGAACGTCCAGGGAAGGAGAGCGGCGGGCCGCAGAATAGCCGAAAGTGCTTACGTTTGGTCCAGTGGATTCCTTGGAAAGTGTCGTCATGGAACTGCCTTTGAGACGGGGAGGAGGCTCACGGACCGGATAGAGGTCTGATGCTGGGGCCGGCGCATGCTGACTATCGGCGAGGAGGAAAGGGCGCGCGCTGAGCCTTTCCTCCTCTCTGGCTTGTGTGATCCGGAACGGTGCTACTTGAAAGTATTGCTGTCGCGTGCTGGGGAACGATTTCGAGATGTTTTAGATCGCACTTTGTGAAATTTACGCAATATCCGTTCATATAGAGGTCGGGGAAGCTTTTCGGTGCATCGGTAACTAGAGTACATCGAAATATCTCTTGGGGGCGCAAACATGCGACGCGCATTATCAGCCACGGTGTGTGTATGTGTTGTGAAGTAGTTTGCGTACATCGGCTTTAATTCAACGAAGAGAACCGGCATCTTTGTATTGCCAGCATGAAATGGTAAGTCTGCTCGCTATCTGATCGGTTGGAGTAAGGACTAAAGCGTAGGAGCGAATGCTCGTGTACGGCCAACATAAGGCAACCAGGAAAAGTCTAAGCGGCAGGCGCTATCAAATATTTGTGGTAGACTGGCATCGTTCTCATGCATTTCAAGTCTAGTAGGCGTGAAATCACTATATCTCTAAGCTACCCTCCTGCATGAGGCTGATGGCGCTGCTCAACACAGCGATCACTGCGGTTGGAGAACCACCATGATACATATATAAGCTATGTGCTTCGTCATTGCCTTTATTTCCCTGTAACGCCGTTATATCCCAGAAGGATCGCATAAAAAGAACTAGACGGCTATTTGTTAGGGCGAAATTTCCGTAATATGGTTGAGTGCGTCGTAGACAACGGAACGAACACGACAGAAAAAAAAAATCGGTTATCATCCTCTTTCTCGAAAAAGAAAGTGAAAACGGGCTAACGCCGCAGTACGACCTCGCTTAGTCACGCAGCACAACCTTTATAGATCGATAAACGTTGATCCAGCACCTACGACTGATTAGAATGCTCGCACGGTTTGTAAACGGTCGCTTTGCCGGACAAGTATAGTTCACACTGTAAGGTATACTGTTATTACTAACCAGAACTATTTTATTCATGGGTGAAAATCTCACCGACCGAACGAAGTAGTCACGCAATGTAATGTGCAACTAACATTTTGAACTCTTCTCAAAGTATTGGGGGAGCGCTCCACCACTGGAAAAGCTGGCGCCACCGTCTGCGTGACGTGGCATGAGGGATCACGTGGACACAGCGTCCGGGTCGGCTGCTTCGGAACTGCCAAAGTGAGCTGAAAACGAAAGTTTAACGTCCCACCTGCGCTGCGGTTCTGATTAAGTGGTGAGTGTTTCTCGCCTAAGGTGTCTGCTTGACATTTTAAAACACTATAATAGGTAGTGGCTGCCTTTGGAGGCGTTCGGCATGGTTTGTCTACTGTTCATGCCGCAGTGCCGGACGTACGCAACGGAGCCCAGTGTCAGCCTTATTCACACGTAGCCGCAGGAAAAGAATCTGCGTGAAGCTTGGCTCGCGAAACTTAAAACCGGCAAGCAGCTATTGGCTACAACTTGGGTATGCAGCAAGCACAGACGCGAGGAAGATTTCTGCTACGGCGCCGGGACTGCGATGTTCGGTGAGTAGCAGAAAACGCGCGGTGAAACGCTCACCCGCGCTCGCTGCTCGGCTAATGCCATGACGGTTTGGTCTATGAAATTGTTGATGCTAGATACTGGCAAGTTCACTGGAATGGAAACGGTGCAGTAAGACGCACATTAATAAAAGGCATGGCATGTGGTCATGTTTGTGCTATGAATAACGCACTGGATTACGAAAAAGAAGCAGCGGGAAATGGCACGCTAAGAATACCAATAAACATACAGTGCGTCGCAACTTGGGAAATAATATTGAAACGTCCAATAATTAAGAAAAAAAAAAGATTGAATTGTCGTGACCGCACCTCACAGTCGCCTCGGGCGTTGAAGTCTATATAACGAAATTATTTTTGAGCACCTCTGATAGCGTCCACACAACAATTGTTATTTGTGTACTGTCAAATACTCATATTATGCGGCCTAAAGTTCACGGCACGGTGCGACAACGCGCTCGCAGCGAAAGCGAAACATAGTGCGCGGACATGCATGAAGAGGTGCAGTCGGTCACTGCGTACCCTTGCGATAGCTGCATTGAGGCTTCATTCTATTATCCTCCATTTGGTTATACAGACAGCCCACTATAAGAACATATTTCACATTGTTTGCTCTCAGCGTTTGACTATCTTTCACGCAAGAAGCCGGTTCGGGAGACTCCATCGCGGCGACCGCGCACAGTGGCGTTCATTGTACGTATTGGGTAAACAGATAGCGTCTGTAAACGACTTTGCGCTTTCAGTTTGCCCAAGATTATTATTTAGACAGTAAGAAACTGCCCTTGTTTTGTCAGTGCTTACAGAAATGTCCAGGAGGGTTGCCGCGTGGTGTTCTTATTGAGCGCCATAAGCCAAACCTATAAGGAGCGCGCCGCGTGACCCTTCGTACTACGCAAGGGAGGTGTTTAATTCCGACAGTTGGCGACTCCGCAAGAATCGCCCCCTATAACAGCACAGCTCCTATCGTTGCAGAACGGTGCCCACGCTGTTACGATCGTCGCGTATGTTTCATTGCCCCTAAACTGCAGCTTAGAACTAGAGTATAATACTGCAATAAGGTCACATGAGTGAATGGAACTTTCAGGAAGGCAGAATTCATCTCTGGGGCTGATTTTAGGCTCAAACACGTGCGCGCACACATTGAGCTGCGTGCTCCGTCCGCCTCAACGCCAGCAGGAAGTCCGGCCATCCCTAGTTAAACCACTACAGTACGTCTCACAGAACCGGTTTCCACATGGAAGAAGTCACGTCACACTAAACAGATCGCACCAGATCAAAAACAAACGCCAAGAACCAGCGCCGAGCGTATACCTGCCATGCAAAACGGAGCGCTTGCCCAAGCCAGCATGCCGACTATCCATAGATGGTGCCCCTGCGTACCAATATGGTGGCGCCTATGAGAAAACGGTCTATAGAAAGTTGTATATAGATATGGGGGTTCGAAAGAGGGTAGAAAGGTATATCTTTCCATGTATATCTTTCTACCCTCTTTTCAACCCTTATTTCCCCACACTATAGTGAAGGGTAAAAGACCTTTGAACTGTGATCTTTTTAAGCTCCCTGCCTTTCTCTCCTTCAGTCTGGTTCAAGGCGCTGCTTTTAGCACGTGACGTTCCAGCGCTGGTTGCGCGTAGGTGTTTCGATGAAAAGAAGGGGTGATGGAAAATAGGGAACAGCGGGGCGAAACACGTAAAAGGACAGCCTCGGCCTTCTGTCTGCGCGATCCGACTCGAGCGGCAGTGAGAGCTGTGGAAAGGAAATGGAGAGGAGGCTGGAGACACCTCTGATGCGCTGAGTGGGTGGCGGCGGCGAGCGTCAGATGCGCCCGGAGGTGTCTGAGATGAGGCGCTCTCCTGCATCGGCGCGTGCGCGTGTTTGCACTCGAGAGAGCTCCCCTTGGCAGTCACTTGTGGCCCCCTCCGCTTCCGTCGTCCACGGTCGGGGCCGCGTCCTCTTAGCGCGCCCAGCGGGAACATGCTCGTTAGCATAATCAGTCTGCTGGTGGCGCAGCTCTCCGTCCTGAACGGCGTCCATGGCAGCGCCTGGAAAGCATGCGGGCTTCCGTCGCCGGAGCATTGCTTCGGCGCGAGCGCGTAGTTGTGCCTGTGTTGTGCGTTGCATTCGCTACGAGGCCCGTCTGTCCGCGCGCATTATACCAAGGACCCCGCGCGTGATGCGGCCGTCTTCACCCCTCTTTAGGAGCAGTGGCGCGTAATAGTTTCTTCCTCGATGTCTCGGACCCTTGTGTGTATATATCTATATTGCTGTCTCTATTTGCGATCTTTCCTTCCAGCCTCTCTGCGTGTGGATATCCACTAGCCATTTTCCAGAGTGTCTTTCTTATTTTATTTTTTAGGCATGAGAAATAGAGCATACTGTAACGCTTACTATTTATAGTAACAAGTCATTTTAAGCTCAAAGCACGTTTGTTGCGCGCTTCGCATCCGCCTACGTAGCCCATGCACCGTTTGATGTCCTTTACTAAGAGCTCACAGCTTTCTCTTTCTGGGGTCATATTATGTAAGAATTAGCTTTCACCAGTCTGTATGCTTTCCTTATCGCCGATCGCATCGACTGGCTGATGCCGGCGGTCCCGTAGGTGTGGCGTCTTTCCAAGCCAATGATGGAGGTAAAAAGAATTAATGATGAAAATAATTGTTAAATATTACGGCCCCTGGCTATCTTCGAGTCAACGATAATCCCTACATAGATAAAGAAAGAAGAGAGGAAATACAAGACGGTTAGTCGGGCGCTCTTATCGTTTGTTTGCTAGCGTGTTGTGGTAGGGGCAACGGATCTAGAAAAGAAAAGACATAAAGAAGGCTATAGAAAGAGCACTGTTGCGTGCACACGTGGATGTCTATTAACGGCTTTATTTTATAAAACGAGTCGGCAAACCGATAGTAGAGACATGCACATTTGATATTGTCACTGTGAAGAAAGCAGCCAAACTGAGAAAGACGAAATTATTGGGCGAACTTGTGCCCTCAAAAACAGGCTACACTCAAAGAATGGCGACAGCGGCGAACACAGTCGGCGATCGTCACAGACATTGGTCACATACAGTCACAGACAGTGGATGGAACCATCGACAACATTCCAGAAACTTCCCACACATGCAAGCGCGTCCTGCGCTGTGCGATAAAATTTTTAGGCGGGGAAACGGGTCGCCCGATGAAGACAAGTACACGTGTCAATATACCGTAGGAATGCTCTTGTTGCTACGCACGCCTATAGTTCTAAAACGGATTCGAGTCCAGCCGGTTTATTGTGCTCCTGAGAGGTCAACACAAGACTTCCTAATCAATATCGTGGGGAGGAGAGCGTTTTAGTTAGGGTGGTCATTTACAAGACTGGGCCATCCGTTTTCAATATCTCATCAAAGTTTGCAGTTGCTTTGTGTTAAAGCCTGGTTGCAGCGAGGAAGCGATTCTCCTTTTAGGATCACTTCATTCTAACACGCCCAGAGCACGTACGTTCTTTCATAGTCCGTTTCACTAAGTCCGTGCACGTACAGAAAGACGAGACCCCTGTCAGCCGATGAGCAACGATAGGCAGCCGCGTACTCCAGAGAAGCGAAGTGTGCTCACCCATTGCGTGCTCTTCATTCTTCCGGGACGCTTCGATCCACTCGGAGTCGCGCCGAGGGCACTCGGAGGCGGCCTACAGAGTGGTTCTCTATTTTGTTCACTGACGCGACCCATGTCTTTACTTGCACAGTCTGCAATTCGTGAGGTTCAGTGACAGCATTGCAAGGTCAGAACCTTTAAGCCTAAATCCAGATTGTGCTAGAGCAGCATCCTTTGGGCTTGGTTCGCTAGAGATCCAAAGGCACTGTCAACCATTGTTGGCAACATTGCGCATCAGACAAGACTATGATCAGCGCCAAGAAGACCCTTGTTTTGAAGTTGTAATTCAGGATCCTTTCGCGTCATTTTGTTCTGATACGCTCGTGGTGAACGCCGTACTGCGGCCAACGTACCGGGTATGATATGTGCTCACGGAACGTCATTGCGCAAGTTGTACCATGTTCTTCAACAAAACTACAGAAGAGCAGAAAACATACAAAAGTGAAGAAGAGTTGCCGGTTTGGCGCCTCGTACGGCGTGTCTCTTTTGCGGCCCACGCTCGGCCGTGTCACCTGCGTGCCGGTGCGAGAGCACTTATTTCGTGCACGGTGTGATCGTTGGAGCGTTGGCCCGACGCACCACCTCGCTTCCCTTCGCTCTGGGACGGCACCTGAAAGGGGGAGTCTGATTTACGACTTCAATATCGTGGAAACGAGTATATATATTTGGACGAATGCTTTCTCCTTTCCTTCCCCTCATTCCTCTATTTCTACACAACCTATGCGCTTTTACTGCAGCTGCTCGTTACTGGCATGTGTGTTTAGCTCCAGTTAGTTTCCTTTGCCTTCCACACATTCCTTCTTTTTTTCCCCGCTCCTAGAAAAACGCTTTGGAGCGATAGTCTTTGTGAGATGGTCGTCGGTAGAAGAGACCTGGGTGGCCGTGCGCTTGATAGGCCTTCCCTCTTCCCGAAGCCGTTTTCAGTGTCAGGGTGCTACCGGCGAATCGTAATCTTGCCGGGGGACTCGGTAGTCTTGTGCCGCCAGATAGGAAGTAAAAAAACAGAGAAAGAGAGCCAGATCGAAATTTATTCGCAGATCTTGAATAAAGAAGACAAAGGACAAAGAAACATAAAAAACAAATATAAAGACTTAGAGAAGGAGAAAAAAGAATGCAGGCCGTACTGGCACAGAAAGCGGGGAAATGAGAGTCGGAAGAGGCACAAGGAAGTCATAGAATGAATAAACTTGGCTTCTTACTTTTGACTTCTGTTTCGTTTACGTCATTACGTCGTAAGCTTTTCTTTTTTGGCTTGAAACAAAGTAGGGCCACTTTCTTTCTTTCGTGAATTATGACTCGCCCACCCTAATGTCTCCGAAGGCGTTCCTTTTTGTTTTTCAGCCCCCCCCCCCCCCCCCCCCTTCCCAACGATCCTTCGATATTCCTCCAAGCCTTAATATGAGGTCAGACAGCGAGAAGAACACGCTCTGGCGGAATGGCGTTTCTGCGCTCCGAGACCCTTTTACGCCCGCCTTGCCCCCCTCGTCGTCGCTGACATCCTCTCGTGGTGACCTCGCTGTGACGGGACTCGTGCCACAAGGTCCGTGCAGCATTAGAGACGCCACGGCTGCATTTCAATCGATCAGATGGTCGAGTGTCACGTGCATGGCGACACTAAAGAAGGCATCTGCCGCAGCACCTATACTGTCACGAGCGCCATCTATCGCAGATCGCCGGGAACGAGGCAAAGAATCCGCGTCATTGCGAGCTTATCGTTCACCAAGCGCACTAGCGTTACACACAACGTGACCAAGAATACTAAACAAGGGTTATCATTAAAAGGGACCTTCCTTGTGGGCGCCAATGCAACTTTCCCTTTTCAATACTTTTATGTGTAAAAAGCAGAGATGCTTCCATTGAGCGAGCGTTTCTTCTATTGGAATAAACTTTGATGACTTTGCTAACTATCCCAGTCAGGCAGTTTGCTAAGTTACATTTAAAATAGAAGCCTTTGCTGTACAGACAGTTGGAGGCGGCACTTTGGTCTTGTGGTCTAGCTCCTCAACAAATTTCCGTTTTTTTATTTGTTATTTTGTCGAAAGCTTTCCAAGAGCTTGCTAACTCCATAGAAAAAAAATTTTTAAAATACGTCGATGTTTCATGAAATGCACCTGACGCACTATTTCGTCATTCGCTTAGACGGCTGCTATCGGCCCATAGCTGACATCATGCCGCGGTGGGCTACGTGGCATAGATACCGCGGTGGTGGTGGTGAAAAACATTTATTCCATAATAAAGAGAGGCGTGGACCCCCTAGTGGCAACCCACATACTGGTTGGTGTACCTATTCCGGGGCCCCATTGGTTGAAGCCGCCGTCCTAGCTCTTCGGACAAAGGGCCTCAGGGCCTGAAGGTCTGAGCACCCTAGCAGGGCCACCTCCCAGTCCTCTCGTGTAGGGTTGGGGTTGGTGGTTGAGGCAGAATTTCGCTGGCAGGCCCTTGCCATGTGGTAATTGTCTGCTACCTCGCCACAGTGCTGGCACCTGCCGGTGACCATATGGTCAAAGTGTTTCATAATAGCCGAGCATAACATCGTGTAAGTGAAAACTCTAAGGAGCATGCGTTCGTTCGCCCTCCCGAGCCCCTTGCGGTACCACCCCCTGCGGTTTGGAGCAGCAATGTCAACGTAGCATACGATGTCTTGTCCGCCATAATAGCGCTCGAGGGCACGCGTCCGCGCCGCACGTCGGCCCTCATGTTCACCTCTATCCATTTTCGTGGGGAGAGCGTGAACTAATATGGCACGCAGCCATAGTTCAGGTGCCCGCACTCTCTCCTGTATATGCACGTCATGTTGTATATGTAGCCTGTCAAGCAGTGCCTGACCAGAGCATGTGTGGGCTAATCGTGTGTACTGATTTGTAAGATGAGCCTCCTTGAGTTCCTGGTACGTGTTGACTACCCCAAGTGCCGTAAGGCGAGTGTTCAAGGTGGCTATTGGAAGTTCAAGTGCTCTCTTTATCAGTTATGTTATGTTATGTTATGGTTTTCGTGTTTGCGCAGGTGAAGGTAGGGAACCAAGTCGAGTATTCTCCTAATGACAAAAGCATGTGCCAATCGTAAGGCATCTTGGCTCCGTAAGCCCCCGTTCCCGTTGGAGACGCGGCGCACCATACGGCCCACCTGGTCTCCTATATTGCGGAGTTTGTCCAGTGTTGTGCCTATCCGCGATTGCTTATGGATGTATAATCATAGAATTCGTATCTCCGTTGCCTCTTTGATAGGTCTGGTGGATAGAGATGAGGAAATCGTTTGTCATCTTTAAACGATGTCATAATGTGGACAAACTACAATTTGGTGGGTGCACATTGCAGGCCACAGCGTGTAGCGTATGCGTCCACCACGCTAGCCGCTGCCTACAGGTTTTCCTCCACGTGGCCAGTGTTCCCCTCCGGCACCCAGATGGTGATGTCGTGGGCGTACGGCGCATGCTGTACCTCTCTGACATTCGCCAATTGAGTCGGGAGGTGTATCAGCCCTACGTTAAATAGCAGGGACGACAGCAACGCCTTATGGTGCGCCCCTTGTGCCCATGTAGTTGGGTCCATATTTTTCGGTTTGCAAACAAATCATGGCTGATCTGTCCGTAAGAAAGTTTTTGATATAATTGAAGGTATTGGGACCACAGTTTGTGGCACTGAGGTGTGCCAATATGACACTGTGTTTTACATTGTCAGAAGCCCCTTTGAGATCGAGAGCAAGCACTGCTCTGCCATTATGAGACATGGCTATGGGTTCGAGGATCTACCTGTGCAACTGCAATAGGACATCCTGTGTCGATTTGTGTGGCCTGAAGTCAAACATGGAGGTAGCGAAAACTTCGTTGTTTTCCAGATACTCCGATAGACGATCCCGTACCATTGTGTCTATTAGTTTCCCCACGCGTGAAGTCAATGATATAGGCCAGAAATTGTGCGTTTTGATGGGTTTGCCTGATTTTGGGATGAAGGTGACAAGGGCCATTTTCCACTCTATCGAAAGGGCAGTTTCCCCTTGCCAGGTGGAGCTGATGTATTCGAGGAGGTGCGTGTATAATTATACAGCATCTGGTAGATTGGCCAAAGGTTTGACCGTGATGCAGTCCCTACCAGGGGCAGTGCCACTTTTCATTTCTGCAAGAGCGGCTTTGAGGTCGTGCAGCTGCAATGGTGCACCCAGCTATGGATTCGCTCTGCCTGCATAGAGGTACTCCGGCCCAGGCGGGTCCTGCTGTTGGCAGCTAGAGATACTTGCCCCTAAGTATCTCCACTAGCTGTGTTGAGTTCCCTTGGAAGTTACGAAGGGCTCTGTGGAGTTGGTGTTGTTTTAACGCGAAAGCTTTACTACGCCAGCCAGCGAGCCAATTCGGCTCGTCGCGCTGTATGCCGTAATGCAGGCATCCGTATGCCGTATGCCATATGCCGTGGCCGACGAACGACCTGCAGCCGCCGTATGCCTAGCAACGCCGCAGCCGCGCTCCAACAGATGGCGCCGCCGTCGCCGCTCGCTCCACCAGATGTGCTCCGCTGGGGTAGAGGGAGAGGCGGTGTCGCCTCGCGGGAGGTATATATATGTATGCGCTTTGCCTCAATGTAATTAGTCGTTATAGAGAGCGCGAAAGAGACGCAGCAACGACAGAACGAAGCGAGGAAGAGACAACGCGCTCAAGAGACGCCAGAAGAACGCGCCGCACGACTCGAGAAGCGTTGTAACGAAGATGCGGCTAGAAGTCGTGCCACGTCGGGGAGTGATGCTTCAACTGCGGAACAGACCGCTTTGAGCTCTCGAGAGCGTCGGTATGAAACGCTGCGTAGACGTTACCTAGTCGTTACCTAGCCTAGTCCTTACCTGAACAGTGTGTCTTGTCGCGTCTATACAATAGAGCTAAACCAAACGCTTAACCACAAGCTAACACCACAAGCGTAGCCATGCAGCTCTTGCTTCCGCAATTCAACTAGGGTTAAACAGAGCTAAACCACAGGCACTGTTTCTTCCCCACGTGTTTGTGTGGGGTCAATCAGACTGCGGAAATGCGCCATGCATATTTCTGGGACATATGTAGTGCAGCCATATTGGATCTGTCTACCCAATTGGAGTCTGTAAGGTGCGAAGCGTACCCTGCTGCCTTTTGTGTGACGTCTTCGATTCGTTTGCGAACGGTACGATTATGTTTCGGCCTTTTCCACCGTTTTGTGAGACCCCTGAGGGCCTCCCAAAGGTGGAGAAGGTGGTTGTCCACTGCCTGCATGTCTTTTGTTGTGTTGATTTGTTTCACTTGAGAGCCTTGGGCGGCGATAATGTCCTGCGCCCAACACGAGAACCCCTGTGAGAAAAGGTTGCTGGGGAAAGAGGGCATGCAAAAAGCATGCCAGTCGGCCTGTGTGAGTGGTCGTCTTAGGGGTTTGGTATGCACCACAGTGTTGATGATGCAGTGGTCACTTCCTAATGCGTAATTCATGTTGGTCCATTCAACGTGTTGATTATCTTTGGTCATGTTAAAGTCGGGACACGTGTCCTTGGAGACTGAGTTTCCAATGGGGTGGGGTAAGCCTGCGGAAACCGCGGCCGCCGCGCGGTGCCGCCACGAGTCCACTGACTAAGCGCACTGTGGCTCGCTGAGGACAACCGCGTTTGGCTTAAGTCTCCGATAGACGAACCGAAAGACGATAGAGATAGCAAGTGGTAGGCACCAAAGGCGGAAGTCGTGGGGTATACGTTAACATCCAAAATGAAATCTGAACTACGCGCCACGGTGACACTTAGAAGTTGTGGGCGCGCTGCACTGCGCCGTAGCCTTCGCAGTGCAAGGCATTGGAGAAGGAACGGGAGCACAGCAGAGGCCCTGTTTGATTGCCAATAACTCCGCTTCTGCTGAACGCACTGAAGTACTTTTTTTTCAGCGAAGTATTTCTGAACCAGCCTCTTTTCACTTCGAATGCATTTCTCCAGCTCGATAAAGAGTGGTTCAGGGCCTGTTTAAAACGCCTATATGTTATTATTTTGAAAGCGTTAGTAGCCATAAAGATCTCTTTTATTGAAACGGCCGTAACAGCAGACTAACGCGATAGCCAACTAATATGTATCCTGAGTGCTTGCAGGTGTAAACGTAAAAAAAATAATCATGCATGCGGGACCTTCCTGTATTACTTGTCATGCAAATGTCAATTAGTTAATTTTCCTTCCCTTTACCAGTCGGACATTCATATACGTTTATTTAGTACTGGTATGAGAGAAGCTGATGGCCGACTTCAATGCCAGGGTAGGCAAGAAGCAGGCTGGAGACAAGTCAGTGGGGGAATATGGCGTAGGTTCTAGGAATATCAGCGCCCCTACATTCAGTCATGATGACCAGGAAGTCGAAAGCTTCTATGAAGAAGTGGAATCGGCCATGGGTAAAGTAAAAAAAAAATACACGATACTGATGGGCGACTTCAATGCCAAGGTGGGCAAGAAGCAGGCTGGAGACAAGTCAGTGGGGGAATATGGCATATGCACTAGGAATAGCAGAGGAGAGTTATTAGTAGAGTTTGCAGAACGGAATAATATGCGGATAATGGATACCTTCTTCCGCAAGCGGGATAACCGAAAGTGGGCGTGGAGGAGCCCGAATTTTGAGATTAGAAATGAAATAGACTTCATATTCTGCGCTAACCCTGGCATCATACAAGATGTGGACGTGCTCGGCAAGGTGTGCTGCAGTCACCATAGGATTGTAAGAACTCGAATTAGGCTAGACTTGAGGAGGGAACGGAAGAAACTGGTACATAAGAAGCCGGTCAATGAGCTAGTGGTAAGAGGGAAAATAGAGGAATTCCGGATCAAACTACAGAACCGGTATTCGGCTTTAACTCAGGAAGAGGACCTTAGTGTTGAAGCAATGAACGACAATCTTATGGGCATTATTAAGGAGTGCGCAATAGATGTCGGTGGTAACTTCCTTAGACAGAATACCATTGAGCTATCGCAGGAGACGAAAGATCTGATTAAGAAACACCAATGCATGAAAGTCTCTAACCCTACAGCTAGAATAGAACTGGCAGACCTTCCCAAGGTAATCAACGAGCGTAAGACAGCTGACATAAGCAAGTATAATATGGATAGAATTGAACATGCTCTAAGGAACGGAAGAAGCCTAAAAGCAGTGAAGAAGAAACTAAGAATATGCAAGAATCAGATGTATGCGTTAAGACACAAGCCCGCAATATCATTACTAATATAGATGAGATAGTTCAAGTGGCTGAGGTGTTCTATAGAGATTTATACAGTACCAGTGGCACCCACGACAATAATGGAAGAGAGAATAGGCTAGAGGAATTTTACATCGCACAAGTAACGCCGGAAGAAGTAAAGCAAGCCTTGGGAGCTATGCAAAGGGGGAAGGCGGCTGGGGAGGATCAGGTAACAGCCGATTTGTTTAATGATGGTGGGCAGATTGTTCTAGAAACACTGGCCGCCCTATATACCCATTGCCTCATGACCTCAAGCGTACCGGAATCTTGAAAGAACGCCAACATAATTTTAATCCATAAGAAAGGGGACTCTAAAGACTTGAAAAATTATAGGCCGATCAGCTTACTGTCCATTGCCTACAAAGTATTTACTAAGGTAATCGCAAATAGAATCTTGAACAACCTTAGGCTTCTGTCAACCAAAGGACCAGGCAGGATTTCGTAAAGGCTACTCAACCATAGACCATATTCACATTATCAACCAGCTAATAGAAAATGTGCGGAATATAACCAACCCTTCTATATAGCTTTCATTGATTACGGGAAAGCGTTTGATTCAGTCGAAACCTCAGCAGGCGTGGAGGCATTACGGAGTCAGGGTGTAGACGAGCCGCATGTAAAAATACTGAAAGATATCTATAGCGGCTTCACAGCCACTGTAGTCCTCCATAATGAAAGCAACAAAATCCCAATAAGGAAAGGCGTCAGGCGGGGAGGTACGATCTTTCCAATGCTATTCACAGCGTGTTTACAGGAGGTATACAGAGACCTGGATTGGGAAGAATCGGGGATAAGAGTTAATGGAGAATACCTTAGTAGCTTGCGATTCGCGGATGATATCGCCTTGCTTAGTAACTCAGGGGGCCAATTGCAATGCATGCTCACTGATCTGGAGAGGCAAAGCAGAAGGGTGGGTCTAAAAATTAATCTGCAGAAAACTAAAGTATTGTTTAACAGTCTCGGAAAAGAACAGCAGTTTACGATAGGTAGCGAGGCACTGGAAGTGGTAAGGGAATTTATCTACTTAGGGCAGGTAGTGACCGCGGATCCGGATCATGAGACTGAAATAATCAGAAGAATAAGAATTGGCTGGGGTGGTGTTAGGCCGCTCATGTCTCCAGTATGCATAATGGATGATGTAGGGCTGCATCATTTTTTTGTACATACTTTTGCAGTGCCGCGAGTCGCCCATGTGTTTTGTGAATAGGGAGGCGTCCACCCCCCCAGCGCGTCGCGCAGCAACCGTTTCTGTTTTTGAGGGGTCGGACCGCCTGCGTGGTTTCGGGTGACGAGCCGCGGCGCGCGCCGGGCGGGGGGGGGGGGGTGGGGCGCTTTGAGGATGCGGAAAACTGATTCGGAGAACGTGCTCTTACGCGCGCTGTGTTAGCATTCCGCCGATGGTCATAATAGGTCCACGCGGATAAACCTCGAGTGGGACGGCGGTATACGCGACGTTGTGGCGCCGGCTCCTGAGTCCTCTGCTGGTTAGAGACGCAGCTGCTAGCAATGTTGACCACGTGTTGCGCGTACGGAGCGGGGGGTTCACGCCCCTACGCATTCGGGCGGCAGCCACGTGCATCTTGTTTTGAGCGCTGAGGAGAGCCCGCTTGGTGTCGTGTTACAACTTGCAGTGCGCGCCGTAGAGAGAGGCGCGGTGCGCATCGGAGACCGCGTTCGGAGAACGTCGTTTTAAGAACACCGAGTCCGGATGCCGCCATCGGTCATTATTTTTCCACGAGAAAAAACCTTGAGGGGACTGCGGTACGCGGTGTTGGGACACCAGCGCCCGAGCCTCCTGCTGGCTAGAAACGCCGCTGAGGTGCGAGATGGCCTCAATAAATCATGCGTGCCTGGCGTGTTTGCCGAGGCCGTCACTGACCACGTCGAAATAGGAGAAGGAAACGAAGTTGCGGGAAGAAGGAAAAGAGGGTTGTTTTCCAATGCATTTACTTTTGAGAGTAAGGCCATCCCTTTGGGTTGTGGCTTAAGCAGACTTTCAGCTATCATTGGCAACTGCTTCCGTGGGATGGGCTAACGGCCCTACCGCCCTTTTTCTTTGTCTATTTCACCTATAACAATCGAGACGAGGTGCTTGTGCCTCAGTCTAGGCTGTAATCACTAAACCTGATAGACCAGTAATACTCCGTACGATGCAATGCTAGTCTGGGCCGTAACCACTTAGTGGTAGAACAGTGAGACTCGGTTGGTCGTATGTAGTAACAGTTGTCCTAGGCTCTAACTTATGAAAAGTAGAAGAGTAAGGCGCTGTTTACTATTTACTATTTAATATTGTCGCTGCAATATATCTTCAAGTTTTGTTACCTCCAACCTGCCTCCTGCTTCATCAACGCCGATAATCACCTTGAAGAGACTTTGGTCGACTTCAAGGAGAAAAGAACAAAACTTAACTGGTGGGTTTGGCAGGAATTCTCAAATCATGAACATGAGGTTGTCATTATCCCTCAAGGGAAAAGTGTATAACAGTTGTGTCTTACCAGTACTCACGTAGGGGGCAGAAACCTGGAGGCTTACGAAAAGGGTTCTACTTAAATTGAGGACGACGAAACAAGCTATGGAAAGAAGAATGATGGGTGTAACTTTGAGGGATAAGAAAAGAGCAGATTGCGTAAGGGAACAAACGCGAATGAATGATATGTTAGCTGAAATCAAGAAATATAGATGGGCATGGGCAGAACATGTAATCAGGAGGGAAGGTAACCGATGGTCATTAAAGGTTAGGACTGGATTCCAGGGGAAGGGAAGCGTAGCAGGAGGCGGCAGAAAGTTAGGTGGCCGGATGAGAATAAGTTTGCGCAGACAACATGGCTACAATTAGTACATGACCGGGTTAGTTGGAGAAGCATGGGAGAGGCCTTTTCCCTGCAGTGGGCGAAGCCAGGCTGCTGCTGCTGCTGCTGCTGAATGTCTCATGTGCATGCTTTCTCTTGTGCTAGACTGCTCTCCGTCTCCTTTTTCAACTTATCCGAACGACGGCAGAAGACCACTATTGCTCATAGTCATTGGCTTATTGCATATGACACTCTCCTGTTGAACACAACTTGTCATAGTGTCCTTTTTAAGCTGATTGAACGGTGTACCAAGTAACATAAAGTGTTTGGCTAAACAGCAGCTTTAAACCGCGTGACACAGGGCTCAGGAAAGAACCATTGTACTCTGAACACAGGGCGCTGTCCTGTGGTTCTTATGCAGCATCCTTTGTCGCGCTGTTTAAACCTGTTGTTTCATAATGCATCAACCAGCAAAAATTAACACGATGTAATGGGTAAATTGCCAGTTGCCACGGCAAATAACAGCAGCTTCAGATTTCGGCTTGTAGTATTTGCTTTAACGCTTTTACAACCCCCGGGTCGAAAATATATAGTCGAACCCCAGCTCTAGGCTTGAACGGTAAGACCCGTTATCGTTAAAACTGCTAACGGTGTTTACCAGACAACGGGCGCTTGGTAAAGCTTCCAAGCGCAGAACCAGGCGCGAAAACAGGCCTCTGGGCTTCTTTTAGTCGCCGTTTACATTCCTGGTTAGCATGAAAGCGGAGCAACACGGCCGTGCATGTCCAGCCCAGGGATTCAGCTTATCGACGTTCGAACAGCAATGGGCACGTTGTATGCACAACATTTTGTTTGTTCTCTATACAGTGCACGCCATTTGCTCATAACCTGCAGGATGGAACCTCGATCGGCCGAAAACTCGTTTACGAGCTCGTTTCCTGCTGCGCACTTCCTGTGTTCATGCAGCCATTAGGCCAGCGCGCGAAAGAAAGGCATCACGCGCGCGGTGGGCCTCGCTTATAGGAGCGGCGGGCGCCTCGTTTCACTCACGTCATTCCTTTCAATCGTTGCAAAGTTGAAGAACTGTTTGTGTCAGCGGTTTCTGTCGCATCGCCGCACGTGCAACACGAGCTGTGCATTATGCCTGTGCGCGCGTGCACGCGCACAGGTACGGAAGATTACTTAGCCATGCAATGTGTGCATGTACGAATGCATGCACTGCACCCACTTTTCGAGAAGAGACTGACTTGACTACCTGTTTCTACGGCGTTCGCGAGTGACGAGACCATGGACCTCCTTCCTTTTTATTTCTTTTTTTTGAGCTTGCGCAACCTGAAGGTATTCTTTCTTTCACTTCACTTCCTTCTCCTTTGTCATTGTCTCTGTGATCTGCCATCCAATTCTTTCGTCTTTCCTTCTCTTCTTAATTTAAAATTTATGCTTCTGTATCCCCCTTGCATTTAAATTTCTTGAAGAAACGAAAATCCCGATGAAACTATTACCTCTACATAACCTAGCGAGACGTTGGTATTTATATTTCCTTCACTGACCCTCATTCGTACATGTGCATCGACGTTTGCTACTCTTGTGGCCACACAGACACAAGGATTCCACATATGTGATCGTGCATAGTCATTGTTCATTTCATGTTCTTGGTTCTTCTATTGTGGTGTATGGCCCCTTAATGTGGCGGTCACTGCGTTTCTTTTTTCTTCTCCTCCTTTTTTTTATGTTTTCACGAGAAAATTGGTCTCTTAAATATACATACATACATACATACATACATACATACATACATACATACATACATACATACATACATACATACATACGCACACATACATACGTACATATATAAATTCACACACACACACACATACATACACACATACATCAATTCATACATACATACATACATACATACATACATTCATACATACATACATACATACATACATACATACATACATACATACATACATACATACATACATATATACATACATACATACATAAAAGAGGCTACGCGCACTCACACGCAGTGATGCTCCCGCGCGCCCGAAAGTCGCAACGGCGTCGAACAGAGCGGCCATCGGGGAGGAAATGAAGCCGGCGTCGCGCGGCTGCCGGTAATGTTTCGTCGGCGCTCGCGTGCTCGGAGCTTTGGCGCCGTCTGGAACGGGCAGCGAAATTGAAGCGAAGGCGACGACGATGGCAAGGCCGGGATTTATGGTTATGGTGAACCGCCGTTTACTCCTGTCTCGCGAAGGCGTCGTCGGCCAGGATTGAGAAATCGGGAGTGCGCCGCCGCTAGTCTCCAGTTTGCCGCTTCGTCCTACATTCCATAGAGGCCTCTGATATTTTGTTCGTTGCGAGGCTCCCCGTGTCTCAGCAAAAGCGATGCGCCAGGTGCGTGTGCATACGAGCACGCGTGCCCAAGCCCAACATATCGAGGCGCCCAGCATCTCCTGTCCCTGACTGCGAGCGCCGTCTGTGCGACAGCTCACTCCTGCGCATGCTCTGAGTTGTTTTTGCGAGCAGTGCTCGTTACGCGCTTCTTTCTTTCGTTCGGAAAGTGGGAGGCTACTTTGTTCGCCCGATATTTTTCAATCGCAAAGGGGTACGGCGCGCGCTGTCTCTTAGTCGAGCGTGTGCGATGTTCATCTTCTTTTTATAGCGAAGCTGTCTATGGCTAGGATCGGGGGAAAAATGTGTCCGAGATGTTGACAAAAACAAATCATCACGTGAGCCGATCCTGGCGACAGTGCTGAAAGGGTCTAAGCTCAATGGCACGTACCCCTGTAAGCTCGGGGTCCTGTAACGCGCCCTTGAACTGCCCTTGCCACACGGGGCGCCCAAACAAGTCCCAGGCACAAGCGTAAGAACAGACGTTTTACAGCGAAGCTGTATATGCCTAGGTTTCGATGAAAAATCTCTCCGTAGGCAAAAAACGTGTAGAATGGGAAAAAAATTCACCGCCCAGGCACTCCGTACAGATGGTTAACCAGCGAAGCTTAAACTTGCGGCCCCGGTGTTTATCGCTGGCTTAATCCCGACGGTGCAATAAAGTCGCTCTCAAATTGGAGGACGCTTAAGCTTCGCCTTAGTGGAACGCGATAGCGTTATCGCACCCCGTTCGCACCGCCCACTCATTTACCAATCACGAGGTGAGCACCAAGCAACGCTGCGTTCGGCGCAGCAGCGAACCGTGCGCCTGAGCAAGCGGAACGAACCAAAGAACTCGGTGGGTCGGAGGGAGAAACGATCTACGCGAGCCAAACGTCATAATCGGCACGGACAGCAGGGCCGCGACGTGCCGTGATGGCGCTCGCGATCATGGGGCTGACGCCTCGATGGGATCGTCCTCTAACTCGCTTGGGAGCACCACGCAGACGCATGACTCCTCGCCAGCAGCAGCACGGCACACATCGCAGGGGACGTTTTCCCACCAGACGCGCTACGGCGCAGCGATCACGTCAGAGGCGTCCCGCATCGGACGCTGCACCTAGGAATCGCGCTGTGAGCGGAAAGAGGAGCCGCGTCGCCTAAACACGAGGGTTCGAGTGACGCACGCTGGAAGTTGGCCGGGGAGAGAGCGAGAAAACTTATTAAATGCAAGGGTATTGGGGCATACGCATCAGTTGGCAGCGGTGACAGCGGCGGAGCAGAAGGCACCATCCCTGACTGTTGCACATTGCAGGTTAGCGAACTCTTTAGATTCTTCTAGAAGTCTAATAAGTATAGTTTTGCTGTCACCGCTGCCACAAAGTGTGACACTTTTGTTCGCGGCTGCTGTCATTAGAAATGGCTAGGGATCTTTCAAAACAGCTACAAGAATTCAAAGATGAGCTAAGGAATGAATTCAAAAACTTAAAGAAATCTCTTGAAAGAAACATGCGTGTAGAAGAAAGAGGGCTCCGGGCCGATATTGATGACATGAATTTCATAAGTAAAAGCCTTGACGATGCTAACCAGCGACTTGATGCTACCTTGACCGAGAATAATTCTCTTAAGAAAGAAAATGAAGTGCTCCGGCAGCAAGTTCGATCATTGCAGAGGGATCTGACTGAATGTCAACTCAGTCTTGTGAAATCGGAGCAGTACTCGCGCAACCGAAACCTTGAGATTAGGGGCGTTGCGGAAACTCCGAATGAGTGTTTAACCGATATCCTCGCTAAAATAGGTGCGCCGATCAGTGAACCCCTCTCCACCAGCGATATAGGCGTAATTCACAGGGTGGCGACCAAGGACAAAACAAAGAAGAACATTGTTGTACAGTTCATAAAGCTCGAAATGAGCTTTATGCTTATTATGCATCAAGCTTATTAAGCACAAGAACAAACTTTTTGACAACTTTCTTAAGTCAAGTAGCATGGAAAAATTAAAAGAATTTAGAATGTTTCGAAATAGGTTGAATAAAGATATCAAAAGATCAAAAAGCGAATACTACAAGCGTGTATTTGACAATTGCTTGCGTGATAGCGGCAAAGTGTGGAGGAACATTAACGAGGTATTAAACAAGAGCACTAAGGATGCTACGATTGCCAACCTTGTCATACATAACAAAAGGGTCGGTGGAAAGGAACTAGCTAACCTTTTTAACGATTTCTTTGTTGAAATTGGCACTAGTACATACTGTCACGAAGCTACTAATCATATTCCGAGATTATTCCACACAATGTACTTACTGCCAACATCCACTGCTGAAGTAACAACATTGTATCAGAAGCTTAAAAATAGCCGTAGCCGTGATGTAGATGATATAGAAATTAAACCAATCAAATACGTCATAGATTTTAATTGCGCCAGCGCTTACATAAATAACGCCTCTCTTTCGACGGTAATTTTTCCAAACAACATGCAGGTAGCAAGAGTTTCAGTAATCTACAAGAATGGTGACAAAAATTGTTTAGGTAATTACCGTCCGGAGTCAATCTTGCCTGTATTCTCTAAGGGACTCGAGAAAGGGATTAATTCTCGTATTGAGAAATTTACTAGAAAATATAACCTCTTAACGGACTACCAATATGGTTTCAGAAAGGGACGCTGCACTGAGACAGCACTTCTAGCTCAGACGGAAGAAATATTAAACAATCTTGAGAATAAGTTAATGACATTGGGTATACTCTTAGACTTTAGCAAAGCCTTCGATCGAGTCAACCATCCAATATTGTTGGATAAGTCGAGCATTATGGTTTCGTGGCACTACACTACAACTTATTAAATCATACTTGAGTGCGCGCCATCAATACGTCGAACTAAATAAGCATAAATGGCTAATGTTCTTAAATCCGACTAAATGTAAAATTATGTCTGTCTCACGTCGCTCGAACTCACCAACTCCTTTCGGCTATATTATCAATGAAACTAACGTTGAGCACGTGACTTCCTATAAATATCTTGGAATCCAGCTAAACAGTAATCTTTCGTGGCATGCGCACATCGAATATATCACGAGCAATGGAAACAGATCTCTTGGCTACATTCGCAGGAATTTTTCAAAAGCCACACCCCATTTGAAGTTACTGCTCTACAAAACACTAATTAGACCGAAGCTAGAGTACGCGTCATCTGTCTGGGACCCTGGTCAAAAAACACTAGCAGATACCATTGAGTCAGTTCAGAACAGGCCAGCACGTTTCATCCTTTCGAATTATTCCCGCACATCTAGCGTTTCTTTAATGAAGTCAAACCTTGGCCTTATTAACTTGCACATTCGAAGAAAAATTTCCCGTCTCTGCCTTTTTCAAAAAATCTTTTACCAAAACAGCTCGCATAAACAAGACTTCATTTCAGAGCCTTCGTACATGTCGTCGCGTCTTGATCATCGGTTTAAAGTGTTCATTACTTTCTGTCGCACAAATGTTTTCTCTGACTCATTTCTGCCGAAAACCAGTGCCGAGTGGAACCGCCTTCCCCCCTCCATCGCCTGCATCGAGGAGGCATCGTCTTTCAAGACTGCAATAACTGATTATGTTTTGAGTTTATGACCTCAATACTAATAATTGTTTGAACATGTATTCTTTTAATATTGTACCCACCCCCTCTGTAACGCCATTCTGGGCCCTGAGGGTACTGTAAGTAAAAATAAAAAATAAAAAATAAAATCTCACCTACAGTCTATTGTATTTAGAGTTACACAGGGTAGCATACTGGGACCAATTCTGTTTCTTTTCTATATTAATGATATTGTAAAAATATATGAGGATTGTAGATAAGTTATTTATGCCGATGATTGCTCGGTACCCGTTAAGGGAAAAAAACATTGATATTGTAAGACAAGAGGGCTGTGCGTTGTGTCACAACTTGCAGATTTGGTGCCAGAACAATAGGCTCATTCTTAATGAGTCAAAAACTAAGTGTGTGTTGTTTCGCACCCCAGGCACCTTAGAAAATATAGACGACCATATTGCTCTCGGTCCATTCAAAATTAAAATAGAAAAGTTTGTTAAAATTCTAGGTGTCATTTTCTCAGAAAACATGTCTTGGAATGAACATGTGAGAACTTTACTACCAAAATTAAGTAGAGCCGCCGGTGTATTATGCCAGAGCCGTCACACTTTTCCAGTCAGCATTAAAAAGATGTTATATTTTTCACTCTTTAACTCTCACTTACATTACTGCATGCTAATATGGGGAAACACGGCAGCATCGAACTTGCAGAAACTCTTCCTTATTCGGAAAAAAGCACTTAGATCAATAGAAAATTCCTCGTTCTTAGAACACACAGAACCACTCTTTCACAAACATAAAATTCTAAAAATCCACAATATATACAAACACAAATTATTAAGAACCTATAAAACCCCCCCATTAGGTAGGGCGGAACAATTCGAAGAATTATCAAATATTAGGAAAAGTACAATTTCCTACCCTTTCCGATATCAACCGCCATACTACGTTCCCTTCTCGCGCACCCATTATGGGAAACAAAAACTTGACTACGCTCTAGCAACTACACTAAATGAGTTAGACCGGGAAAATGTGAACAAGAGATAGGCAAGTTTATTTAGATAAGACGTTAATGAACTCGATCAGTAGAGTCGAAGGTTAAATCTGGAAGTACATGGAATTCGTAAGGAAACGAACGATAATCTTCTCGATAAGCTGAACGAACTGGCTAAGCACCTCTCGACCTTCCACAGCTCCCGGCAGCAGATATCGAAGCCGTTCGCCGACGCTCGAGAAGACAAACCCGCCCCCGCATGGGCGAGCTTTTCGTCCCGCCCAACACTTGGCTCAATAGGAAAAGTGACCTGAGGAAACTAGAATCAAAGGTTTACTGCAACGAAGATGTGACTATCCAGAACAATAAACTGTTTTGGGAAATAAAATCAAAGGCACGTGAAATTAATTATCAGTTCGCATGGACCAAAGACGGCAAAATGTTCGTGTCGCGTAACAGTGGAAAATCTGGACAAAATACGTTAAGGTATTTGACTGTCTTTTCTTCGCCTGTCGCTGTTACGACGCACTAATTTGTGGCGACATGTCATCAAACATGTGGCTATTATTATGCGACTTCTTTCCGGCACCTCAAAGTTGCGCGAGATGGAAGGCAGCTTTCCTGGCTCCATCGTAATGTGCGCAGGTTAACGAATAAAAATGAGTCGATTGATACATTGCTGGACGACCTGAATCATCAGTTTGAATTTTTGTATTCCACTGAAACGTTGCTTTCTGATAAATCTGCTAATGTGCATTTTCCTGGGTATACGTGTGCGTCTGTGTAGCGAAGTGGCAAGCGAGAAGGGGGCGTTGCAATAAATGTGGAAAAATAATCTTCAGTTTGAAGTTATATCCGAATACTCGCTTGTAGATCGTCACTGTGAAAGCTTACTGATAAAATGCACCAATTCAATGTTACTTGTTCTTTACAGACCTCCTTCTGGTAATGTTAATGACTTCCTTGCATACCTTGAACAGATTTTGCATTACCTGCTATGTATTGGCCTCTCTGTCATTGTTACCAGCAACATTTACATCAACTTACTCTCAGAGGACACCAATAAGCAACGTCTTATTGACACATTTTTCTCTTCTGGTTGCCAAAGTGTCATTGATATACCTACTAGGGTGACCATCAAATCTGAAAGTTTGCTTGACCTGTGCTTTGCAAATTACCCTGTTGCTCAATCAGATGTTGGTGCATTAGCATCAGGAATAAGTGATCATTTCCACATTTTTATGTTTTTTACGCCATACTGTTCCCATCATAACCGCTTCCAAGACCATTAACCTATCTTGTATAGAAAAATATCGGGAGGCAAAATTGCATTTTTTTCGGCAGCTTGTTGAGGAAGCGAACTGGAGCACTGTACTACAAGACACTGACCCTGTCGTGGCATATGATATCTTTATAGAAAATGTCAAAGTATTTTATGACTTCACATTTCCTCTTGTTGAACTTAAGAAGCATAAGAAGTCCAGAAAACTGTGGATTGACGCCTCCCTTATGAAACGCATAAGAGAACGTGATAAGCTGTTTGCCTTGTTAATAAAAACAAAGAACATCCCTTATTTACAGGAATTTAAGAAGCTCAGGAATAACCTAAATTCCAATCTAAAGCTTGCTCATGCCATCTACTATTAAAACAAGTATTCAGATGTTTGCAATAATTCAAGGAAAAGTTGATGTGTAAAAAGCCTCACGTCGGCAGAAACGACCAATGGTATTTCGGAACGCACGATACAGGGTATGCACTACTCAGGTACAGCACTTATAGACAAATTTATTGAACATTTCTCAAAGGCCGGGATATCTGAGAACCCCGAAACAAGCAACACTGATTGCACGCCTTAGATTACACGTTGTGCTGTGTCGTCGATATTCCTTACTCCCGCAACTGAATTAGAGATTCATGACCACTTGCACTAACTAAATTATAATAGTAATGTGTCATAGACGAAATGAAGCCTCAGCCTATAAAAGCGATTTCTCATCATTGTTCGGCCACTCTCACATTTTCACGTTAGTTCTTCGCACCGGAACGGAGTTGATATTAAAAAAATTGCATAATTCTTGTTAGTCAATCAACTAATTAAGTGCAAAATAAGAAGATATCCTAAGGAGCGCCACATGACGGCAAACCATATGTGGTTGGTTTCATTCAGTTGCGATCAACCTCTTTTTTTTTTAATCCTTGGCTCAAGTTAGGCGCAGCACCCTGCGTAAGAATGCCTGTGTGCGTTGGCGCAGAGAAACGCATTTTCAGTAGACCACAATACACAACTATACCATAAGAAGCCAACAAGCAAAGGCACCTAGGTCAGCATAGGGGAAATTATTTGTTCTTGTTAATTGAGTTAAAGAAATTATAAATTGTCATTTTCGTTTCTTTTCTTTTCAATTTATCATTTCTTGAATTCAACTAATGAGTACAAGTAATTCGCCCAATGCTGTCCTTGGTGTGTTTGTTGGCTTCTTATGATATGACTAATAAACATAGGGCTCCTCTGTGATGATGATATATAGGGTTATGTGGCGCAAGGGCCAGGGATGTGCCAAAGAGCGCCACCCCTCCCGTTTCCTTTCTTCCCGTTCAACTGTGTCTTTCGAGTACTTTTACATCTGTTCGCAAAGCGTCACGACGAACTATTCCATGTTCGCAGTCACTCACTGTGGTTTTAAGTAAACTCACCGTAAATGCCACACCACAAGAAAGAGAGAGAGAGAAAAAAAAGGAAGCTGGCGTAAAAATGGACAAACAAACGTCGTTTTTTTTTCTGGCTTGAAACCAAACTTTCTGCACGAACTTGCCTCCGGTTTTAATTACCACGTTTTAATCAAAAGCAAAGTTACCTGCGCATTAAGCATTGAAAGGATAGACGTGCTGATATTCTCTCAAACGTGCGTTACGGTTGCGTGCCGAACGACACGCAGCGGACAACACACGTGGTTGGCAAACGTACCGTCACAGCACGACCCGCGAGCGGCCCACGAACATGACAGCGATAGCCGCCATACAAACCCGTGCGCCATCAAAGTCCCCGCCAGCGTTTCTGCACGTGCTGGCCGCAGCACGGGAGCGAGAAAATCGTCGGTCTCGTCATCACGGTTGTGCCTCTCGGCGCGTGCCAACTTGGCAAATGTGACGGCTCGTCCATCTTGTTTCTCAGATGTGCGAAGAAACAGCAGCGGTGGCCGAAGATCGGGAGGGAAGAATAAAAAGAGGAGGGAAGAGTATCTGGCTTTTGCAGAGAAGTGATACATCCACTGGAAAGGAGGCAGAAAAAGAAACCGCAAACAAACAGCGCGGAAGGAAGAGTGCGCAACACTGGTGGCGTCGCTATACAAATGGGCGCGGAATCCTGCCGCTGTACACGAGCGCATGCTCATCGCTGCGCCCCCCCCCCCTCCCCCCGTATAGCAGTGGGCGAGGAATATCCTCCGGGGCTGCGCTGCATCACCAAAAATCGAAGAACGGGCTTCGAGGAAATTAATGGTCCCCGCACCCATCTCTAAAGGAGACCCGCAGTAAATAATGGCTCGAGGTAACAGAAAGTACACTTCTCCGACGGCGGACGCCAGTGGCCCCCGGCGACAGCATTTATTCATTCCCGCTTTCCGCGTTTGTTTGTACTCTTACCTCCGAGCGTTCTACAGCGTCCGTGAAATTTTCCATTTTTCCACCGCTTTTCTTGGCGTTCTTCCGTTTATCTGTGTCGCAGTGTTTCTGTTGTGACATAAATTTCGCGCGCACGCAATGCTATGACGGCCCGTTCGGTCCTGCACAGAAGATAGAAGCGTGTAGTTGGTGGCGTTCTTCGACCGCTCATGCATGGCGGTCATGACGTGTTTCCGGCTCCCATGATCGCTTTCGGCGACTGCAATGTACAAAAGCATGGTATTCCTGATAGGCTTTGGTTACTCTGATAAAGTCGCCCCTGGGGTGCGTTTTGGACACTGTGTATAGGGTCCAAATCGAAACTCGCGGTGCCAAGTGCCACACAATGTCACCCCTGGACGAAGCGTATTTCCCGTTTGTACCTCCAAATCAATGCACTCGTAGGTTGTTGTCGCTAAAACTGTGCAACGTAGAGGACGCTGCCGCTAACTTCAGCAAAACGTTTTTGACCTTCTAGAAATGCGCATTTGCTGTACCGTCGCATGCTCTCGACAACATCTGCGCAGGCGGTAATATATGCAGACGTATTTTTGTTATTGTTCTTTACCGAGTGAAAATAGACGGGAACGTGATCAGAACGCAATGCAAATCTTGTTAAGGCTTGCGTGTACTTTCTCCTTCGCACTACGGCACCTTATTCCTTCGTGGTATGTACTCATCCGCGGCGAAGTTGCCTTCTGTCGTCAGATGCAAGCAGACGACGGCAGCAGACGCGCTGGACGCACTGCGTCTTTTCACTATAGCCTGGCCAGGAACGTGCTGCGGACGGTAAAGAATGAGAAATAAATATTGACATCATTTAATATTAGAGCTGCTTCTCCTTTTAAAGCAAAAGCTTTACTGGCCGCTAATTTGCGATTTCGCCGTCATGGTGCTCCGAGGAGGCACATGATGTCACAACGCGCGCCTCGCCGCGGATATTTTTTCTCTCTCTTTCTCTCTCGCTCCCTAGTCACTACTGTGCATGCGCCACTAGTAGCACCGAGCCGCACGTGTTCCGCCGCTGCGCAGCACCGCGCCTTTCCTCTGCCGCCGTTTGGTATGACGTCACACCGCGTTTCTCGTGGTTGTGCTCGCCTCCGCCGCTCGCTTCGCCAGCTGCGTCGCATGCCTGATAAGATGTCGGAGGATTGAAAAGGAGAGCGCGCGTGCGCCGCAACCACAGTTGAGGCGGCAGTATGGACGGCGACAATTCTGATAAGCACGAGGAACGAGACGTTCATTTGAGGGATCGCCAGTCGTATGTGTGCAGGCGCGAGTAAGAGCGGGCGTGACAGAGAAAACCTGGGGCTTTTGCTCCTTGAATATATGACTCTGCCTAATTACTACGGAGGTGGTTTCTTAGCGCGTGTTGTAGGCATTTGTCCCTAGGCGTTCCGGCATTGCGGAGTGGGGTCGAATTGTTTACCTAGTTTACGCTCCGGCGCTGACTGCCGGCGCGGTAAAATGAGGAAGCAGCAGGCACTGACGCCCGATTTGGCGACCGCTGTGTCGGACAGACTGTCTCGCACCTGCTGCGCTCGTGCGAAGTCAGTCGTGGCGGATCATAGCTTTCTCACGCCTTACGGCGATGTACCTTGTTTATAACATCACAGATGTTTCTGTGAGAGCACTAGCGACTGTAGTAGAGCCCGGGCCGCATAGATTGAAAATCTAGAAGGCAGAGCGCCTTAGCAATCGCGGTTGAACGCAAGTGGCTGAAAGGTCACCGGTGACAATTATTGACTCAGCACCAGCGCCTCAGGCGCGAGAAAGTCTGTCTGACGTACCTTCAGAGGCAAAGTTCTGACTGGTGTTGCAGAGGTCGCAGGGTGTGGTAGTGCTGAACTTAGCGTCACGAGTTGGCTGCTGGACGTAATTATATTTCTTCAATCATGTTTTTTTTTTTCGTAATTGCAACAACGTGTCATTATTTCGCATTATTAGTGGCGCCTCCAGGACACGTGTCATTATTTCGCATTATTAGTGGCGCCTCCAGGACACCAAAGTGGCAACGGGGACACCAAAGATATAGAACACGAACTAGTGCGTGGGTTGGCGCTAGCCGAGGCCTGCGCGTGCCGCCCTGCTACCAGCGTTGATCTCCCCGCTACCCGTTGGGTGCCCTGGAGATCCTGCGCCGCCTGCTTTGTTATAACCTCAGACACAGCCTTCACCATATGGGGCGTCCGCGCCCACTGCCTCACCGCGCAGGCAGCCACCGGCGAAGCGTGAACAAACTCGACCGCACTCCGCAACGTCGGTATGTCTAGGGGACAAACGCCTACAACACGCGCTAAATAACCTCCTACTCCTACAACCTAGTCATATATATATTCAAGGAGCAAAAGCCCCCAGAATTTGTCTCTCGCGCCCGCTCTTACTCGCGCATGCGCACAAACGACTGGCGATCCCTCTAATGAACGTTTCGTGTAGGAGGAACCCTGGAATCGACATCGGAACGAGATGAATAGGAAAGGTATCGCCCAGGAAACAGACGAACAGCGCGCCGAACGACTGGCTAAACGCCGCAACATAGCTAGAGACAACCAGACTACCCTGGACTTGCAATCAAGATTAACCAAGGCTAACCATGCTATGCCTTAGCTTTCACTACATATATCCTGGCATAGCCGAGCTAAGCCACTGCCAATTTTTCTTCAATATTTCTTACTTATTCAATTTACTATACGCCTCGGCAGGCCTGGTAACTTTAGGGAACGCCGCATATATTGAGCGAAAGCGCTGATCTGATCGTCCTTTATGCTGCCGCTTACCAATGATGCTTTGAAATGTGCTTTTCAAGCTGACTCAGGTTCCGTCGCTTCCGTTCACCGGGCTATCTGTACCACCGCCAGTGCCTCTGAAAAGTTGGATGTTTCGCGCCTAGTTTGTTGATTAGCCATTGATGCACACGGCGTTGCCGCAGAAATGTTGGCACAGCTCTCTCCCTCTCTCTCTCTCTCTCTCTCTACGCTTTTAAATTAACTGTACATGCGGGACGCAGAATGGGTGGTGCATGTGGACGGTATCTACTTATCTTATAAAATCTTAAACATAGGTTGACGTCGCGATTTTCAAAGTTTTCTACGTGTACCCGTAGAGCATAAGTTTTCAATTTCTTGTGAAAAAAATACATAAACCTTCGTTTGTGCCAGATATGCTTAAACCAACATCACTTTTCTTAAACTGTTGCGATTTTATCAAGCAGAACTGTCGCATGTCATATGTGATGAATGAATGAATTCTGGGGTTTTGCGTGCCAAAATCACGATTTGATTATGAGGCACGCCATAGTGGGGGATTCCGGGTTAACTTTGACAACCAGGGGATCTTTAACGTGGCCCCAATGTACGGGACACGGGCGTTTATGCACTTCGCCCTCATCGAAATGCGGCCGCCGCGGCCGGGATTTGTTCACGCGACTTCGTGCTTAGCAGTGAAACACCATAATGGCCGCTAAGCTACCGCGGCGCGTGCATCATATACGATACACGCGTGCGTATTTTATGAACATGCAAAGAGGCGTTTCAATCTGAAAAATTACTTTTCAGAACTGTTGAAAGAAACTTTACACATTTCTATAAGAAATCGAGTGCATCTCTCATATTTCTAGCTAATTTTATTAAAAATTAGTGAAGTCAGCATTGCTTCGTTAATGGATAGCTTCATTATAGGTACCACGTAGAATATGGGTATCAGGTAAATACATAGGATTTTCTTCCTTTTAGATTTTGTTATGCTAGAAGCTGTTAATATACGATAAATAACGCGGTAAGGAGTTTACATTAATCTCCGTATAGAAGTAGCGACACGCTTTGCAAACGGAGTGGTTTGTGGGCGTAGCTATTATTGAATGCTACCGCCGTTTGGCGGAGACATCGATGGCATTTAAAACCGCGTAAAGTGTCAGCTCAGTCGGCTTTCGCGTCTTTCTCCCTCCATGGTCGTGTCAGAGCGGATGTAGAGAGCTTAGTCTTGTTCGAGAGATTTTTAGCTTCAACGACTAGCTTCTTAAAGGCTCATCCAAAAATATTGCAGTCAATTATTTTTGTATGTCTCTTGACATCCTGCTTTGTTCAAAGAACGCGCTTTTCGGTGGTCGCGTTGTGGGGCGCAGCGGACAAAGATTGCTGTGAGAGCGCGCACATTTCAGACGAAGCAGATTATCCATTTTTTTCTCCAGACGCAAAACGTTTACTTTTAAGCTCACACGCCCAAATTGTTAACTCCCTTGTTATCATTATTATTTTTAGGCACCTAATTAAACCGCCCGATTCTTGGCCAATCCCCCACTGTGGGTATGTGCCACGGCCACTCAGGACAACAACAACAACAACAGTTCGAATGCGCACTCTTGCTTCGTCTAATTTTATCGGTTCGCGTACTGTGCGGTAACTTCAAAGCATGCTGCACAGCACTGGAATGCTTCTAAGTATTCCGTAGCTGAGCTTTTTTACATGACGTGTTCTTTGCTATACAAGACTTTAGAGTGAAGTTGAATGAACATGTATGTCTGCGCTTTCCACAAGAATAAGAAATGAAAATAAACAACTTACTTAACAATATGCATAGGGTAATTAAATACGACTCGATATTTGTTGTAAGAAGTATAAACACGCAATCATAAAAATGTAAAGCTGTGAAAGACTGATGTTCAAATTCAAGAATGTGTAATCATTTGCAGTTCAGTAGCTTAATGGCTCATCAATGAGCGCGAACAGAACCGAACCTTACGAAAGGTAATTTTACATCACTATAGCAAAACGCGATGCTTCTGGGGCAAGTCGCAAAGTTTGCGTCACATCTGTCGCCGTCGTTATCGTTAATGCAGAGTTAACGTCCTTCTTCTCTAGTCCTCGAAAACTGCGTGGTCGGCATCCGTTATTTTTCTTCTCTTTTTTGCACTTACAAGAAACTGCCCATGTGCATTATGGTTTCCGTGACTGCCAGTGCTATCATGAGTATTCACGATTTACCGCCTCTATTTCATGAGGACAAAACACCGCTGAAGCGTTTGCAGAAGAATCGAGAAAACGTTTCCTCGAAGTCCAAACGGTATTTAGTGCGAAATTGTAATAATACATAAGCGCTAAATTACTGCTCTGTTCAACAATGCGGGATATTCAGTTGCTCCATCTAATTGCAGCCATTTAGGAACGTAACCTGCACTTAGGCGGTTTTATGTGCGGCACGGCTTCTCCTTTTGTCACTGCGGCCCGTTTTTTAGAATCTATGGCCAGCAATTTATGTCGTGCCAGAGTTTCACTGCGCGCATGCGCAGAGACATTCGTTAAAGCGGCACGGGCGGCAGAGCCACGTGGGCGGCGAATTGTGGCCGACGGAGAGTGTCCAGGAAAAGCAGGGGGGCGATTCCCCGTCGGCAGAATAAAAAAAAAATATGGGGTTTTACGTGCCAAAAGCACTTTCTGATTATGAGGCACGCCGTAGTGGGGGACTCCGGAAATTTCGACCACCTGGGGTTCTTTAACGTTCACCTAAATCTAAGTACAGGGGTGTTTCAGCATTTCGCCCCCATCGAAATGCGGCCGCCGTGGCCGGGATTCGATCCCGCGACCTCGTGCTTAGCAGCCCAACACCATAGCCACTAAGCAAGCACGGCGGGTATCGGCAGATTCGAGAACTCGGCTCTGTGTGAGCTGAGTGGCCAGCATGGTTACAGAGACATCTAACAATAGGCTCAATAAAAACGCGCACTGGGCCAGATAACATTGCATAACTGCAAGTAAGTTGCGAAATCTCTGCGAGGAGTAGAAGAATAAGAGCAACTCCTTTTTTTCTTACTTTTACCTAACTTCTTATATTTTAATATATATTTGTTTCACTATCAAATAGAGAAAGCTGCCTATCCCATACATTTTACCGGTAAAGCAGAAAATAAGGCGCTTGCACCGTACGTCCACAGCTATCACAGCCATACTTGCAACGTGCTTTGCAACATGAACTTTCCGTGTGATGGCGTGAAATGCGTCGTTTTGTGCCTCGATAGCAGTCGAAAAAGATTGTTTTACTCGCTTCATCCCAGCAGTTGCTGTGCGCTGATGCGGAGTGTGCGTGTATGCTTAGGAAAACACCAAATGGCGCAAACGAAAAAAAAAAACGCAAAAAGAAACTTCAATGATCTCGTATTGGTGTCACGCGTACGCAACCACTTGCAGTCCTGACAGACACAGGGAATAGTAAAGCTAAGCCTGCCGGGAAGGGGGGAGATAAATTGCAAGTCTTTTCAGACGACCGAAGAAAAGCTGTTCTGCTCACAGAGTTGCGTATTTTCACGGTCTTCTTCCCATCTGATCGATTCATAATTTTCTTTTAGGTATACTGTTTTATTTTTTCACTTATGTAACGATATTGAAACATTTGATACACGACCGCGAACATGCACGCTCTTGCAGCAAAAAATCCGAAGAAGGCGGACTTTTCTTTTTTCTTCTTTACTTCATTTTCCGAAAAGGCTTCACTCATTGTGCTCTGCGATTACGAATCAAGACGTGTAATGAACGACAAATGTTTCTGCCACACTTTCTTCAAACACTTTTTTTTTAGAGAGTTAAAATGGAACTTGAATGATTCGTACATTCGTACAGCCAGAACGCATACTAGAGTCACTATAAAAGTATTAGCAATGTCAACGCTGCTTAAGACATTTTGTTCCCTATAAAATGGAAAAGCTTCAAGTGGTATAAGAATTTCAATGCGCATTCAAATATCTGCTTCAGTTAATTGCAGTACGTGAAAGAAACCGTATTACGTAGTAGCAATGGCAGTCGGCTATAAATACGCTATGATACAAGGATGAGAAAATAAGACAAAGCGTTTAGTTTAGGCGTCAGTCCATTGGGCCCCTCAGTTTCCAATACGAACAAGCGCGCTGACGTGCTTTGCATAGCCAATGCGCCACCATGTTTATCTTTCCGGCACGGAGTCAGAGAGACAACGAGAGCAGCATGAAACGCGAAGGCGCGGGAGGCTAACCACACAGATGTGTCCATGTCGCGAAAGCGACAGAAAAGGCTCGACATACTTTCGTCGGCCACACATGTAATTCTACCTTCTTGTTTTCCTTCTTTTCCGTTTTCGGCTTGTCGCTCAAGGTGGGCCGAGTATCTAACTGCAGAAGCTGGAGTGGCATTGCGTCCCTAGTCAGCTGACTGTTGTTTCAAGTGTTGGGAATGACTTGCAACCTTAGAGTATCCTACAGCGATTCTGTTTCTCTACGCCCGCCTTTCATAAAAATTTTATCAGGGTGCCGCCTGGCTGTCAGAGTTTGGTCGTACCAGACGCCGCCGGTATTAAAAAAGATCAGAAGAAAAGCGATCCTCTTAAGCACAAGGGCCGCCTACTAACTTAACCGGCTCCAGAAGGAAGCAGCGGTCTTCTTCCGCGACGCATCCAAGCAACGAGCGCCGTGCTTCCACGGGGTAAATCACGTAACTCAAGGACAAAACGCTTTCCTCGGCCAAAGGGCGTCGCCCCAGCTCCATGTACTGACCACACTAATGTTTGCGAGGCGTGCACTGCTTTCAGTTCTGCACACCAGCAGCACATATTGTTGTTATTGTTACTCATTCCTTGGCTGCTTCAGCTTGTGGTGGGCTCTTTTTATTGTGAAATAACATATGAGTAGGCTTTCAAGAAGCGGTCACCAGATAGCCAGCAGACCGCACGTTGGCCGCCTACGAAGTGTGACCTTCGTTGTTTCCGTGTTAAGACAACTATGTCTGTGAGTGAGGCCCCGACGCATGGACGAAGGAAAGGAACGAGCAGGAAGCATTGCGTGATGCAGCTAGCCTTCACAAGCCACTTCTTAGCTTAACAGACTCGACTAATAACCAAACGTACATGATGCCGCCTTCTTTGTTTTTTAAGTGCGATACTTCACGCACTTTCCGGTATCAGTTTGCGACCGTATCTAACCATGTTCATTTCATGCCCATTTGTGTCACTGGGTAGTTCATGGTACTAATGGGTAGAGCATCGGATGCTATGCTGAGGGAATCGGTTTCGAAAACAACTGTCTAGCTAACTTGCTTCATTTGGGTATGAAACAGTGGTTACGTACCACTCTTTCGTGAACACTTTTCTCCCCAACGGGTAAGTTCCACTGGGTATGGGCTGTTTTTTCGATGAGACAGAGCGAAAGATAAGGAAACACCTGTCGGGAAACACCTGTCCTATAGACCGATGTTGCCCCGTATACCCACAGGCACGTGCCCTGTGTCTAGTCATACTAGATAGCAGAGATACTCTGAGGGCATCGGCCACGCCTAACAATGTGGACTGCGGCACAATGAAAGAAGCTGCTTATCGCACTGGTCATCATACGCACTCCAACCATATCGGCACCGCACGGACCCAAATACAGTGGTCACTGATTGGCGAACTTCCCGCAGGAGTTTGGCAAAAGGAATGTTGTTACACGGCACACACTGTATCCTCACATCATTACACCCCACAGCCTTACAGAGGGCGTGTATCGACTGGACTGGATTCTCTCCGTGGTAATGAACACGCTTATGCTGCAGCCGGTGGAGTCACTAACCGGGTACCATTGGAAGGACTCTCCAACCCAGACGACGCATAGACAGAAGCACTGAACTTCACTGAAACGCTTCACAACACTACAGATGTAGAAGGAATCGCGTCCCACCACCACATCATTGCCCTTACCGAGAACATCGCGCCGCCAAACAAACTAATTCATTCCGCTGTTTCTTTACCCTTTCGCCTCTTGCACCTCACAATATAATCCCTTACACAGTCCCTACACTGTGCAACAAAGCTCACATTCTAAAACGCTTCAATGAACCTTTTCGAGGCTAACTTAAATTCTGGATACGTGTCGACAGTCACCTTGAGACGCTTATTGCCAGAATTAATTTATCTCTCGTACCTCCAAAAATCGGCCCAGAGTGTGACGCTGTGCTCCGTGAACTCAGCCCAGTATGCGTGGTTCCCGGGGGTTTTAATCGATGCGCCCTTGCTTGTGCTTTGTTGACCATTCTGTGCACATTTTTTCACGATGTGCTTGCGAAACTTCGCTGGCTTTCCGTAACGCATGCATTTATCTTTTTCGTTGGAACGTACCTAATCCGGCTGCTGTCCGTCTCTGGTGACCCCATTGAGTTTCCGTGCATCGGAGACATAGTTAGCTCCAGTAGAAAAACATAAGTACCCCAGCAAGTGGTCGGGAAAACAGCGCCGTGGTAGCTCGATTGGTAAGAGCATCGCACGCGTAATGCCAAGACGTGGGTTCTTATCCCACCTTCGGAATGTTGTTTTGTAGCGTGTCGGCCAGTCTCGGCCAGCGTCTCGGCCAGTCGGCTACACTGGCCGAAGTTGAGCAGTTTCGAGTGGCTCCTGGAGAGCCGTGCTGCGCATGCGCGAGTAGCAGTGACGTCACACGGCGCACAGCTGGGGCGTGCTCCGCCGCCACCGCGCGCGCCTTGCCGGTCTGCGCATTACAGAGTAGTGACGTCATAGCCGAGGCAGACGCACTGGCGCCGGCGCGTGCCCAGCTGTGCACCTCCGTTGCGCAGTAGCCAAGTCTGACGTAGCGCTGGAGCCGCTTGGTAGTGCCTCTCATTTTGTGCGCATGCGCAGAGGTATCAGTGGAGGTATACATATAGCGGGGCGTTTGCCAGTGTGGTATAGCCATGGAGAAGGATAGCGAAATTGCTGCTGAGCGGCGCAAAAGAGCGGAGAAGCTTAACTCATCGGAGCCCGAAGTAGTTGCCTGGCAATTAGCGATTGAGCGTAGGAAGAACGAGCAAAAGGCTAAACGTGCTACGGAGACACCGGGGCAAAGGGAGGAACGCCTATCAAAGCGGCGTCGCCAGGAGGCTTAGCGACGTGCCCGACCATCTCAGCAGCAGCAACAACAAGACGCCGTCGATGACGTCAAGGCTCGCCGATTGACTGACTATACGGTGAAACTTAGCGAAAGCGCCAGTGCGACTCGGACCTTCGAGACGGACTTCGTAAACAATCCGTTTGGATATGTGCGCGACGTGTGTGACAGACTGTGGCACACGAAAGACTTGACGCCAATGAATGACCAGCTGAACCTTAGCTCACGCTACGTATATCCTGGCATAGCCGAGCTAAGCCACTGTTAATGTTTTTCATCACTTTGATTTTCAGTTTAATTTATCATTTCTTTAATTCCATTTAGAACTGCAAGTAATTTCCCCTATGCTGTCATTTGTATCATTGCTTGTTGGCTTCATAAGAAGCCAACAAGCAATGATACAAGTAAAAGAGAGTACAGCGTAGGTTAGATTTGCACAGTATATTTTATTGACATTTCCGCTAGTGGACCAGCCTTTGTCAGTCAAGGAGGGCCACCAGATGAAACGTCAGTAAAAGTTAGTCTGCAAATACAACGTACGCCGTACTCTCTTTTGCTTCATTTTACTGCCGGGGGAATCGTGATTTCCTCAGCCACAACTACAGACATGTATATGTGAACGAGAAGAAAGAGGGTTAACCGAGAGGCCTGATTTTTATTAATAATATCATAAGAAGCTAACAAACAAAGACACCAATGACCACACTGGGGAACTTACTTGTACTTACTAACCAAAATAAAGAATTATAAATTAATGCAATTCAATGCGGATGAAAAAACAACTTTCCACAGGTAGGTAATGATCCCACGTCTTCGCATTAAGCGTCCGGTGCTCTTCCCCTTTCATCCGCTTTCAATTGCATTAATTTATAATTTCTTTATTCAGTTAGTAAGTATAAGTAATTTCCCATGTGTGGTCCTTGGTGTCTTTATTTGTTGGCTTCTTATGATATGATTATATATATATATATATATATATATATATATATATATATATATATATATATATATATAATGAGAAGCGGGTTATAATTAGGACTGGGTTTGAAAGGGGCGGGTATGCATATGCTAGTATTATTATTACTTTCTTTGTTATTATTTTTTCCTTTTCGACAAAGACGATGCTCGAGTAATAATAACTTTAATCAGAAATTTGAAAAGCTTTTCTTCAGTGCGAAGTCTATGTGTACTGAACATACTTCCTGAGAGCGTGTATTTGTGAATACGATATATTTAAATATTTGTGCTTCTGGAAGTTTTTCAAGGAAAAATACCTCACGAATGAGTTCAAGCTTAAGGTAGTTTGTAGGAGTTATTAAGGAAAATATGCGAACGCGCGTGTTGAAAGTTACGAACCCTCAAACAACCTCATGCCGAATTATGCAAAGCGTGCATATTGTGGGAAGCCACACGTACCAAATTATGCAGATCAACGGAGAGATTGAAAAGAAAGAAGATGTACTTAGTGAACACGTACTCGATATTCCCACGCTGCGAGCTGCGTTACCTAGGGAGCGAAACTTTCCGCTCATTCAGCGTGAGAACATGACTTTCTAAATTAACTCATGACAGGAAGAAATTTTCGGAAGCCTTGGACAAACTGTACAATGCCTTCGTAACAGCCACAGTGGAGCACAATTCCAACATCCGTGCTGCCGTGATTGCCCGCTATAAAGCGTAGCTAAACGAGGTGACAAAACGGGTTTTAGTAATATTTATAAGCGATAATTACTCGACCATAATCTTATAGGGCTGCAAATACATGCACTGGCATTATGGATAAAGGGCACTTTCATTCCAGTTGGTGCAGTCTTGGTTATAAGAGATGATGTACTGAAAGTCACGTGAGGAATTGCGTCCATAAGAAGCTAGTTCTATACATTAAGGGCACGCTGTAGAGGAAAATTAATTCGGCTGGATCAGTCAATTAGAAGTTTCAGTTCAAAAAATGTCATCGTAGTCTTAGTAAGCTAGAAATGGCCTAAGACGTAAAAAAAATAAAGACGGGCTTAATGTTTTTGCGCTATAACTCCTTGTGATGTCAAGAGATATATATGACATCCGCTTGGAACTAGATTTATTAGCTTATCAATATAGAAGGATTACATTGCACTCAAAAAGAACGAAATACTCTCCGCAGAGTTTTAAGAAGATCGTTTTTAACGAAAGCACTCCAGACATGCGTTACAGCATCCTAACCGTCGCTGTTGCTAAGGCCCGAAATTCGCGAGGGAATAACCTGGCCTTCGTTGTTTACGATAATAACCGACCTTTTGTCCGCAACTATAATGCCAACTGAGTCTTAAAGAAATGATCCGCCAACTCGCTATTTCTCTCTATAGTTTCGGTTTAAAGTGCGAGACTCGTTTCGATAATGCTGGAATGCCGTCGCCGGTTGCTTCGCAAGGGTCCTACAAGCGTCTTTCTTTTTGTCAGTTTATTCTTTTCAGTTTACCACGTGGCATTTTGGGAGACAGAACTAGCCTCACTCACTCAGCAGAGTAGGCTCGCTGCTATTGCGCCAAGAGTTCCTTTATTATTCTACAGGGCCAATTACATTTATTTTGCATGATGTCTACTCAGATACATAACTTTTTCTACTATTTCGGATTATATGCACGCGCGCCTCATGGCTTAACACTCGCAAAAATAAACTTGCTAGCCACACTGACGCAATCTGGCTCATGCAGTTCTCTATCATCTCGCTGCTTTATAATTTATTTATTTATTTATTTATTTATTTATTTATTTAGAAATACACCACATGCCCCAATATGAAGACTGAGTAATGGGTGAGCAAGTACAACAAAATTACATAAAGCGTAAACAGGAACAAGTGAACGTCGTGAATGACTATAAAAATTGTGACTGGCGACGAGGAAGCGGCAGGGCGTTCTTTAACTCATCGGCAGCGCTCGGCCAGCAGCATGCATTTTCGCCGTCATCTGACCGGAGCCGACCTTGTTCACCGAACGCACGCGTGAGAGCGACACGATACCACGGCGCAAGCGCTCCGTCACGTGACTTTTTGATATTTCGGGGGCTTTCTTTGCAACCCAGAAAAAACGATTACGTAAGACGTATCGTAAAGGAAACAACTGGATCGGTGGTTTCTGAAGGTGCTCCAGAAATCTGCGTGTCATACTTGGGGTCCTCAGCCAATCATTAAAATGTTGGGTAATTAAACTTAATTAATTAGGGAGATATGGGAAAAACAAAAGATTGTCTAAGTTACTATGGACTATTGCGAATAGTATGCGTTCGGTTCAATTGGCTTCCGACATGCCTTTCATTTTTAAATACTTGGCTCAAGTTATGTGGGACACCCTGTATAGCCTGCGTTATAAATATCTAAGAGTTGCAGCTTTGGGCGCGTTCAGAGGAACCAGCAAATGATGTCCATGGAATAAGAAAAAAGAACGCGTGCGAAGAAAGGCGCATACGTTGAGGGCTTCATTTGAATGTGCTAACGTAAACAGGACGGCGCAGCACTGCCCTGCCCGGGGGAATCAACAAGACACCGAACGGCAAGTCCATTTTGCTCCAGTCCTCGCTTCGCCAGATGTTTGCTCAGAAAGGAGTTCCCGGAACGCCTTCGCTTTTCCGCTGCTCCCACTTCGGCCGGCTTTCTTTTGAAAGAGGGATCGAGTTTATTTACTCTTCTGCAATGCCGGATTACAGGAAAAGGAAAAAAAAGTTTTTTTTTTCCAACGTAGGACTAATTTTTCTAAGCAGCTTAGGAGTTAGCATATTCTGAGGAAATAATTTTTTCCCGCAAGACAGAGATAAAAAAAAAGGAATTATGAGGTTGCCCTTGAGTTCGCAAACTGGATATATGTATATTAGAATTCTAATACCATCTGACCGATATAATTTAGGCGGAATTAAATTTTGCTTCAATAGCGCAATACAAATATGAGCGATGGCCCGCATAACCATATGCTAATAACGTTTTTACTTTACTAACGGAAGAAATATAGAGTAAGTTTAATAATCTTGTGTGTATAACTCTTATGCAAATGACACGGCTCTAAATTAAATCCAAGGGGGCACTATATAATCGCTAGGACTAGTTCATCGTATTTCTTTTTCTATTGCTATTCGTCAGCATGCTCTTGTTGGGCACCGCTCTTATCATAAATATAATTAGAACTGGACAATTAAGTATTGACGCATCGGATATTTCAAAGTGAACTCGATGATTCTCCATTGATGAGGATAACTCGAAGTTCAGCGAGTTCTTAATCCACGAATCGTGGCCAGAAGGAGTTAGTTTTGTGGTCAAATAAAGCACGAAGTAGCCTAAGGCCCGCCTTTTCGTGCGACATTTCGCGGCTTGATGGTGCGCGTTGCGCTTTTCCAAGACATGCTCTTGGATGGCAGGTCCTGCTAATTGTAAATTATAGATGAAAAATGGTGCCTTCTACACTAACAATTTTATCATCCACTACGTTGTAGGATTTACGTAATTACCACTCAGATGAAGCGAAATGAACGATATATAACGGTGCGTAAATATGGCCGCGTTTCGTTTCTCGAAATGAGTTTTTCGACCTTTGCGAGAGATAAATAGTTAGAACGTAATTCATTGATCGTTCTTCAAAATACTATATAAATGAGTTCAGAATATTCGCGTGAGCACAATAAAAACACATTTATGCAAAAAAGAGGTGAGGTGTGCAGACAGGACACAAAAGTAGAGAAGTGGACAACACGAACGCCGACTATCAACTGAAGGGAGCCCTGAGACTAAAAAAGAAAGAAGACACAAAACTCATCTGCGCAAGCTCAGGAATGGTATCACCACGTGTCAGTTGGGTACATGTGCCGCTCTACGTGAGAGATAACTGTTAAGGCACTTAGTCTCTTCCTTATGCAAAGTAATGGAAGGCTTCCACCACTTCCACCATTATAGAAATGCCATGCCTCCACCATAAGACGCGTATCTTCATTCTTATGCCTGTACAATATCGCGCAGTCATCTAACTCTGGCGTGCAGTTACAATCTTGGTAATGTAAGGAAAGATTAGAAGGCGATCCGCCGGTTAACGACCTTCTATGTTCCATTAGCCTCTGATTGACACAACGTCCCGTTTGCCCTACGTAGAACTGGCACAGCTAAGGGGAATCTTATAAACCACACCTATACGACAGTCAGTAAAACTGTTGTTCTTATTGTGCCTAATAATAAACCAATAAGCCCAATAAGCTAGGTAAGATATGCGCTGCCGTACAGAGGGAAAAGGAGCAGGTAAATGGCAAAAAAAGAACAGATATTTGTCCAGTGAAGTACTTGGAGGACATCAACTCAGCAGGGCTCACTTTAAAGACTGAAAAGTCCCGCTTCGCTTATGATTAACTTCTGTTCCTAGGCCACGTCTTCAGAAAATCTGGAGGCCTCCCTGACCCGCAGAAGACATCTGCCGTCGCTGACTTTCCACAGTCCACCGAAGAGGACGGAGTGCGCACATTCCTTGGTCTTTGTACCTATTACAGGTGCTTCGTCAAGTAGTTTTCCCGCATCGCCAAACCATTGACATATCTCACAACATCTGACTTCACGTTCAAGTGGGAAACGCCACAAATCGAATCATTCGTAGAGCTTAAATGACGCCTGCAGTCACCACCAGTACTCGCCCACTTCGATGAAGACGCCGCCACCGAAATCCACTTGACGCAGGTAGCCTAGGCCTCAGCGCCGACTATAGTTGAATGGAAAGAGGCTTTAGAAAGGGTCGTTGCTTACGTTAGATGGTCGAAATAAGCATGGAAGACTTCGCTGAACAGCAACGAGCGACCCCGCAGCTAAAAAGCCTCGTCGAGTATATTGAAGGCAACACCGAAGTTGTCCCTGGGGTATTTAGGCGAGGGCTGTCTTCATTTTCCCTGCAAAACGGCGTTCTCCCAAAGAACTTCTCACCAGTCCGCGCCAACTATATACCTTCAGGTTGTGCCCTCAGCAGTGCACCAATAAGTACTGCACGCCTTACGTGACGGTCTGACCGCTAGGAACCTCGGATACTCCCGTACGCTATCGAGAGAGAAAGTGGATTCATAGAGAGACGGGCGTTGGCAAGAATCAGTTCCGGTTGGCTACGCTGCACGGGGCGAAGGAGTAGGGGGATAACAAGAGAAAGAGTGCAGAAAGAGACGAGCACAAAGAAACCGCGTACACTATAGAGCGGTAGGGGGCGGCGTTCACTAAGTTTATCGTGAAAGCCCGTATACCGCAGGAATCTTAGTAAAGCGGCTAAGGCCTTCTTCGCGGATGTGTTGAGGGAACCCTGGCCTAGTGCTTTAGATTTTGATAGCGGACGATTCTCCAATTGGTCCTGCACTCTGCACATCACTTGCCTCTTGGTACTATAGCTCGGGCAGACACTGATAATGTGTGCGAGCGTCTCTTCACAGCTGCATATGTCTCACGTGGCGCTGTTGGCAGTTACAATAAGGAATGCAGAAGAGCTAGTAAATGCAACGCCTAGCCCGTACGCTATGGAGGATACAAGATCCACTCTCTCTTGTACGCTATGGAGGATAGAAGAGAAGTATTATAGGCTGCACCTGACCACCGAATTTGCCCACTACGTCAGGACTTAAACCAACTTGTCCACATCATTGAACGTCTGAACAGAGGCAAAAATACAGTTTTTGTCAAAGTCAGCGTTTTATATTAGAGCCTGTGCGCAGCATATCGTCGAAAATAAAATTTTAGAACATAGGACGTGTTAGGGGCAGTTCTGTAAAATAATTCTAGCTTTCCTTCAGTGACCGGTTTTTGTGAAAAATTTCTCAAGAACGGTATAATTTGCGCATATTGACGTAGGTGTTAATGATTAAACAAATCATAAAAGCATTTTGTCAAACTCTTTTATTATGAAAGCACAATGTTCAAACAACATTCAAACGCAAAGTTTTTAAGGATGCCTGATACGGTCGATTTTTGGCACATTTTTGTTTCGCACTGTTGTGAAGGTCCGTGCGGCCAACGAAGTTTCCATGGATGGTGCCGTGCCAGGTGCCGGGAGAAAGGGTTCTGACCGACGTTTAAGAGAACTAAAAAAAGGATTATATTAAAAAAAAGTACATGGTTGAGTTTTACAATCCGGCTCCAACTATCGGAGCACGCTATGGTAGCGTCTTTGCATGTACGAGTGTCTCACTCTTTCCGAGCGTCCCCCTCTCTTCTTCCCACAGCCGTGTGGATCCGCTTTTTATGCCCTGCGTCGTCATTGTTGAGTCGCTTCCTCCAATCCGGCGTCAGGAGACCGATGACCTCAGGTCCCACCAATCCAGGGGCTTGTTGCCCTTTCCCTACGACGGGAGTTTTGTCGAAACACACGCACGTCACTGGGCACGAACAGGGGAACTGGAATCATGCGCTGACTCCGTCTCCAGCGTGGTCGATCGTGCCAATTTGTGCGGCTGACAGGTGTGTAGAATCGTATCCTTGCACGAACCTCATATCCGGCGTGCACGCTCAACATCTCATTTGACGAGGCCGTCGGCTCGTTTCCCATAATTGCTTCATCCGTGACCAGAGTTTTGTAGCGAAGTGAATGGCCGGCCATAATGGCATTGATGGGCTCTTCGTGACCGTCAGGAGAGACGACGTTGCTACCTTCAAGCAAGCTGCCTAGAAATGAAGGATGAGGCGTGACAACTGCATGTCGCTGGGGTGACATCCACTACTCTGAAGGAACGCCGGGTACAACAGCACCTGGTTTTCCACCGTTTTGTGAAATTCAATAGGCCTGCATAGGCGCAAAAAGCTCTTTCCGCTCAAAATATTTTAGGAAGATAGTGTGCATGTAATGCTTATATACGCGTAACTGTTTTGTAATTTTTTGAGAGATATGGATATTGCTCGAGCGCCATGGCTGGCACAGTTGGCGTGGAATGCCCCCTTGATGAACATGGAATGAACCATAAATGAAGGTACATTGCTATCGTCACAAATGCAGCTTTATTCTGTTCAATCAACTTAAAAAAATAACAAAGTGTTTCATTCTATGCATTTGCATGACCACTCAACACGAAGAAAAGCGTCAGGTAGATTGGACGAGCTCAGCAAAACGCGAGTCGTAGAGCGCTGGAACGAGGTCGGGATCCATTGTGAGGGTCTCCCACTGTTGTTCAACCACAGCCCACAATTCGCCACAACTTATGTGCTGGAGCTGCATCTTTGACAGGTTGTGTTCCATTCTACGCCAAATATTTTCAATAATGTTCATATCAGGTCCTAATGGTGCCCGTCTAGTGTCATGACGTCAAGGGCTTCCATGCGCGCTCGCACGGCGCGTGATGTATGGACTGGCGACAAGTCTTGCTGCAGTCAGTACTAGCTGACTGGAAAATGACCGTCTAGCAGAAAGGGCAGGAGGCCTTGATTCATGATTTCTATATGGACTCAGTGCACATTCGTCCGTCAATCCTGCGTAGAGATCTAAGGCCATCGTTGGTTATTGTGCCCCACGATCTTGCGCCCACTGGCCCTCATTTGCTGAACGTAGAGGGGATCGTAACTGAAAACTATCAAAGCGACTTCTTAGGCTAAATATTGTGGCGCTTTTCGACGTACGTCTATGTGCACGCTGTACTAAAGACGGATGACTATACAATTACAGTAAACAGTATGAATAAAAAACGCGCGGAATTATGCGCAATAACAACTGAGAAATAATGCGCGCCTCATGAAGCCTCATCATCGGCAGACCTGCTTTTCGCTCCACCGTGTGCAAAACGTGGACTCATCTGTGAACACAACGTTTCGCCAGTCATCTGCAGCCCAGTGAAAATTGGCTTGAGCGAAAGCAAGCCTCTTTGATCTCGCCTCATTGGAAAGTAGCGGCATCTTGGCAGCACTTTAGTTATTTAAACTTTCCTCGAAAAGGCGTTGTCGCACCAGTTCCATGCTGACGTCGAGGCCGACCGCATCTCTGGCCTGACCAGCTCTCGTGAAAGAATTAGCATCATCAACGGCAACCAATGCAGAGTCCTCTTCTTCAGTAGTCTTGCGAGCACGATTCCATGCTGCATCACCAGCCTTATCTCTGTACAGCTGCACAATTCTGTAAACAGTGGCTTGCGTTATACCTAGTGTGTCTGCAGCCTTTCTTTGGGACACGCTCTGCAATGACCTATATATCTAAGCCGCTATGCTTTGTTTTGGCACTCGAGGAGGCATTGCTGATATAAAGTCGGTGCTGATACGATCGGTAAGGGGATTATTATTGCCAAAGCATTATATGTGCCATGAGGCAGAAAATCCAGCGTGATCAAGCGATGGCACCAAAAACGGCCGACCACGCAAAGAGTGAAAGCACGGCAGAAGATTCTCGGACTGTCATCGCATTTCTCGGCGAGGTTCCTGTGAACAAAGCAAATTATTGCCTTTGAAGAGATAAATTCGGTAATTTTGGTCTGGGTTGCAATCTAGCCCGGGCCTCCGGTGTGCGAGACAAGCACGCTTCATCGACGCCACGCCGGCTCCATGGTTGTCGCTGACTAAATGTATGTCTAGTGTGTGCGTCATTGCATATGTCATGTTGCAGCCATATGGCTGAGTAAGCGTGTGGTAGTGCGTATGTCGTTGGGCCCGTGACGGTGCAGCCAATGGGGAAGAGCTGAGGTCATCAACGTCTTGTATGACCTGCGTGTTAACACAGAATATAGTAAGTGGTATGACAACGTTAATTAGTAGTCACCAATGAGCATTAAAGTTAATTAAGATGAATAATAGTGAAGTAAAGTGAGTTAAAGTTAGAACAAGTTAGAGTAAGGTGACTTAAGGTGGAGTAAAATGAATTAAGGTGAATTACAGTGAATGAACATGAGTTAAAACAGGTTAAGGTGAATTAAAGTGGATTAAGCTCGATTAAGGTGGATTTAAATGCTCTGACGTAAGGGTACTTCAGTTACTGTCCATTTTTTAAATACTTGAAGCTGTGATCACAGCGCCTCTTTACAGTGCCAGTTGGCGCAATACAGTTACATTATCTATCTAGTTCGAAAAACATGATCTAGTCTAAGCACGTGCGAGGCCAACGTCTGTGGGCACGTCTCGACTTCCTTGATGCTCACTTTCTCCACGTGGCTGTGTAAGGTGCTCATAAAGAAATGAAAAAAAAAACAGTTAGTAACCGATTACGCAGCAGAAAGCACAGGGGGCGATGGCGCCTAGCAGAACAGCGCAGCCGTGGACACTTGCACGGGGCTGCGTATACTCTTGGCCATTTCACCGATGCGCCCCGTTGCACGGCGTTGATCGGCTTTCCGGTTGACGCTCGCGCAACGCTATTAAAAAATAGCGAGGCTGTACCTTTAACGTCCTTTCTGGGATCGAGTAGTCGGCGAAACGTTCTGCTGATGTGTCTAATGTTCTTCGCATTGCTACGCACACCAGACGCGAAAGTGATCATAGGGAGGACCAGCACTAGGCTTGCTTCGCGCGCAGGGCCGACCTCTCCCCACTTCTGACCTCATTCTCGGCTGACGCTGTTCCCTGCTGCCTTCTTATCCCAGCGGAGTAGAGCGCAGCCATGTTCAGCGACGCAGCCACCGTGGCTCGAAATAGTAGACGGCGGCTTTTGATTGGGCTTCACGTGTGATCCGCTTCCCCGCGAAGCGGATCGATTCTTTCGCGACATCGGCATTCCGCGGCCAACGCATCGCACCTGGAAAGAGCGTTGGAGAGGAGGAAAGCGAATGGTACAAAAGGTATTTAAAAAAAAAAAAACATAAAGCATGAATGGACCCGGTCGGGAACGGAAGAAAGTTCTGGAATGCCGCCGGCGTCGGCTGTTCCAGCAAAACATGCTTTGTCGGCACGCTTCCATAGTCTTGATGTCACTTATTTTTCTCTTTTAGAGTATTTTTTCTATGGTGTTTTAACACCGCGCTTTTATTACATCTCCACTCGAGCTTTCGTTCTCAGACGTACGTAGTAGACGCTGCTCCCCGTACTGGAAGCAGGGTCTTCTTTCATGTCTGGGCGCCGATCCCCAGAGGAGTGCACGAACAGGTGTCGAACAGGCGGCTTTTGTTGCTTTTTTTTTCTACTGGCGATTAAAGCGCAGTTAGCGGCAGAAAAGTGAAGATAGGAAGCTGAGTCGAGAGAAGAGCAAGGAAAACGCTTCACTGGAGATTTCGCAAGTGTTCTCGCGGCCGCATTTTTCAAAAGGCATTTTTTCATCGTTCTCCCAAAGCCATGCCAGAACGATAGTTCCTTACTTCTCTTAAATCGATGTCCCGTGAAGGCTGTTGCATACAGAGCACGACACTGATTGGTGTTTCATGAAACATCTCTTCAGGATCTAAAGCCGGGCAGCGAAAACTGAGCTTACACAAGTACTTTGTTACCGTCGTGCAGTCGCCGTCATGGGCCTGCTTTCTCTGGGGGAACAGAAATAAATGTCGAAGGGTGAGAAAAACAGGGCGAGGCGCGGACGAGGCCCTGCAGCTCATAATTGATGAGGTACGTGCTTCTCGCGAACTAAAGCAGATTATGGCTCGTGTGCGTGCTCCTCGCGAATCGACTTGCCGTTTCTGCGCGACGGCCAGTTTATTGGTTAGTGCGAGTCAAGGCACTTTATTATATTTCCTATTTCACCATCCCATGTTGTACTTTCTATCTTTCCCTCTTTCGATATCGTTCTTTTTTTTTACCAGCTTAGGATTTTAGGTAAAATCTATACATGGGCCTTGTAAAGGATAAATATTTGTGATTTAAGAAAATCACGGTATATGAGTGAACGGAGACAACTTTTCTCGATGCTGCCTGTGCATTACATTCATGATCCTTTTTTAATCGCGTGATGCGACCTGAGTGCCAGTGATCCGTCTAATTATACTAAAGCGCATTGTGTGTGTGTATCTTTACACTTTTTCTTCGTGTGTTGTTTCCATATTTTGCATATTTTTCCAACTTACTTTCGCCTCCTCTGTGCTTCGAAATCAGTTTACCGAGCCCATGAGGTATTGCAAAGACCTGAAGAATGCTTGAGTTAAACGTAAATTCATTAGACCCGCCCCCGTCCCCGTGGGCTTGTTGCTATTCCGCTGTTCACGTCCAACAAAAGCACCGCGGCGCCTTCGTGTCACGGTGCACATTGGCCACGCAGCAAAGCTTGCGCGAGTCAACGAGGGCCCCAGGCGTCGTCTGCAGGGCTCGAAGGAAAGCGCGCGAGTGGCGCTGGCCGAACGTGTTTGTCGCTCCGCTGGCAGTGACGGAGGCGTTCGTTAAGCGTAACTCACGGCTTAAGACAGGCGCACACGCTTTGCCACCCTGTCCTGGCTGACAACGGGGAATCGAAGGAGAGGGGGCATCGGCTAGGAATATAGGTCAGATGGCGTGGTCAGGAGGCGTGGGTCATTAATTTGCCAGCTCGGCCAACAAAAGGCATTAGGCCACTCACGGCGGCGCCTCTCTGTGCATGTCGACATTGGCTCGGACAGACCGGGGCCACCGAAAGAACGGGAAGAAGGCGAGGAGGAAAGCTGGAACAAGAGGGTCGGCCCAATGCACTCTCAGCCGCCGTTAAAGCCGACATCGAGGCTCTGAGGACCAAAAGACATTAAAAATAAGCTGACAACGGCAGAAAATTACAACACCAGGAATGTGAGCCCTACAAAGCTGCGCTCTTTGTTCCTTCCTTGAGTGATATAACTGGAAAGCCAGATTCCAAAACGCGTTGCCACAGCCGTGGCGCCTTCGCGGTTCAGAAGCGGGTCGATAGCGCCGAACAGTCGGAAAAGGAAGATGAAAGGACGTTGAATGAAAGGAAATACTTTTGAAAGGGAGGCTCGGGAAGAGATTTCCTGCTCCTCTGATAAAGGTAGTGGTAGCGTGGTTGCAGCGACTATCGCCACGCGTGAGGTGAAAAAGCGCGGCACGGAGCTCTGAGCAGAGGCGCGGCGACGGGCTGAGAGATAGATGGTCGCGATGCTCGATGGAATGATACTGCCGCGCACGAACAGGCCTCTGAGCTTTCTTTCGCAAGGATGGCCTGATGAAACGGTTGGGTGGTGTTTTTCCTCGCTCCGTTGATAGTTGGAACTCCACTCGTTTCTTGCCATTGCCTAACCGTGTTGCAAAAATTAACGATTGTCAATGTTTTGACCCTTCCTGCCTGCGTTCTTGCTTTCTTTTGCTTGCGTTGGACGTTTGTAAGACCTCTAATGCTTGATGCCTTGTTTTTCATGCTTTTCAACAGTTTGAATGTTTACTTCCTCCACAGTCCTGGCGTCGCCCACTAGGGCTAAACTGTGTCAAAATAAATAAATAAATAAATAAACTGTACAGAAGGATTGGAACGATATTGCGGGTGGTCCTCCTCAGTGCTTTTGCTCGTGAATGCCGCACGTGCTGGGAGACCGTTCCCTGCGCTAACGGGTAGTCCCAAACGCCGGTGACTAATAAACACCTTTGCAAAATAAATAAATAAATAAATAAATAGATAAATAAAAAAAGAAATAAATTATTTATTTACCTCATAAAATAGTTATTTGAGCGAATGAAAAACACATCAGCAACATTTTTTAACGTAATCTACCTCATGCTTAAAAGAAGTTTCCAACGCTTGCAAATTGTTTCTATTCCCGTGGGAAAAAATATTTGGCTGCTCAAGCAGTAGGACACCGCTCAATCTACTTCTACATCTGACCGAACTTGTTTTTACCACTGCTTCCTTGAGCCGCCACAGCATGTGCTAATAACTCGGGGCAAGATCTGGGGCCGAATTCACAAAGCTTTCGCTTCGTAAGTGCTGTCATTCACTAGCCGATCGCCTTCGCTAATGTTCCACATCACTGTTTGCTGGTTCGTAGCGTAGAGAGAGAGAGAGAGAGATAGCAATGAGAGGAAAGGCAGGGAGATCAACCAGACGAGTGCCGGGTTTGGTACCCTACACTGGTGGAAGGGAAAGAGGGAACAGAAAGAGGAAAGCGGGATAGAGGGAACACTGTGTGCGCGCGCAGCAAAGCACCTGGAAATCAGTCAAGTCCAAGCAAGCGCTCCACCGATACATTAGGCTGCCGTCATTCTGCTATCTGAAGCTAATCTTGGTGCTTCCCCATAACTGTTGATGCACGTTGAAGTCACCAGTGAAGACCAAGGAGCCGGTGGGCGTCAGCAGTACGTTGCAGTGTGTGGCAGTATATTGTTAAGCTAAACCCCAGCCTTCTTGACTTCAGTGCGAATAGGATGATGCGAGAGAGCCATGATGATTACTGAAGAGTGGCAAGTACTGAACTGAGAGCATCCAGCACTTGCATTGCGCTTAGAGCGGACGGAGTGTGCAGGTTATTCAAGAGCATTCGAGAAGTACTGATCAGAGACCGGAGCATCATAACCATTTGCCGGTCTTCTTCGGGCAATTTGTCAGGAACCCGCGCTGTGCACTCCACAGCAATGGGCAGCTGTAGCACTTGACATGGCTCCGGCTCCGGCTATGGCATCGGCTGTACCACCAACTGTGGCATCGGCTGTGGCATCGGCTGCGGCTTCGGTTGTGATTTCCGCTGTTGTTCTGGCTTTGGCTGTTGCTTTAGTAGTGCGGACCAAGTTGTATTGTTGTCCGCCATGATCTTGTCAGCTTTAGATTGAATTGCGCCAGGCCTAGGGGGCAAAGGAGGAGGAGTTGTCTGATGGGGCGCACTTCACCGAGGCATCAGCGTTCTTTGAAGTCCAACGGCGTCGGGGCGTCGCTTTCCGCAAGAGCTTCCCGACGAGACGAATGGTCTCTCGCCATCTGCTTCAAGATCGCCTTTTCCTTCTTCATTTTGGGGCAGTCCTTCAAGGAAGCATCATGGTACCCAAGACAATTGGTGCATTTGAGAACAGTGGCTGCACTCTCGTGTTCTCGCACACGGCGCTCACGTGTCCCAGCCTCATACAAATGCGTCATTGGAGTAGCCATGGGATGAATGGTCGCACAAGGTGTCTAAAGTGGCCCACCTTGACGTGGGAAGGAAGAGTTTCGCCCTTGAAAATAATTTTCACACAGCGGGATGTGTCAAGGCGATACACACGTGTTATGACGACGCCATCAACGGCAGGCTTCACTACAATCGGCAAGTCAGCGCTGAAGATGGAGACGTCCACGTCGTCCATGACCCGCCGTGGTTGCTCAGTGGCTATGGTGTTGGGCTGCTGAGCACGAGGTCGCGGGATTGAATCCCTGCCATGACGGCCGCATTTCGATGGAGGCGAAATGCGAAAACACCCGTGTACTTAGATTTAGGTGCACGGTAAAAATCCCCAGGTGGTCGAAATTTCCGGAGTCCTCCACTACGGCGTGCCTCATAATCAGAAAGTGGTTTTGGCACGTAAAACCCCACAATTTTTTCGTAGATGACACCAGTAGTGGAACCACTGTTCAGGGGATGTACGTGCGCAGCTTAACGCCATCTAGTTCTGTAACTTTAGTCAAATTTCTCAGCGCAGTTTCATGTGTGACGTCGATAGCCAACACATTTTTTTCGTGTGTTGACTCTAACGTCCGTTAACTGATTTGGCGCCAGTGCTTCAAGCTGCACCGATACAGACTGTCTGTTGAGTCGCCTCAGGTTGTCGATAGCGAGTTCTGGTACAAATAGAATCGGACTGACTGCGGTATTCTGAGTTGGTCCTACCGTTGGCGTGCTCGAAGACATGGATGCCTTGGTGGTATGTGCCTTCGAGCTTGTGCGGCTCCGCACAAGCTCGAAGGCGTCATCGGAGAAGTCCTCACTGCTAAGCGAGTAGACGCTGGTGTCATTGCTGTGGGTGTCACTCTGGAGGCCGGTCCGTTTCTTAGGCACAGCCTCCGCTGAAGTCGCCATTCCCGCAAGAGGCACCGGGACGTCAACTTGCATCCGCGTCACGAACCATGCAGGCTCTCCAAAGATGTACGCAGATTACAGCTGAGAGATGAAAACAGCTGAACTAGAGAAATAGCGTCCTGGCTCGCAGACACTTCGTTTCCGTCCGTTCTTAGCGTAAGAACGTTTTGTGAATACGGGCCCTGGTGACTATGAGCAGAACGGCGTAGACGCTCAGCAGTGCAACCTTGTCGAACCTGGAGCATCAGGACGAAGCATCGTCTGGCGTCGCTCTGGCGCCACATGTGCTTGGCTTGAGGACGTTTCACTCAAGTCACGGCAATTTCCAGTTTCCATTCACTCGCACACTTAGTGCTGTGGCAAACGCAATTGCCTTAAGTCCGACAAAATTCAATAGGTTGTGATCCTTAACATGTCAAAGGTGTCATACTAGACGTTCTTATTTTATTCATATCTCAGAAGGGTTCGCCAAATTTACACTGACGTTGCAATATCGTTAGTCCGTCATGATGTTTCTGCCACCTACCGAATACTTTTTAGACCGCTACTAAAAATTTAGCCAACCTACAGGTCAGTTGCACAAAATTTCAAAATATTTCTAACGAAATTAATGTTTTCGTTTGAGTGGCCCTTGCATGACAAATTGTTTACCCGCGAAGGCGTTCAATAATAACCATAATTTTGCAATATTTTTTCCATAATTTTGCAATATATTTTTCTCAAAGTTAGAGGTTTATTGTACAACTTATAACCTTGTCACATGCTTTTGATCAGCCTAGAAATGCCGCGAACTCGCACAAGAATACATACTTTATGAAGAACAAAACAGACGCCAACCAAGGGGATAAATTCTTTAGCAACTTCAAGTCCTCGGCATCCACACGGGAGCCTTGGTGGGAACAAGGCGAGCGAGTGACGTTTCACTTCGGGCACGTGGGTTACGAGCAATCCTATTACGGAAACGATGTCTCGCAGAGGCCAGAGATGATGACACAAGTGCCCAAGCGGGTTAGCGATGATATCCCGCTTAAATATTTTGGTGGCACCGCGTGAAACCGGGCATTCTGTTCGGCCTTGAGCTTCTCGGCTTCACGCAAGACACTGCGATGCGCTTCCAAACGACCTTCACGCTGTTCAGGAGTTCCTGAGCTGTGCCGTCTTGCCTGGCACACCCGCGTTCTCGCAAGCCGCCTCGCACATTCCTCGGGAGCATTCTGCGCACGCCAAGGCTGCGCCTTTTGCCCGACTCTCTCAGCTCGTGCCCGGCTCATGGGGGTCGGTCGACGTGCTCTCAATCTGCCGCCGCTTGCGTCGCTGATCCGTCCTCGCCCGCCGCTCGGCCTCTCGATCAAGAGACGAACCCGGTGCGTCCATAGCGCACACAGAACCCCCCACCAACTGCCATGGGAGGTCAATCCAGCGCGCCTCCGCCTACCCTCCTCCTCCGGGACGCTTCGCTCAACGCCGCCTCGACTCCTCTCTAGGTGGCCCTGCCGCGCTCGCAGCGCGCTCCTCTGTACTTTCGCCGACGCGCGATTCACTTCCCCGCCTCTGGGCGCCTCCCTCCTCCGGCGCTCGCTTCCCTCGCGGCGACACACAATCTCGGCGATTTCACACACGCCGTCGCATCAACGCTTGCGCGTAAAAACAAAATGCTGCAACTTTTTAAATATGATTTACACGAAAAAGCGTGGTGCTAATTCATGGCCCTTGAGAACGCACCTTCTTTGGCTTGCGGGTCCGTTTATCAATATGTTGATTTTTTTTTTCGGAAGCCTCATTTATTTCTTACTCTCTTTTTCCTTCTTCCTTTTTTTGAGTGTGAAAACAGCATGAGGTTTCGTGTCACACGGCAAGTGCGCTTGTGGCTAGCAAAGGTCGTGCAATAAAGATTACATTCGCAGAGCGATGATCAGTATAATAATAGTATTGGGACAAGTACACAGTCTGACGAGCATTTGCGTGTCGCAATGTGGTCAAGGGAAAAAAAAGTGGAACTGGTTTTTATCGGCATTTGCACAAGTCAGGTACTGATTTCTGAATTTGTGTGAACCTGCGCCCCAGGCATGCCCCAGTGTTGCACCAAAGTATGCAAGAGTGGCAGCGTCACTCGTGTTTTCAGCTGTGCTGAGTCTACCAGTAGGAGTACTCCTGTCATAACCAGAGCTTCACAGATGCAAATGACTTACGAGAGCGGTTAGATGCGCTTCCTCTCGTTAGTTGAGCGCATCTACGTACAGTAGTTATCCAATGAGCTTTGATGCGGTTGATGTCTGCGGTGACATATAGTAAATCAGACTGATATACAGTGGCTAGCATGCTCCCCTATAATTTGAAGACAGCATAAGCCGCAATAAGAATGTAAATATCACCATTTGCATTTAGGTTGGCCTTGACAGCGCTTGCTCTTTAGCTAGTACCTGGTTACATCTGGTGTTCAAATTTGTACTCAGCCGAAGCAATACATAAGAGATGAACAAAAAAATTGGAGGACACTTAAGCTTCGCCTTCAAGAGTGAAACGCGACAGCATTCCCGTCAACCCGCCAAGGGGTGTAAGACAATGCGCTACGGCGCAGCGATCACTTACGAGGCGCCCCGCATCGTACTTTGCACCCACCAATCACGCGGTGAGCATCGAGCAAGGCAGCGTTCGGCGGGGCAACGAAACGTGCGCCTGAGCAAGCGGAAGGAACCAAAGAACTCGGTGTCTCGGAGGCGGAAACGATCTACGCCAGCTAAACGTCGTGATCGGCACGGGCTGAGAGATATATAGATAGTGATCTAAAGAAAGGAAGGTCGCTTGATTCTGCAACCCGTGAGGGAGCACGGCGAAGCGTCGTCAGGGGAGAGGGAGTCGGGGCCGCGACGCGCCTCGCACCGGTCCCCGCACAGCCCCAATGCGCGCGTGGCACGCCACCTGTCGGGGCAGCGCCGTACATTGAGAGGAGGGGTCTTCTGCGTTTGCCGCAAGATGGCTCTGCGTATGCGGAAAGCGCAAAAGAAATGTAGCGGAAACGTCTTCGCTACTCGTGTAACTGCAACTTGTGTAAGTTACATGCTCATAATTACCGTTATACACCGCAGTATAACTTTCTACGGCACGTTTCTAAGACAACACCGCATTCACTAGACGCGCTTTTGTACCGCTTTGAAGCATCGAACTCGTGGCTGAGTGGTAGCGTCTCCGCCTCACACTCCGGAGACCCTGGTTCGATTCCCACGCAGCCAATGTTGCAAGTTTTATTTATGAATTGCCTGCCAGGATTTTTCGCTCACGGCCAACGCCGCGGACACCGACGACACCGGCTATTCTGCGACACGAGCTCCTTAATGCCCGGAATACATGGAGCGTTTCTGAGGCGATTTTCGCCTGACGGCGCCGATTTGACGCCCGCCGTCGAGAAAAACGCCCGCCGCCGCCGATCAGGACCGGCTAGATTTTGACGTGGCGCGCACGCGTCTGACGCTACTGGAAGTGCCTGTCGGAGTCGCTTCCGTCTGTTTTCGGCGGGAGCGGGCAGCCGTCTCACCGTTCCTTGCCGTCCCTTGAACACTTCGCGCGCGTGCGCTGGTCAGCACCATGGCTACGTCGGCGAAAGCATACCTGGTAATGTGTATAGACATATTGGTGGGGTATTTATTGTATAATTTATTATAACACAAGCAAACAACATATAAGCATTGTTCGTTCATTTAGTGGTAGCCAAAACATTTTTGTCTTGTCTGGCCACAGTGCGGCGGCGTTCGCCGCTCGTACGCCTCATGTAGCCTGGCCGGCGCCCGCCAGCGCGTTTTTTTTTTCGGCGCGCGATAATCGCAGGAGGAAAAGGCCCCATGTAGCCCTCGCTTTACGCTGTCGCGTTAAAACGGAAACAACGACGGCGCGCAACGCGCGACGGCCCTCACGCAGAGAGGGGACGCCATGACCGGTAGCTGACGCGGCGGAGGGAGCATGTGCCACGTGTTCTAAGCTGATTCCTTGCTATGACAGCAGGCAGCGGGAGAAGAAAGAAAGAAACCACGCCATCTGGGGGATGCTCGCTCAATCATTGGCCCCGGCACGACCGATTCTCTGCGCGCTTTGCCACTAAAACCGTGCAGCAATCTTGAAAGCTGCCGTCGTGTTCGTAGCCTTGTACCATCGGTGCAAATGGTGTCAGCTGTGCAGATCTGCTCGCACGGAGCAGCATTTACTAACCGCTACACGATGCGACAGAAGAGTAAGTGACAGAGCACATCCAAGCAGATGTGACGAAGGCGTGTAGTCTGGTTAACTGACGCCATCTCTGTAGCTTAGGCAACGCTGCGTGGTTCTAGCGAGAGACGGAGAGATAGCAGCCCGAGCGCGTGATGCTGAGCGCACCGAGACTTGTCTGAGACGGTGCCTAGGCAGCGTTGTAACGCAAACAAGAAAGCAGACATCAACAGGAGCAAACATGAATAGCAGGAGTGCACCGTGGGTCATAGTTCAGTGAAAAAGCTCGTCGGCAACGCTAGTAGCACCAGTGGTGGCCGAGCGAAAGACGGCGACGGCTTGTGGCACCCAATCGACCCTGGAAACCCGGAGGCACGTTTTGTTTGTTGGCTCGTGGCTTCGACACGGGGACCGAGGTGGTGGGTCGGTAAGATCGAAAGGGCAAACGAAGGACGCAGCGGTGTGTGGCGAAAGCAACGTTGGATGTTTATGAAGATCGGCGAGCTCGCAAGCAGCGGTCACTTCGCGTCTCCTTCGCTTTCCCCACGGTTATGCCCCCGCGCTCTCACCCGCCCCCTCGGTTAAATGCGTGCAGAGAGCCTCCTGTGACCCTTGATGTCTCTGTTCCCATCTGCCGCACTTCCCGAGCGGGACATCAGTACACCCCTCCCAACGCCTCCCTTGCCTGATTTTCGCCTCCGCACCTTGGGCTTACTTTCCCAAGATCGCGAGCGATGACTTTACGGCCGCTGAGGGGCATCGGTGGCCCCCGTTCTAATCGCGCATCTGAAACTCATTAGTGAGGCGGGACATTAGCGGAGATGCCTCGCTGCCTTCGCTCGTGTTACTGTTTATGTCGCTGCCTAGTTTGCCGTAAAATGCGCCAAAGAACCAAAAACCAAAAGGTTTAGGTTTTCTCGCATGCTCGCTTATGTTAAACAAGCGCGAACACAAAACTTCCCACAAGCGTATTCGTTCTTTGGGTGTTGTCGTTTAGATGGAAACTAGAATGTTGAGCGCCTGCTTTATTACCTCAAATAGCGTGTAAGCGCAAGACGCAGGCGTGTTTCCGCAGTGCGTGCCAGGGCCAGTAATTATCCTGGCACGTGTCGTCGGGAAGCGCCCCCAGGAAAAGCCTCATCGACTGGCAATGATTTATAACATTTTACAGCGTTTCTGCGTTGCCTGATCAGAAGCCAAGTAAAACGATTTGTCATTGTAAGAAAGAGTTTAATCGAGTAACAGCGCAAGCGAGCGGAGGCGGGGCAGAAGAACACGGATGAAGAAGTCGGCTGTTTACTTCAGTCTGCGCTGTCTCTTGCGCTGTTACTCGATTTACCTTCATCATGTACCAACCAGCCCAAGTTTCCACGCTGTGGGCAAGAAGCTCTTTATAGCGCTTAGGGCTTGGTCCATTCCTGGATTTAGTTTTACATCCCCCGAAAGCAATAACCACAGGTTGGAAGCAAAAGGCACGCACTGGCATTGCAAAGCGTACGAATTGCAAAGCGTACATTGCGTACTTTGCATTGCAAAGCGTACAAAGGGCACGGCAACTGGGCTTGCGCACAGATGAATAATCCGCTTGTCTTCCTCGTGAAGTTCATCGCCAGCCTGCTGGTGATACCGGCGGGAAACCAACAACCGTGTCAACACTTCCAAGCCACCCATTTGCTTCTGCGCCAGAATGACAGTTGTTCGGTGCCTACGATACTACTATCTTCGGATGGTTTCCGTGAAGTACCATCGTCAACTCCTAGCGGCAGCAACAGTGCAATCTACCAGTCGTGTGAAGCGGCGCTGCGGGCCACCTGGACTATAAAAGCTGTCAACGAGGCATCGCAACCCAAAGGGCACGGCAGCTGGGCTTGCGCACAGATGAATAATCCGCTTGTCTTCCTCGTGCTGTTCATCGCCAGCCTACTGGTGATACCAGCGGGAAACCAACAACCGTGTCAACACTTCCAAGCCGCCCATTTGCTTCTGCGCCAGAATGACAGTTGTTCGGTGCCTACGATACTACTATCTTCGGATGGTTTCCGTGAAGTACCATCGTCAACTCCTAGCGGCAGCAACAGTGCAGTCTACCAGTCGTGTGAAGCGGCGCTGCGGGCCACCTGGACTATAAAAGCTGTCAACGAGGCATCGCAACCCAAAGGGCACGGCAGCTGGGCTTGCGCACAGATGAATAATCCGCTTGTCTTCCTCGTGCTGTTCATCGCCAGCCTACTGGTGATACCGGCGGGAAACCAACAACCGTGTCAACACTTCCAAGCCGCCCATTTGCTTCTGCGCCAGAATGACAGTTGTTCGGTGCCTACGATACTACTATCTTCGGATGGTTTCCGTGAAGTACCATCGTCAACTCCTAGCGGCAGCAACAGTGCAGTCTACCAGTCGTGTGAAGCGGCGCTGCGGGCCACCTCGACTATAAAAGCTGTCAACGAGGCATCGCAACCCAAAGGGCACGGCAGCTGGGCTTGCGCACAGATGAATAATCCGCTTGTCTTCCTCGTGCAGGTAAGAAAACGTTTTGGAAAATGCTTTCGTTCTAGCGAGCGTTGTCTTGTCGTGCTGCCGTGCCCTGCGATACTTCTCGATACAATGTCTGACGTAGTGTACATAACAAAGTTACTATTGCTTGCGGGCGATGTTGAAACTAACCCTGGACCTGATACGGCGGAACTTTCACGACAGCTGAAACAGATTGCAGAGGATATAAAAGAAATAAAAGAACGACTAACAACAATCAACAACAAATTAGAGCACTTAAGTTTCCTAGAAGACAAGCTTTCCTCATGTACGGTACAGGTAACCAATTTACAGCAGGTGGTGTCATCCTTGGAACTAAGGCTAGACGACCTCGAGAATCGCTCCAGAAGGTCGAATCTCATAGTCTATGGCATGTCAGAAGAAGATGAAAATAACGAGTCCCTGGGGCGCTCTGTGAATAAAAAGGTTGTCAAAGATTCCTTGAAATTGGATGAAGTCGCGATCGAACGGATTCACAGGTTAGGTAGGCCGGAAGAAAACAAAACAAGGCCAATAATACTGAAGCTTCTAGATTTCAGGGACAAAGCAAAAATTTTGCGAAATCGTCACAAACTAAAGGGGACTGCGTTTGCCATCAGTGAAGATTTTTCACCCCGCGTTCGCGACATTAGAAGAAACTTGTGGAAATACGGCAAACCAAAAAAAAAATTCCGGCGATAAAGTCTCTCTGGTTTACGACAAACTAAAGATAAACGTGGAGCTATATTTTTGGGACGATGTAAAAAAAGACGTGTGCCTTGTTACAAGTGCTTCAAACCAAACAAAAAACCAGGACACAGAAGCACGAACCCTTCGCCCACGCCGCCAGCAACGTCCCAAATAACGTTCATGAACATAAATGCGCGTAGCATTGTGAACAAGCTCGGTCACCTTGAATCATTACTAGTGGGTTTCGAGCCGGACTTCCTAGCCATTACGGAAACCTGGCTAACAAAAGACATTAACAATTTTGAAATAACTCCCCCAAACTACGCTATAATTCGTAAGGACAGACTGACACGTGGTGGAGGCGTGGCTTTGTTAATAAAAGATAACGTCCCTTTCCTTACATGCCTGAAGTTGAAGGGGTGGAAGCGATTTTTTGCAAACTCTGTTTTTCTAGTCGCGATATCTTAGTTGGATGCGTTTATCTCAGCCCTTGTTCTGATTCAGGCATATTTCAATTATTATGTACTTATATAAATCATGTTAAGAGCACCAGACTAATACTTCTAGGGGACTTCAATCTTCTTGATATCGACTGGAGTACACTGCAACGTCATTCACCTTGCGCGGAAGTTGTTTTCGATATGATACTTTCTTTCAACCTCACGCAGATCGTAACAGAACCTACCCGCGGTGTACAAGGAACTAGCTCTAACACATTGGATTTAGTGTTTTTGAGCAATCATTTCCCTTATCATGACGCGAATGTCGAAGTACTTGAACGTCTGTCTGACCACAAACTAATAATGTGTTCCGTCCCATTTCATTACACTCCACCCTCATCCCGAACAATAACATTTCCTGACTACAGCCGAGCTGACGACACTAGCATACTTGACACATTATCTGAAGAGCTATCATTGTTCCGTCAACTCTCAGATGACACTAATACCGATATGGAAATTCTATGGCATAGGTTTCAAAATATTCTATCATATTGTATTACTAATTTCGTTCCTACTAAGACTAAAATAACGCGAAAGAATAATCCTTGGATTACTCGAACTGTAATTCATGCCAAACGGAAGGTCCGGCGACTGAAAAAAACGCAACGACGCCACCTATCAGAACGAACAGCCGAAAAATTAGCATTAGCCACTAACGATTTCAAATCTAAAATCAAAATAGCTAAAGCTTTCTATTTTTCAAATACGCTAACAAATTTCCCTAAAGATTCTCCCCAGAAGTTCTGGCGTTACTTAAATCCTAAAGTACATAATGACAGTCATCCGTCCTCGGAGGAAAATCGAAATACTGCAACCACACTGAATAACTACTTTTGTTCCATTTTTACTGCAGACGATGGAAATGCACCCCGCAATAGCCCCTGCACCGGCAAGCAACTAGGGCCCCTTACTGTGACTGAAACTGGAGTCTTAAACCTACTACTAAATTTAGACACTAAAAAAGGATCGGGGCCTGATAACATTTCTAACACATTCCTGCGCAGATATGCCGAGTGGATTGCGAAGTTTTTAGTAATACTCTTTAACAAATCCCTGTCATCCTGCACCCTTCCTAAAGAATGGAAAACAGCGAAAATAACACCAATACATAAATCAGGAAGCAAATCAGATCCTTCAAACTTCAGACCAATCTCACTAACCAGAACAATATGCAAGCTACTTGAACACATCATCTTAAAGCACATAACAACCTATCTAGAAGATAACCAAATTCTAACGCCTTTCCAGCATGGCTTTCAAAAGGGACTTTCTACCGTTACTCAACTAATTGAACTCGTGCATGACGTAACCACCTCTATTGATCACCAAAAACAAAATGACCTTATTTTCCTAGACTTTTCCAAAGCCTTCGACCGTGTGTCACGCCGAAAACTTATTAGGAAGCTTGAACTAACTTTAGGAACTGGCGCAATTTTAGACTGGATTACTGATTACCTCACTAACCGTACTCAGTTTGTCGAAATTAACAACGAGAAATCCGTAACAGCTGATGTCACATCAGGTGTACCACAAGGAAGCGTCTTAGCCCCAGTGTTATTCCTAATTTTTATAAACGACCTTCCTGCTAACATCTTTAACAACATTAGACTTTTTGCCGATGACTGCGTGCTATATCAGGAAATTAACTCTGTCGCCGACCATATAGCTTTAAATAATGCCATAGCATCAGTAACCAAATGGTGTGAAGATTGGCAGATGACTATTAACGTTAATAAATCTGTTGTATTATCTGTAACTAGGAAAAAACATAGATCACTCTTTCAGTACACACTAAACAGCATCCCTCTCGCTTCTGTCTGTGAATACAAATACTTAGGCATATTACTAACTTCTGACCTCAGATGGGATGCTCACGTTAACAAAGTCACGGCAACCGCACTAAAACAGTTATTTTTCATTAATAGACGCCTCAGACTAGCACCATCTGATATAAAGTTACTAGCATATAAAACATTTGTCAGACCGGTACTAGAGTATGCAAACGTAGTTTGGTTTCCTTTCACTAACAAGCTGATCAAAAAACTTGAAGGCGTTCAGAGAAAGGCGCTCAGATACATTTTTAACAAACATAGGCTAGCAGACTCACCGACAGAACTACTCAAACAAGCCGGGATGCTAACCCTCCAAAACAGAGCAAAACTAGCGCACCTTAAAACCATTTACCAACTCATAAATAATCAATTAAATCTGGATACCTCACGATACATAACGAAATCTCAAACGAGGAAAACACGTCATAACCCCCCCCCACACACACACACACACACTAAACGAGTATTCATTCCGCACTGACACTTTCAGGTACTCATTCTTTCCACAGACTATACGCGATTGGAACGTTTTGAACGTGGGCTCTGTTAATAGTTCATCACTAACTGCTTTTATCACGCTTGTTGAAAACGATCTACTTACATGTCAGTAATTATTTTGTTTACTGTCAGTATCACTTGGTTACTACCTTTGTTTTGCATTTTAACACATTTATCTGTCCAACCCAAATCTTGCAGCGTGAACCTGATTGTATATTTTTTACTGCTACTGATGTATAAGTTTATTCTGTGTATTAATGTGCATTTCCAAACCGTTATTATTGTCATGTTTGTATGTCAGTGTACTTTTTTGAATGCCCTTTCTGTTACGATCCCTGACGGGATTGACAGTATTGAATAAATAAATAAATAAAAATAATAAATAAATTACTGCCACACAGAGCAGGGTGCCGGGGCCAGATACCGCAAGAAGAAAACGGTACGACCTTCGTTGGCATAATCATGGTAAGTGACTTGGAATGTGAGCAGGAGTGTGAGCATTGTGCGCCTTGCGGTGTACAGCCTGGCATGCGTTTCCTGAGAATCAAAGGCGCGTTACGGTACGTCATAGAAAGTTTCCGGTGGCATAAAGGACAACTGGGGTCGTACTGTCGATGCTCGCAGTTCCAGAATGCACACACCTAGGCTAACTCCGTGACAATGCGCATGCAAAAAAGGAAAGACAAAATAAATTCCAAACTTAAGTAAGTTCTCGACCACTCTTTTCAGTTCTTATATATAGCCTAGGTTGCGTTCCGTTTGGTCGCCTTCGAAGTTTTGAAGCTGCTTCCTGAGGTTCGTGCATTGTGCCCATGCGCATAAGATTAATTTTAACATTATCCTCTATAAAAGACTGAATGAAAGCTTTCCAGCCGGTGCATAATTTGCGCCTCAGGAGTCTAAACCTTTAAAGAGTATTGTCAGAACTGCTGCTCACCATGGGGACGGTGTCGGCCATTGGAATAGAGACCGCGCAAAATAGGCTGAATAAGAAAGAATGAAATAAAAAAAGGTAAGATGCTGGTGCGTGTCACATTTCTTCCTGCGTCATCACGCTTTCTTCTGAGCTTTTTACTTTTCGTATATGAAATACACAGGACTAGCAAATATGTTTTGCTGGTCTTTAATAAGCAAACCATCACATAATTTATAAGGTGAGTGTCAGCTTAGGAAAAGTTAATTGTACATCATGTGGAAACTACACATTACTGCGTAGACGCTCCTGCTGATGTTATAGCAGTGATTATGAGGAAGAAGAAAAGAAACAAACGTGACACACGTACCGGAAGCAAATGGCAAATGACGATAGGTGGAGAAACGGAAAGACGGACTCACATATTCACGACATACACTTGCTTTGGTGTCTACGAGCACAGCCTCTTCAATGCTTTTTAAAGAATCCACAGGAAAGCAAGATTAGTTCACTGCGTTAGGCGGGATTCTGTGCTCCGGTTATTTATTTTGCGGCGTCGTGCATCGCAGGTGGTTCTTTCGATGTGCGAGCGGCGTACGCGTTGCGTGCGGCGGATGCATCGTTTGGTGCGGGTTCCCTGGGACTGTTCGAGTAACGACATTTTAACGAGGCCGAACAGGCCCAACAAAGGAGTCGAACCGGTGGGGCCGGAACTACTGCCTCCATGTATGCGCGGTTGCGGTATCGATAGAAGCGAAAATTCAGTTCACGAAACTTGAGGTCGCGTACACACGGAACGGGTATTACAAAAGACGAAATAAATCAACTGTATGAAAGTGGCGGTTTCCTTCTTTAAAAAGCATGAGAACGAGTGTACCGAGAAAGAATCCGCGCTCGATGCAGAGCCTGACGAAGGTGAAACGTGATAAATGGGGAGTGGCAGCAGGCATTCTGAATATCGAATCGTATTTGCCTTTTTCTTGCGGATCCTGAACGATGCAGTTCAAGCTCACTCTTAGCCGAAAGAAAAAAATAAGAGAGAGAAAGAAACCGTCGTCTTTTGCAATGCTTCAAGTGAATTTGTGTTTGGTCGTTCGAAAATAAGAAATGCGCCAGTTATATATAGGAAAGAGGAGAATTGTGAGCTTGTGGAGATCTGCGCAACCATCAGCATCTCCACAAAATGCAACAGACACATCTTCTATCGTGACGAAGGCTGTAGAGATCAGAGACGACATGTGGTCGATTACACCGCAATGGACTAGGCCGACGAACTCGCAAGCGTGTTCCGAGATATGCTGTGCGCGCTACATTGATTTCACAGGACGTCGCTTCGCTGTTGTTGCCTCAAAACATGACTCGCATTCAAAGAGGTACGAGTCACATCACCAAGAGATGCATCCGTAGCTTTTGAGTGACGTGCAGCAGCTTCATCGTGCCCACATAACTTCTGTAATAAAATAATCCAAGCCTCACGACGCGAACATCGCTTCTGTTCTATAACTTACAAAATTTGAATTTCTTTGTCTCTCGTAGGACATTTAAAACAGTCTGCAAGGCGGGGAACCTTCGTACAAACAGCATCGCTCGCTCTGAGAGGGCCACATCTTTGCATCGTGCAATTAATCCGCAAATTCGGCACCGAGGATCTGCTGTACATTCCTTAATGCTGTGACCATATCGCCAACACTGAACGCATTGCATTTGGCGGGGAGAAAGTGCTTCAACCCTGTTTATTAAAGATGATACTTTGATCTCTTTCGGCCTAGTTGTGGCTGCAAAAGTGACAATGACTGACTCAGTGGGAACTCTTTGATACCCAGAAACCCGTGAACATCGCTAGACAGATATAGCACCTGCCTTGGAAAATATCTGCAGCACCTTGAAAGTACAGAGACTGGCGTCGACTCCGCGAACTAGCCCCTTAACGCAAGCTATATGAGCAGGAACAAAATGCCTCACCGGCTGATTCCACAGCATTCTATGCTTTAGACGGTTGGAGACACAGGTCTGGTCCGACGAACAACACAGGATTGACAAATTTTCGGACACCAGTTATGCTCTGGAAGTGTGGGGTAGCTTGACGCTGCTCTTTTTGAATTTCCTTTGGTTTCTTCAGGCGGACGAACCCCCATTGGTCGGCACTAGGGCAAGTGGAACGCTGTGAATGCCACGGCAGAAGAAAGCCTCTATAGCCACACAATTGGTGGAAAGGGAAGCCATTTAAAGGAAAGACCGCTAGCCGGGAGAAGAAAGAGACATTAGGAACTCACAATGATATCAACCAGATTATAAAAGGGAAATATTAAACAAAACTGAGAAGAAATAAACCGCCCGCTACTTGACCAATACTCCGCAACACGAGGCCTAGGGAGAGCGTCCAAAGAACACCAAGCCTGCTATTGTTCAAGACGTGGCCCTTCGAAGAAAGCAAAGATTCGGCAGAACGTTCAAGCTGCTCCTCAAGCCTTCAGCGCTGCCAAGGCTCAAGGCTTAATTCGTCTGCATTTATTCGTCTTCTTCTTAGAACGGTGCTTCATGGACCACTGTTGATTTAGCGTTCGTGCCGCCTCATATGCCGCCTCATAGACATTTATAAAGCACACCTATCTCAAGCCCCCCCGTTTTGTTCAAGGAATCTTTTAATTGGTTTGACTTTTTTTATTAGCCGTTCGGTATGTGGGGCTGGCTGTATTACAATTTTTGGTTAATTCTCCAAAATTAGTATGTGCCACTGCGACATAAGGTGCACATAGTTTTCAAATGCAATTACGAATGGTTGGCATTTCTCTTTGCACGTACCTACAATCACTATTCTCCCATCGACAAGTATGATACATCGCTTTCTTTCTCGTGACATGGCCGCGTTGTCTCCTACGCTATAACTGTGCATCTGCCTAATTTGATGGTTGCATTTCGGCATAGCTTGTGAATAGTGGCTTACATAAACGGAAAAATTGCATGAGAATAAAGTTGTAACCTTTGTGGTGGATAAACACGATCATTGTATCCGATTGCACGTTGTCTAGGATGAAATTAAGTACACTTGTACGCAGCGTCATTAGATGCAGATCATTTATTTATTGACACCACCAAGGGTTCGCATTACATAGATTCCAACGTGTGCGTCGTATATGCGTGCCTTTTTGTCATGGGCCTGGCAACGTGAACATGATTTCTTATTGTGGACGGGACACGGCAGAAGAACTTTTCGCGAACGAGATTTTTCATCGTCGTCACGTCCACGTCATCAAGATTGTTTCTTGTTGCGCTCATCCCTTTGCGGGTGGTAAACAGCTGGACGATCAACGCCGAATGCGCGATGAACTGCTGTTCGGTGTAAAATGCAAAAAAAAGAAAAGTTAGGTAAGGATATTGGAAGATACGAGAAGGAGAAACACGATAAAACTGACAAGATGGGTGTATCTAGACGGAGGAGAAATGACTGCTCGTTGCATTCGCCGGTTGCCATCAGCTGCGCAGCAGCTAGTTGCCAAGCTGGCACATGTCTCAAATAGAGACATTCGAGTATATTTCGTCAAAAACGTATGGGCAACCGTGCTTGTCACTTCTAGGCCCTTTTTTAACATTCAGGACACACCCGAATGACTTGTCACGGTCGAAGGACAGTCGTCCACGAATTATGCAGAAGTCTGGCCAATATGGGGCAAACCTTCGTCTCCTAGCTTTGACGTGCTTGGGAACAGGTGAGGACCGAAGGGCATGGGCATTCCTCGGAGCCGTTGCTGCACAGACATCGACACCTCGCAAGACAGCGCTTGAACGCCACGAGACCGTAAATCTTCCAAACTCCATCAATAGCAGGAATAGAACATTTGGCACTTTCTGTCATTAACCGCGTCAGCTGAGCTCGAGGTGGCTGTCGCGGGCCGACGTTGATTGATAGTTCTCGCTAATGATGACAAAGTTTTTATTACGTTCCGTAAGCCGTGATGCGGTACGCAGATTCCTCTTGGGTGATTCTTTTTCCTTGTTTCTTCCCCTTCTGCTTTTCTTTCTTCTTTGTTTTTTTGTGGCCTTGTTGGTCTGCTTGTGAGATATTAACAATCTGAAGCGCAAAATATTTTTGTTTCGACAGTGCGTAAATACATGTTGAGTGGATAGTAATACTGGTTTGGTTTCCTTGTTTTATAATTTCTTCTTTTCCGTTTCGAATTGTTCCACTCTTGAATGGTGCAATACCGTATCATGTGACGCATAAATAATCTGCATAGGAAGATTGCGATGTCAGCTGGCATCCAGTGGTGTATATTTTGCTAAACATAATGTTAGTGGCGGTCTCACAGTGCTTGTACTCTTCAATCGGAAAGGTAACTTCCAAAAACAATGTTTCTTTGAAAAGGAATCTTAAAATAAAACTTGGGAGCTCGTTCACGCCTCAGCTTTGCTTCACTCCATCTTCATTCACTCCAGGCGGAAGCGTAGCGGATATGTTGCGGCATTAATAATCCCCCTCGTTGGCAGCCGCCACTACGCCACGAGAACGACTATCCCGAGCGTCGGATATATGATATAGGTGGACATGTCGGCGCCGGAACCTCGCGCCTCTGAGAATGCCGTGTCCGCGGATTTCCTCAGCTCCGCAATGCCTGCCCATATTGCTAACCAAAGCCGTGTCCTGCGAAGCCATCGAGGACTCCGCGCGCTAGTGTCGACGCCTCCCCCCCCCCCCCCCCTGCAGCGCTTCTAACGCGGCGCGCACTCCTCGACGGCGCTCCCATGGCGCTGTTCTGCCGGGCTATATAGTGTGCGCGAACCAAACGGCGACGACGGTCGCGACATGTTACGTGCCAATCATAAACACGGCCACCCGCCGTGGCTGCGTAAACATTAAAGGTGCGTAAATGCTTCCCCGACCTCGTCGGGTCGTTATTTCCTCGCAAATGGTGACGGCGGGAGGCTTGATTACTGGCGCATTACCGACCGTCCTGCGTGGGTATGACCTATCTATGCTGTAACTGTATCCACCCTTGTATGTTCTAGGAAATTTTAAAGTCCCTATTTGTGGGTGATGACCTTGCATGAAATTTCAAACCGGCAGCAAACTTTTGGCTGTAATGATGTGCAGTGAAAACGAAATTTGATGTTCTTGACTTGCCTAGCTACGACAACACGGGCTCAGAAAAATTCAAAAAGTTGGGAAAGCTTCCACCCAGTGCAAAAACAGATCAGAGTAGGTATTTTTATTCATTTGTGTTTTAGTTTATTACAGCTAAAGCTGTATCTCGCTAGCCGATTGTGCCGTCCGCCTGTCACCTGTACGCCGAAAACTCATCCGGCGTAACCCCATGCGCATGCGCAAGCAAAAAAAAAAGGAAGGAGAGGCGCGCAGTCGGCTACCCCAGTAGTGTCGTCGTTAGTCTCCGTCGCAGCCGACCGCGTGCGCAGAAGTTTCTCTCCGGCTCCCACATGGGTAGGCCACGCGCCATGCGTACTTCTGAGGAGCGGGCAGCTTTAGATGAACAACGCCGCGAGCAGAACCGGGAACGAGCTCGTCTACGCCATGGTGATGCTGCAGCCCGAGCATAAGAACAGGCTCGTGCAGCCGAGCGTAAGCAGCGACTGCGTACCGAGGATCCGGCAGCCTACCAAGCCGTCGTTTAATGAACCGTCGGGATTAACCCAGTGATAAACACTGGGGCCGCACGTTTCAGCTTCGCACGTTAACGATCTGTGCGGAGTGCTTCGGCGGTCAATTTTTATTTTCTACTGCAGACCATTACAGCGTCCTAAAAGTACAGGCACATCATTATACAAAATTAAAATAAAGACAGTTTAACGAGCATACACAATACTGTAGGTGGAATATGGAAGAAACTGCGTTATTAGGCATGTGGCAAGTAAGGTTTGGTTAAATTATTGCATTTGCTTACTGTGTGGCAAAGACAAAGAGAGAAAAGCTAAGCATCAGTATTATAACAAAATGGGATGTTAATACATGGATGTGATAATGTCGTGCATTTTTTGTTGTAGGAGAAGGAGAATGAGTCGATTATTAGGGTCATCATCAGCATCAGCCTATTTTATGTCCGTTGCAGGACGAAGGCCTGTCCCTGTGATCTCCAATTACCCCTGTCCTGCGCCATCCGATTCCAACTAGCGCCCGCGAATTTCCTAATTTCATGACGCCACCTATTTTTCTGTCGTTTTCGACTGCGCTTCCCTTCTCTTGGTACCCATTCTGTAACCCTAATGATCCAACAGTTATCTAACCTGCGCCATAAATGACCTGCCCAGCTCCATTTCTTTCTCTTAATGGCAATTAGAATATCGTCTATACCCGTTTGCTCTCTGATCCAAACCGCTCTCTTTCTGTGTCTTAACGTTATGCCTAGCATTCTTCGTTCCATCGCTCTTCGCGCTGTACTTAGCTTGTTCTCCAGCTTCTCTGTCAGTCTTCAAGTATCTGCCCCATATATGTCAGCACCGGTAAAATGTACTCATTGTACACATTCCTTTTCAGTGATAATGGTAAGCTTCCAATTAGGAGCTGACAATGTCTGCCGTATGCGATCCAACCCATTTTTATTCTTCCGTGAATTTCCTTCTCATGATCAGGGTTCCCTGTGATTAATTGACCTAGGTAAGCGCACTCCTTCACAGACTTTAAAGGCTGACTGGCGATCCTTAACTTTTGTTCCCTTGCCCGACTATTCATAATTATCTTTGTCTTCTGCGTAACAATCTTCAACCCCACTCCTACACTCTCTCTGATAAGGTCCTCAATCATTTGTTTTAACTTGTCTGCAGTATTGCTGAATAGAACGATGTTACGAGCAAACCGAAAGTTCCTGAGATATTCGCCGTTGATCCTTACTCCTAAGCCTTCCCAGTTTAGCACGCAGTGACTATCATTGGAGAGATTGTGTCTCCTTGTCTGACCCCTTTCTTTATAGGTATCTTCCTACTTGTGTAGAGTTAGGGTAGCTGTGGAATCTCTGTAGATATCTTACAAGATATTTACGTAAGCGGTCTGTACTCCTTGATTACGTAATGCCTCTAATATTAATATTATGGTAATATTTGGGTAAATGAACCTTATTCCATCTCTTTGAATGTGTTCTGTTTTGTTAATGCTTTTTTGTGGTAGTGGTGGGGGTGTCGTCGCAGTAGGTCTCTATGCTTAGCTGGCAGTTGCCTATGTATATGGATTTCACAGTATAGAAGAATATTCGAGTTTGTCTAACGTATTAGTAGTGTGTAAGAAGTTTTACTCGTGGGGGGATTTGTAAGCTTATGTTTCAGAAAGGACAGTTTACGGAATGTTCAATGCCGTGTCTCCCGAGGCCATTCTTAATCAAATCAAATCAAATCAAGTTTATTCATTACGAGAAAGCAAATGGTTACATTTTTGTTTTACAGACGAGGGTCCTAACGTCGAAGACTGTTACTGGGACCCTCCATGGCTAACTATAGGAAAAAAGTTGCATAGGTGGCAGGACAGAAATAAAATTTACAAAATGGACGCCGAGAGAAACAAATAGGTGAAGTGCAGCAACAGAAATGGTGATTAGGACTACAATGTACAGTATTACTATTAACAAATAAATACAAGATCAGCATACAACAGAACCTTTAAATTATGTAAAGAAGGAAGAGAACGAAATAGACAAAAATATAATCGGCAGACCAAATGAACATAAAGTGCAAATATCCAGTGCGCTAAAAATATACATATAGAAAATTTCAACAGACATAAAAAGTAAAAGAATACATAAAAAGAAGCTTTTATAAACAAAACGACTAAAGGCAACGGCAAGCATGTGAATAGCAAAACATAGGAAAAACAATGATGAGAATTAATAAATAAAAAAAATTTGGAACCATAATTGCGTCAATGCGTCAAAAGTAAATTTTTAAAGGATTTTTTGAAGGCATAGAACGAAGTGAGTGATTTTATCTTTGATGTTAAGCTGTTCCATAAAGATATGCAAGCAAAAGATAATGTTATTTTACCATAATTGGTACAAAAACGAGGCAGTAAAAATATCTGTCAAAGGCAAATCAAGTTTAATTGTAGTTATGTGTGTCATTTAAGTCAATGAATTCGTAAAGCAATTAGTCGTTAAGTAATTTGAAAAATAGGATTGTTAAGCTATATTGAAACAAGTGAACCGTGTGCTTCAAGTTTGGTGAACGAAATGCTGTGATTAATCGTGCAAAAGCTTTAGTGAAGTCTACAACGACAGAGCCAACGATTTTATTACACTCTATACATTTATTATTAAAATCGGTTAAAGAGAGCAATGCTAAGCAAGTAGAACATCAGGAAAAAAAAACGAACTGACAGGGATTAATTATACTAAATTTTTCAAGGTAGTTATTTAAACGTTTAACTAATAAGTGATGCTCTTGATGGTCTTGAGATAGTCACATGTTTATATGGATTTCTAATTACCTGCTTTTGAGATCGTTATTTGTGGACACCGACGATGGCCCGGCCGAACGACACTATAGCTGCCGGGGCGCTCGTCAAGGCGGAGCAGTAAGCCCCAGCCTATTCAAGCTAACACTCGTGGGTCTTGCTGAACATCAGCCTACTGTACTCGAGACATCAACTTATGCAGACTCGACATGTGTCTAGACTTCGAGCGTGACACGTCCTCAGATACCTTCAAAAGCAGCATTAATGAAACGCCACGTTGAATATGTCTTTGTATCTTGCACAATTGTTTTTTTATGTTCACCCACTCCTTTCTGTGATGCCTTCTGGCCTTGAAAGTATCGTAAATAAATAAATAAATAAATAAATTAATTATTACGCACAAAATTTCAGAAAGCTGCCACTCTGACAGCGTTGTACTTCCACAATCAAGGCGTCGAAAAGCCATCCAACGAATGTGCACTAGTGGCATTCACTCGCACTCCAAAGACATCCTGCGCTGTCCCTATCAATAGTCACATCATCTCCTATCCCAAGACTGATAAATTTCTTGGCATAAACATTGATGGAGATATCTCTCATAGAGCCCTCGCTTGACATACTTAAAACGGTGCTTTAAAGCAATTCTCCAGCTGTTCAAGTTTCTGGGCTGAAAAACTGGAAATGCCAGTACAAGCCATTTGCGGATTGTGCAGGGCACTCTTTCTTAACAATTAGAGATACCGTACTAACCAACACTTGAGGGACAAATATTCCTGCTATAAAGCCTATACTTGCTCGTGCTCTCAGAGTTCGTCTTGGTTCGCCAGAAGGCGTGTTAATAACGGCAACTATCGCAATCACTAAGTACCAAACAATCGAAACGCCCAATGCGGTGAAGGCGCTTAGAGTGCAAATTAGGCATTTCGCCCGAGCACGTTTCCACCATCTTGCAGGACTGCCTCTAGAGCGGTCACAATTAAGCACCATTTTGTTATCATAATCATCATCATCAGCCTATTTTACGTCCACTGCAGGACGAACGCCACTCCCAGTGGTCTCCAAATACCCCTGTCCTGCGCCAACCGATTCCAACTTACGCTAGCGAATTTCTTAATTTCATCATCCCAGCTAGTTTTCAGCGGTCGTCGACTGCGCTTCCCTTCTCTTGGCACTCATACCGTAACTCTAATGGCCCACTGGTTATCTATCCTACGCATTATAAGGCCTGCCTAGCTACAATTTTTCTATTAATGTTAATTACAATATCGGCTACTCCCGTTTGCTCTCTGATCCACACCGCTCTCTCTCTGTCTCTTGACGGTAGGCCTAACATTCTTCGCTCCATCGCTCTTTGTGCGCTCCTCAACTTGTTCTCGAGCTTCTTTGTCAGTTTCCGAGTTTCTGCTCCACATTTTAGCACCGGTAGTATGCATTGATTGTAGAATTCTTTTCAATGATAGTGGTAAGCTTCCAGACAGGATCTGGCGATGTCTGGCGAATGCACGCCAACCCTCTCTAATTCTTCCGTAAATTTCGTTCTCATGACCAGAGTCCCCTCTGAGTAAGTGACCTGGCAAGCATACGCATTCGCAGACTCCAGAGGCTCATTGGCGACCTTGAACCCTTGTTCCCTTGCCAAACTGTTGCGCATTATCTTCGTCTTCTGGATATTAATATTCAACCTCACTCTTACACTTTCGCTGTTGAGGTGCTCAATCATTTGTTGTAATTCGTCCCCAGTGTTGCTGAACAGGACAATGTAATTTGCAAACCGAAGGTTTCTGAGATATGCACCGTTGATCGTTGCTTCTAAGCCTCTCCAGTTTAATAGCTTGAATACTTCTTCCAAACATGCAGTGAATAGCATTGGAGAGATTGTGTCTCCTAGCCTGACCCCTTTCTTTATAGCTATCTTTCTACTTGTCTTGTGGAGAATCAAGGAAGCTGTGGAATGAATCTTCGTAGATAATTTCCAAGTTTTCACGTATGCCTCCTGTAATCCTTGATTACGTAATGCATCTATGACTGTTGGAATTTCTACGGAATCAAATGCATTTTCGTAATCTATGAAAGTGATATCGAGAGGTTGATTTGACTCTCCAGTTTTCTCGATTACCTGATTGATGACATGGATGTGCTCGTTGTAGTGTATCCCTTCTTGAAGCCTGCCTGTTCTCTTGGTTGAGTGAAGTCAAGTGTTGCCCTTATTGTAATTGAAGTTATCTTGGTTGATAGGTTAGACAATACTGGAAGTAAGCTAATGAGCCTATAAATATTAAGTTCTTTAATTTCCTCGTTTTGTGGATTAGCATAATGTTTGCATTCTTCCAGTTGTCTGGAACCCTTGAAGTCGTGAGACATTTCGCATAAAGGGCCGCAAGCTTTTCAATCATGATATCTCCTCCATCTTTGAATAAATCAACTGTTATTTCATCTTGTCCGGCCGCTTGCCCCCGTTTCATGTCTTCCAAGGCCCTTGCAACTTCATCGCGAGTTATAGAAGGGACCTCTGTATCTTGTTCCTTACTACTCGAACGAAGGTAGCGTGGCGGCTCTGGGTACTTACTGTACAGGTCAGTATAGAACACTTCGTCTTCTTTTAATATGTCATCGAAATTTCTAATGATACCTATTTGCTTTGATATTGATGATTATGTGATGCGATCTCTAATTGCTGCGTCATCGTTCTATCACGTTTCAACCCCGCAATTAGGCCATCAATTCCTCCTTGTTCGATTCGATCTGTAGTGCGCCGTGCCTGGAACCAGAAAAAAAAATCTGAGCTGTTCATATGTTCGTAAATAGCTATCTGTACTCCTTCTGCACGAAAGGTAAGACGACATAGTACATATTTATACTTATGACTTCCCTGTTCGTCTGGCGCCGTGGGTTTCTGAGTAAGAACAACTACAATCAGTTTCAAGACGTGTTACCCGATGACATGGACGACTGCAGAACTTACAGCTCTTCGCCCTGCACTTCGTCTTGTCAGCCAAGAACCACTTTGGTAATAGGCTGTATTCATCGACTCGAAGGCACCACTGCCGTCTTTACTATCCTTTCCGCGACGTGGACCAAATGCACAAATGGTTTTAAAGATTACAGAACTCATCCTTACATTGTCGGAGAAAGCACACCACGTTACATTTCAGTGGCTTCCAAGCCTCTGCAACGTTACAGGTAACGAGCGCTTCGATAACGCTATCAGGCCAGGTCTTCAATGCAGCAAATACGAGTTAGTACCATTATCAAGGTCAGATATCGCTAAAAAACTTTGAGTCCTGGCTCGAAATACCACCTGTTGAACACGCCAAGTTTTCAAAACAACTTACTGCACCAGCTGGACTGTTTGCTCAGGTTTCGCGCCTCAACAGATTTTACCCCATCTGAGACCACCCTGCTTTGTTGGCTATGCCAATCGACGGCTATGACGTATTGCAATGGCGGACACAACTCGTGGGATGACTGCGGCCGCGAGGGGGCCTTTCAACCCGTCCAGTGTGACTGTCCTCGCTGCAGTGCGCAGAGTTGGCCGCGCAATAGCGCTACCTTGCTTTGATCAAAGACCATTATCAGAGCAAGCCATTCTGGAATGCCGGCATCATAAGCCATCGTCGCTGAGGGTGACGAAGGCAGTGCTACAGTTTCATTTAAAGCAAAAGATCTGCACGAATGGGTTTTGTCTGAATTGGTATTCGTTGTGCTGCATGTGATCCTGTGCTGCTGTACTGTGTGCGGTAATAGTAACCGGCTGTGAGCTCGTGTCTGTGCTCCGTGTCTCTTTTTCTCAACTTGATTCTTACATTTTTCGCTACCGCTGCCTCGTACCCCGTGCAGGATAGCAAACCGGATTTATTGTTCTGGCTTGACAGCCCTACCTTTGCTATTTCTTCGGTTTCTCTCTCTCTCTTTCATTGATATCCTCATCGTCAACTGCAGTACCCCTCACTATCATTAATATTCGTGACATTTCGCGATCTGAGTTCGATTCCATATCCACAACCAATAATAACAGGTTTCTGAGTGAGAGCATGAGCGCATGTACCAAAGAGTAACATTGCGGGCACTGCAGCACCACTGAGAAAAGTTATCAGAACGGGAACATTTTCCGCAATTAGTCCTCAGCTTTCCAAGGAAGACAAGTGGGTCCCTAGTGGACAACCATACTTCTGGTGCCGCCGTGCCCAGCGCCTGTGAAGTAGTCGGATGGTCCATTTACACTGCGTGGTCTGCTGGGACGCCATCTGCAGGCCAAATCCGCATCACTCGGTGCAAGGTGATGCAGAACGTTGATAGGAATGGCAACAAAGTTCCCGCACGTCGTTCTTGCACGTGTGGAAATGCTACATAGCTGTCAGATACAGAAGTATGAATGGCTTTTCCATCTTATTCCTGATAACGAGAAAAGGCGGGAACGCGCCTCAGGTGTTCGTATAATTGCTATCACATTAAAATGAAACAGTTACCTTGGAAACTATACCTGCGTCATGACTTGTCAAATATTCCCAAGAGCTCTTTCTTCGGTGCTTTCTTATGTCGCGATGGCTTTATTGTTTCCAAAGTTTCCCTTTCTATCGGATGTCAGAACACATGAGTAGCCGAGGCGCCAACATCATATATCAAGCGAGTCGATAAACCTTGCAAAGCTTAGAGCTTAGGAAAAATAGTATGATAAAGCTTTATTGAAAAAGGGATGGCTCATCGGCCTATTAAGGGTAATGCAATCGCGGAATTGGGAGATAAGGGCAGTGCCAGCCACCGAGGAATGCTTCTCCACATGGTGTAACAAGGCGTAGGATCTCGGTTTTGCAGCAAAGGCGGGCAGCGTTCGCAGAACACTGTCATTGTCCACCGAGGGACGGATCCACTCCTTGAAACTGACCATTTGCCCCATGTGTTTTCTTCGGAGGGCTGCATACTTTGGGCACTCCCACAGAAAGTGCCTGATGCTTGGCACAGCTGCCATTTTAAACGCTGGGAAACTTCTTTGTATTGGTGGTAGCTCTTCCGTAGTCTTGCCCGGAAGGTGTCTTCTTTCCTTCTGTGCACGCCAGCGTGCAAGTACATCCGGGGTCAGTGCAGTACCGGTGCGGGCCTTGTGCACAAGTGCTTGACACGCGCGCGACAAACCTGCGGACAGTGGATCTTCCTTCGGCATGTGTTGTTGTATGCGTTCATGGAGCTGCCGTCACCTCTGTCGTTGTTCTAGGAAGAATGTATCTTCATTGCAGTCAGTTTTCAGGGGCACAAGAGTTGCTACGTCGCTGCTGCGGTTTAGGGTAGTATCGCGCTCGCCGAGGCGAGAGTGCAGCTGTGTTGCCTGGTATACTCCGCAGTGTCCGGGAGCCCACCACATCACCTGAGATTCGACTGCGTGCACCTCCTGCGCAGCCTCCTGCTTGCCTTTCATGTTTTCCTTGCGATGAGTTAGTGTGGGGAGCTCGTAATACGCGCGCCGCCGCCTGACTCTCGGTATATATTGTAATTTGGGAAGTAGCTGGAGGTTCTTCGAGGGGTTTGTGCAGTGCGTCACAGATAGCCAGCAGTTCGACCGTGAGTACGTCTAGTGGTTCTTGATTACCAAATACGTACTCTCGGGCGCGCGTGGTACCAGCGTCGAGACGGTGTATACCAACTGCGGTTCACGTACCGTCGGGCGTCGTGCGGAAGGCAGCGTCCACATAAAAGCGAGTGGCACAGGAACTGGCTCGGCTCTCCATGTGCACATTTGCGCAGAACTTCCTGCGCTCTGGGCGGCGGCGGCGCGGGTCCATGTGCCTTGGGAATGGTCGTGAGTCAGCCAGTTGCGTATGTGTCTCCCACGGTGGCGTCAGTTGCGGGCTCTAACTCCGAGTCTGGGATTTCTCCAAGATCGCGTAGCAAAGCGGGGCCCTGGTGAGGTGAGTGGCTTCGGAGCTGGTATACATTGCGCCTATGTTCGATAGTGTGTTCAAGTGGTGGCGATTGCGCATAGCATCCCAGATCGTTCCGCCGTGCATGGCGCGGCAGCCCGGTGACAACGCGGAGTGCTTCGTTGTACAGCACCTCCAGCTGCTCAACGTGTTGTTTCCTCAGTCTGTACGTAAAAGCTCCGCATGTTGCACGGGACACCAGCGTAGCCAGCACAAGCTGGCGGGCTTGGTTCCGGCCGCTCCGACGCGCCACGATATTCGCTGTATCAGATGAAGAATCCGGCGCCAAGTTGGACGTAGCTGTCGGATCCGTCTGCTGCTATGGGTACTCCAAGGATTTTCACACAGCCTTCAGTCACTGAGTACATGGGCGTGCCCGTGAAGTGTAAGGTACTTTGTGCCGGAGTTCCTCGTGGGCACCAATGGTGATGTATGAGGTCTTTTCAGGGAGGGACTCATCCCCTGTTTTCGAGGAATGCTGTAGTCATGTCCAGCGCTGTTTGCAGTGCCACCACTCGGTCGGTGATTTCTTTCTCGCAACACGTCCACAGCGTAATGTCGCCTGCGTAGATTGTGAAATCCATTTCATCCACTTCCTCGAGCTGCCAGGCTAGACGGACCATTGCCATGTTGAGAGCGGCGGAGAAAGGATGGCTCCTTGCGACACGCCTACTGCATTACTGTAGCGTCGTGTCGTCGCGAGCCCTCCAAAAAAGCCTTGATGAAGTTAAGTGTGCCGCCACTTAGCCCTGCCGCGTGAGCAGCGTCTATCACCGCCTCATGCGTCTCTATCACCGCCTCACCGCTCGTAGTTGGCTATCTTTTCCCTGAAGGCTGCGCAACCAATGGCTCGATTTGCCGTCTGGGTCTTCGGTTGGCGGCATTATAAAGGTCGATCCAGATCGGGTAGTGGTCGCTACCTATAATGTCTGGGTGACATCGCCATTCCTGCACATGTCCTGGTGGCGGCAACGTCAGGTCAGGTGTTGCGTGGCGCTGGGTGTAGTGCATGACGAGTTGGGTAGTCAAGATCGTTCTGCAGAAGTAGCTCGGCTCACTCCGCTGTTTCTACCAATGCGGTGCCTCGAACGGACACGTGGTCGTCGTTCCGCTACTTCTTATGGAATGCGTTGAAGGCTCCTCCGATTAACAGGCGCTCTCTTGGGTACCGGTTCTGCAGGTCGGCTATCCAGTCGAATTTACCGGACTGGAGCCTGCACGTATCGGGCCGCATCATCACCGTCACGTAGACGGTGATGACGCTAGAGCGACTGTCCAGTTTGCATCGAACGGTCACGACTTCCTGGTGCGTTGTGCAGTACGTGGAAGTGTCAATTTGTACCTGTGGCACTAAGGTATGCACAAACACTGCAACTTGGGCCGCCACGTCTTGCGGCTGCCGTCGTGTTGGATACTCGGTTGGAAGTAGCCAGTGTAGTCTCGTATGTTCGCAGACTGACCACGCATTTCCTGCAGCAGAAGGGCTTGTGGGTAGACCGTCTGTGTGAAAAGCAAGTTCAGCTCCAGTGCGCACGTCCCGAGTCCGCGACACTTCCACTGGAGAACTGCCGGAGACTCGAAGGGCGATAGAGCTGCATCGTCGGACGACGTGGCTCCTCATCGCTTTGTGGTAGCCATGGTGGCGACAACAGGTTTATGGTGGAACGCCAACGCCCAAGAGAGCTGTCGTCGTGCGTTGTTGCTGGGCTGTCAGAGCTGCAGTTAGCGCTTCAGTTACCGCTTCAGTTACCATCTTAACCAGGGATACCATGTCAAAAAAATGTAGGCCATGTTCCGGCTCCTGCTCTTTTAATTTTTTGTGAAAGCAGCGTCTTGCACTTTTGCCCTGCCGTTGGTTCGAGGCCGACTGGTTGGACTCTCGCTGAACGTGTTGTTTAGGTTCGCCATGCTGTGGCGCCTGCTTACCTTGACATTCACCTTCGTCTGGAGTGGTTGCTTGTCTTTCTATGTCGGCCTCGTTTCGACCTCCTACGCATTTCTAGGTTTCGACCTCGTACGAGGTTTCGACCTCGTACGCATTTCTCACTATCGCTAGCTGTGATGTAAGTTCTTTCATGGCCGCTTCAATCCGGCTAATTCCTGCTTGCAACCTCGTAAGCTGTGATGATTCCGCGTCTACAGCAGTTCCTGCATGTATTTGGATAGACCGCTTTTGATTCCCTGCCAATGGATCAGCATATATGACACTTTCTTATGTGGTGTCTTAGAAGATTTGATATTCCAAGGGGCTGTTTCAACTACTATAGTTGTCGCGGTAGAGCGGCAACGGGAGTGGGATTGCTTGCGGCCGACCCTACTGTTCGTCCGGCGTCTCGACTTGTTGCTTCAGCGATGTGGTTTAACCGCTTTCTTCGATTTTTCCTCTCTGGCGATCTTCGTGGTTCATGTTGCATCTGTGGACAAGTGGCCGTCTTCGTTGCACAAGCGACAATGAGAACCAAAGGCTGGGCAATGTTCACTGCCATCCGAATGAGGTGTGCCGCACAACGCACGTACAGCTGGATGGGGGCAGATGTCCAGTTTGTGGCCATGCTTATGACAGTTTTTGCACACTAGAACGCCCGGTACGTATGGGCGGGCAGGCAACAACTGTCCATGGTTCGCTATGCCGTGTGGCAGTAACAGTATGTCCATGGGGACTAACACTGTGCCGTTATTGCACATGCGACGCATCGCCACCACGCTACCTTGTTCCGAATCGATTGAATGTAGTAGACTCTCTTCAGTCTCCTCGGGGGTTGTGCCCCGGGCGACGAGGCGACGCATGCCCGCGGTAGGGGCGTGGTCAACGATTACGTGCATTGGTGGTTGTCCCAGCCAGTCGATCTTCTTCAGTCTATTGAGACTGGATGAGGCGTGTCCTTCGTTGTAGATATGAATCTTGGCCGTTTTGCTAAAACGCTCATGTTTCCGCGTGAGGTGCGGCGTCCAGCGTCCCGTGGGCGATAGGGCCGCGAGCGCACTTTCCACAACGTGAGCCGGAGCCTCGCTCAGCGGGGTGAACTGTGAGTATCGTACTTGCTGAAGTCTGCCTCTCTTGATGAGCTCCGGTCCTGGGTGCGCGAGAACGGCGTCCCTTGCGTGGCACGTCAAACCACGGAGCGTTTTTGTCTGCTGCATCTGGTGACTGGTCCCGTGCCTACCATTCCGCCTGGTACTTCGAAGTCACCGGCTGACAGAGTCGCGGAGTGTGCATCCCTTCGTCGGAGTCCTCCGTCGTTCTCGAACGCTTCCTTTCGCGCGACTTGGATCGAACAAGGGCTGTGGGCTGACTGGCGGTCACGTTCTTCACGGTGGGTGCTTTTGTTTCTCTTGTTGATGTGGCCAATTGGCTCTCCTGTAGAGCGCCCACTTCCATTCTGACAGTCCTGTTGGTTATTGAGTTTTGAGAATCGGCGTTCATGGCGTCGGTTAGGCTTGATCGCACCGGCAGCGGCGATCAGAGTGGCCACTGTGCGGCCCAACGCGGACCAAAGTTCAACAAAATTTTGGCACACTGACCGGATGGTTTGATGTCTTCGGAGGCACTGCAGACGTTCAGTTGCTAGAGCCATAGGAAGGTCTATCCGAGTGCGGAGCGCATTACGCATGCAGCATTTGTCGACATAACTTGGCTTGGCTTCCCTTATAAAAAAAAATTAATCAGAGGTATTGAAGGAATGAGCAGCTGCGACACGGGATCGTACCATGCTGCGCAGTTGCAATGGAGGCGACCAAGAGTGATGAAGCATGAAGTGCTGCTAGAGATGTGTCGCGCACGGTGTGAGCGCTCCGACACGGCTGCGCGAACGAAGGCGTTTACTACTTGCGCTTCGCCGTTATTTTATCTCCTTCCGGGTTGTAAAAGCCAACGCGTGTCCTATGCCTGAATCGATCTGAGAACCTAATAAAACGAGAACCCAAGCACCGCTCCATCGTCAAGGCAGGAAGGACTCCGAGGCCTCATCCCTCCCATCCCTACAACTCTATGTACCACTTGGGCGGCTCATATGCAGAGCAGTTTCAATCCCGGACCCTCTCCTGGTGAGTGGCTAATGAGATAGGGTGATGGAGAATAAGAAATAAGATAAAAAATGAGCGTGAGCTTCAGGAACCAACGCAACACTGCCACGCCGTGGTAATCGGTGCTTCCAGCGGCACTTTTGTCGGAGTATTTCTTTTTACTATGTAGAAGCTCAATCTTTTCTGGTGATTGTGATCAAGCTCAGCTATTGTCTCTCGGTCCCCCACCCCCTTCTGCACTATTAGGGTATAACTAAAGTCTAGTTAACGTGCTTGCCTTTGCTTTCCCGCCCTCTCAATACACTGCTACCTTGTTTCTGTGTAGTAGCGCGTTCTCAAAAAGGGTTTCTTTGGTCGTTCACGCTTATTACCCACCAATTTTTTCGCTATGTCATTCGTGTCGCAGATTTATTTGCATAATCACTCGTACGGCGTGCACTTTTACGATTGACAAAAGCAGGGAATGTTTTCCGCGTCTATTTACCTGCCCTGGGTCTGCAAGAACTCGTCCTTCGCGCCTCTGTTATTAGAGCGGCGCATTTCCTCTCTCAGGCGCTGAATAACCAGCGCTGGCACCGAGTGGCATGTGCGCCAATTGAACCGCTACCTTTTCTTTTCTTTCGCTCCGGCTCGTCGTATCGAGTAAGGAGGAGATAGCGGGAATGCCACCAACGGCTAACGCATTGTAACACATATTCTCGTCGACTTATATCGTCGCACATATTCTTGTGTCCGTGTTCACCATAGTTGTGCTTTGAATGTGGCACTCTTGAGGGACCTCGTTTACACGTGTCATAGAATATTTATTATTTTAGTGAACAGCCCATGGACAGCTATAGAAATAACTTTTGTCGTGGTTATGTCAACATTAACGGCTTGAGCGCAACTATCTTTTCAGAGACGAGGAGTACCAGTGCCAGCTGCAGGCACTAACATCTTCCTGAATGCAATTAATAAAGGAGCGCATCAAAGCATTGTGTATCTCCGGCGCAAGCAGATTAAAAAGCTGTGCTGTAGCGACAGTACGTTGACACACGAAGAAAGATACTAGGTATCCAGGAAACGCAATCGCGTAGTCGGGCGTTAAAATACACGGTTCTTCTACACGCACACTGAGCGGCAGCGAATGAGCCGTCCCTGATATGCATCAAACAAACGCTTATCTATATAGGCTCTCCAAACCACCATCAATGCTTCTCAACGAGGTCGCCTGTGCTGTCTATTCAAAGGGTATCACTGTGTACCTGCCCGGCCAGCATAACCGATCCAGTGTCACGAAAAAATGCCTCCATTGTTCTTCTTCTTCTTTTTTTTAGCGTTTAACAAGCCGCGCCTCTTTTCGATGAGTGAGGGAAAGATGAGACTGTACATAAAAAAAGAAAGACAGGAAAGAAGAAGTCATCGGCTCTGCATTTTTCACAAACGGCTCGGTGTGGGACGACAAGAGAAAATCAAGAGAAAGTGTCTATCGCTTGTGTGCATTCTTCAATGGCCTATACGCAGTGGAGATGCAGTCGCTTCATCGCTGACGCATTGCCACTCGCGCAGACCTCCTCTGGTCGCGCACGTGTTTATAAGCGTACGTGAGCGCGTACATGCGAGGCTGCAGGCGGGCATTAAAAGCTACTCGCAGATACTTCCATCTCCCGTCGGTTTCATCGCCGCCATATAAAGCCCACGATTTTCCGCTTAAAGCTTCCTTCTTTATTATTTCGTCATTCTCCTTCTTTTACCTCTTATGGCTGATAGTCGTCGGCACACTATTGTAACGCGAAGCCGTAAACTGGGATTGCCGTCTCTTACTTTTCATTTTGCTTTTGTCATTGCTTTTTCCTATATTTTTTGCTATTGTGTTGCCTGCATGTGAATCATTGTTGTACAGAACGAAATGACGAATACAGAATAAGAGAAAAGGAGAACGAGATGAAAGGAAAGAAAGAAAAAACGAGGAGAAATCCATCTGCCAGTGGTAGAGGGAATGTTTTCTTTCCTTTAATTCGCGTTGTTTGCGCATCGATTCCTTTGTTCCAATTTTTTCGGCAGATGAAAGTGATGGAGTGTGTCAGTGTAGCCGTGCGTGCGCTCATAAAGAAGCCTGGTCTCCACACGCGCTTCTTAAAATAGACGCATTTCTAGGCGAGAGTGATATTGCACAACGATTTCAACAATAATGGGCTACTAATACGAATTTTACCGAGGCGATGAGAAACAGCGATCTGCAACTCAGCACGTGGATCAAAGGTTTGAATACCAGTGTGATAATTTGTGTGCACCATAATCTTTCTTTTTCTTCTTTCTATAAATATAATTATCTTATTATTCTCTCCTCCCTGAAGAGCAGGCAGGCCCTATGCCCTTTCTATTGGTGGTTGCCAGACTGCTTCTTCCCTTATATTGATGAATTTCCATCGCATATATGTTTCCAAACCAAATAATAATAATAATAATAATAATAATAATAATAATAATAATAATAATAATAATAATAATAATAATAGTTATTATTATTATTATTATTATTGTGAGCATTATATTGCTCCTTCATCTTCTTCACCTGTATATATTCATCATCATGGCCAGCGTAATCGTCTGCAGCGCGTGACCTGAAAAATAAACCGTCGAGGTTTAACAGCCGTCTCGCAAATGGCGGAGGCTGCTCTCGATCCTTTGGTCCTCTACGACTTCGAGTTTCCCTGGAGCTTCGTTCAGGTCGCCGCTTGCTCTACCGTTCGGCCACCATGCCCCACGAAGATCCACGGTGTCACCGTCTCTGCCCCACCGCCCGTTCCTTCATGGACCGTCAGCACACGGCAGCGCGATACCACCATGTTCGCTGCCCTTCGTAGTGACGACGTTGAGGACTGGCTGGACAATTATGACCGCGTGAGTGAGTCTAACCGGTGGGATGATATGCACAAGCTTCGCAACGTCGCATTCTACCTTACTGACGTTGCCAGGACTTGGTTTCTTAACCATGAGAGCACCTTGCCTGACTGGGCGGCATTTAAACACCAGCTTCGGCAGATTTTTGGCGCTCCCAACGTCTGCTCTGAGGTCGCCAAGAAAAATTTTGATGGACGCACGCAACTTCCCGGGGAAACATACACATCTTATATCGAGGACATCCTCCCCCTTTGTCGCCATGTTGACGCCACCATGACAGAATCTGATCGCGTTCGACATATCCTAAAGGGCCCACGTCGAGTTCAACGCACTGGCGATCAAGAATCCGAATACCGTTAATGATGTGATCGCGACTTGCCAACACCTGGGCGCCATCCGTTTACCAGCTGTCGCCGGCAACGCGCCCCCTCCCTCGGATACGGACCTGCGTATGCTGATTCGGACTCTCATACGCGAAGAGCTTCAAGCGTGTGGCCTGCTCAGTCCTCCCGTTCTCCAGCCTCAACCTTCGTTTCCTGGCCTGCGCGGCATCATCAAAGAGGAGCTGTCCTCCATGACCTGCGCTGCGAGCTGTGCCCCTCCTTCGCCATCCACCTCGTATGCTCAGGTTGCGGTTACGCAACCAGCGTTCGTTCAGACTGCTCTTCCTGCTCCTGCTACTGCTCCCAACCATCTGGCGACTCTAGCACCCTGTCCACCCGCTACTGAATTTTACACTACCCGGCCTATACCCCGCAACATTTGTCATTATTGCTCTATTCGTGGGCACATATCGCGTTTTTGCCGAAGACGACAACAGGACGAACGTCGTGGCTACGATGTTTATGAGAGAGACCCGTTGCTTCATACGAGTCCCTACCAGCGCCGGCTTTCCCCACGCTCACTTTCTCCACCTACCGAAGCGCCTGGCAACTACCGTCCAGGGCGCCGCCGCTCGCCCTCCCCTCTCCAACGCTCGAGATCACCCTTGCAACCGGCCACCCGCACTTCTGACTACCGATCGGAAAACTAGATGGTGCAGTTTTGGGAGGGAAAACTGCATGGCTAGCACAGACTACAATTCCTCCAGCGTGCCCGGACAATACTTTACTCGTGTGTGTAGAAGGTGTACCAGTTCTAGCATTGATTCATACAGGAGCAGCTATTTCTATTATTCACGCCGACTTGTGCTCTCGTCTACGCAAAGTTACTGCACCTTACAATGGAGCTCTTCTTCGTGGTGCAAATAATGTTGCGATTCAGCCATCGGCGCAATGCACCGTTCGAGTTTCGATCGATGGGATACGCCACCATATCCAGTTCGCAGTGTTGTCTTCCTGTGCTCGCATGCTTATGCTAGGGTGGGACTTTCTTTCTTCGGCGTCTGCCTCCATCTCGTGTCGTCAGCGCCTCGTTACCTTGACAGAGACCAACAATTCTGACGACGTGTACGAACCGTGCCTTCATTTACGAACTGCTGACCATTGTATGGTGCCACCTGGCCGCGAAAAACTTCTTGTAGTTAACTCTGACATCACCGATGGCGTTGTTTTAGCTGTACCGTCAGCCCGCTGCCTATCCAAAGGGATTGCTCTGGCACCCAGCCTTGTTCGCTTCATCAACGGCACGTCCACTTTGGATGTATTCAACCCATCCACTGAGCCAGTACTGCTTCCTAAAGGCGCTGTTGTCATGGGCGTCTCGGACACTCAGCCTGTCTCTGTGTTTAGCTCGACTACTGCTGTTTCACAACCACCCACAGCTATAGATCCGGCACCTGATTCTGTTCTCGCTAGTGCCATCAGCAACGATCGATCGCCACAGCAGACGGGGCAGTTACTGGCGTTGTTGTCCAAGCATAAAGACTCCTTCGACGTCCACTCTCCTCTTCTGGGACAGACTTGTGCGACGGCTCATCGCATAAACACAGATGTCACTTCTATCGTGTGCCGGCGGCCATATCGCGTTCCTTCCACCGAACGCCAGATCATGGATACGCACGTTGCCGACATGCTGAAACGTAGCATAATCAGCTCTTCCTCAAGCCCTTGGTCGTCACCTGTCGTTTTGGTGCGTAAGAAAGACGGCTCAGTACGATTTTCCGTAGACTACCGTGCCTTGAACAAAATAACGCGCAAAGAGGTATATCCACTGCCCCGAATCGATGATGCGTTAGATACATTACAAGGCGCTGATTATTACTCCAGCCTTGATCTACACTCCGGATACTGGCAGATCCCCATGCACGCAGCAGACAAGGACGAAACTGCCTTTCCCATACCCGATGGACTTTATGAATTTAACGTAATGCCTTTCGGCTTGTGTAATGCTCCCGCCACATTTTAGCGGATGATTGACACCGTACTATGCGGCCTAAAGTGGAACACTTGCTTATGTTACCTTGACGACATCATATATTCGTCGACCTTCCATCAGCACTTCCAGCGCCTCTACGAAGTCCTGACATGCCTATGAGCTGCTGGCCTTCAGCTGAATATAAAAAAGTGCCACTTCGCCAGCAAAACCATTAAAGCACTCGGACACCTTGTCAGCAAGGAGGGCCTTCGACCCGACCCCGATAATATTATCGCTTCCCCAGGCCTCAACGCTCCAAAGACTTGCGTAGCTTCCTTGGCCTAGCTTCGTATTTCCGACGCTTCATACGTAATTTTGCCACCAGTGCGGAGCCGCTCCATCAACTCCTTCCTTCTGGAGCTCCCTACGTATGGTCGTACGAATGCCAAACTGCTTTCGACGCCCTCAGGCGTGCCCTCATGTCCGAACCTGTGCTTTGTCATTTTGACAACACCGCACCCACTCCATACTGAGGCCAGCGGCCACGGTATCGGCGCTGTTCTTTTGCAACGTCAGAAAAATTCTGAAGAACGTGTGGTTGCATACGCAGGTTTTTCTCTGCAGCTAACAGCTGCAGAGAAAAATTATACGATTACAGAGCAAGAGTGTCTCGCCGTTGTTTGCTCCGTCCGAAAATTTCGGCCTTATCTGCACGGCCGCCACTTTACGGTCGTTACTGATCACCACGCCTTGTGCTGGTTGGCGACGCTAAAGAATTTAACGGGACGTCTCGGCCGTTGGATACTTCGTTTACAAGAATATGACTTCGAGGTTACGTACAAGTCTGGAAAGAAACACCAGGATGCCGATGCTCTCTCTCGATCCACCCGTAAACGGTGGATCGTCACAGCTGTTGACCACTTGACACGGTACGCTGAAACAGCCGCACTATCTTCGGGATCCGCAGATGAGGTTGCAGACTTTTTCTTGGAAGCCATCTTTTTACCGCACGGAGCCCCACGTGTTCTTTTGAGTGACCGGGGCAGGACCTTTCTGTCTAAACTTCTCGACGATGTTCTCTGTGCGCCCAATACCATCCATAAAACGACTTTCAGCTACCACCCTCAATCTAATGGTCTCACGGAGCGCTTTCATCGTACAGCTGTCTCGCATTATTATTATTATTATTATTATTATTATTATTATTATTATTATTATTTATTTATTTATTTATTTATTTATTTATTTATTTATTTATTTAGCGTGTCCAGGAACAACCATAAAGTCTGAGTGCTGGCGCAAGCATACACTAACTACCAAAACAGATAAAACGCTCCAGCGAATTACAAGTAAAAAAAAAAACTATTTAGAAAGCGCGAACGTACAAGAAGGCACAATGTAAATACAAAAACAGAGGAGGGGAAGTTCAGTTGAACAATGTGTCAAACTATGACACAACAACGCAAAGCTTGCAAAACAACAATGACTGTGAGTTTTGAAAAAATATAGAGATAATGAAAATACGCGTTATCAATACTCAGTATTCTGTGGGCGGTTGAGTGTTGGTGATGGCAGGAAGGAACATGGAAAGCTCTACGTTCTCTGGTAGTCTTGCGCGGAATAGCAAAATCGATACAACTGAGGAGTTCGGGGCAGGTGAGGCCACCGCGAAGGAGTTTGAACAAAAACAGGAGGTCAGCGCGATTACGTCACCAACGAAGTAAGGGCAACGAGAACAATTCAACAGTGCTAGAAAAAGGTCCAGTGTCTGTGTTAGCGAAGCGGTGATGATATGTGCTTAGGAACTGTTTCTTGATTCGACCTGTAATGTCACTATTGGATGTAGAGTGTCATTCCATAGTACCGACCCATATTCAAGTTGACGAAGACGGATTGTTGTGTACAATTTACAGAACAGCGTAGGAGAATGGAATTCCCTTGATAGTCTGCAACCATAGCCAAGAAAGCACGTACGCCGAATTGAAACGCGCTTAGTGTGAGCAGGAAAGTCTAAGGTTGTATCATGAAACTACACCGAGATTATTGATCTCCCAGGCCTTACACAATGGTACAGAATCTACAGAATAAGAAAAAGAAATGATTGCTGTTTTTTGTGTGACAGTCTTGACTTCGGTCTTAGCAGCATTCAAGGTGAGGTTGTTTTTGCAGCCTTTACAAAAAGACAACAGATCAGACTATAGGATGGGACAGTCATCAACAGTATGAATTTTCTTAAAAATCTTGATGTCATCGGCATACTCCGAATAACAGACAGAACGTCATTAATAAAAATTAAAAAAGGAGTGGTCCTAATACGGATCCTTTAGGGACGCCGCTAGTTTCCATGTATGAAGAAGACATTTGGTCATTGGCGGTAACATAACATGACCTATCGAGGGGTTAACTGCGCAAGAGTGCACAGGAAAGTGCGTAAGCTTGATCAGAAGTAGCGAGTGGCTGACTACATCAAAAAACATTTGCTGAGGTCACCGTAAATGGTGTCAACTTGCGTCCTTTGAAGCAGTGGCGCGGAGATCTGTGCCGTGAAACTTGTGAAGTTTGTTATAGTAGAAGGGCCGGTGAGAAATCCATGCTGATTCTGAATAAAGGAGTTGTTCAGAGTAAAGGGTAATATGTTATGAAGAGCGAGCTCAAAAACCATGGGCGTATATATCCGGGGGGGGGGGCCGGAGCAGGGGGACACTCAGAGGTGGCGGGGGGGGGGGGGGAGTAGACCCCCATTGGCACCTCCACTTTTCAAAACCGGAAATACGGGCCCTGGAGTCCCGAGCAAGATCTCTCGAGTCTACAAAAGGCAACTAGAAGCCCTGATAATGGGGGTCTGGCCTCGCCACCAGCTGCACGCGGAACCTCGGCCACATTGGTTCTTCAGGACACACGTCACCGGTATGCGTATAGCACACAGGATCTACTCGATTCCAGCTGATAAATTGCCCCACGTCTTAACATCTGCAGTAGTTTTTCAAGACTTGATCAAAGCATTGATTTGGGCTAGTTGGTCTCTCATAATCTCAATAGTGCAATTGAGGTTCCCAGTATACTTTCAAGACTGCTTGCATTGATTTGGCCGTAAAAGGTTTTCTCGCGGTGAAACAAGAGGCAGCAACGAGCATTCGCATTTTGCTGCCGGCGTTCTTCATCAAGCCAACGTTGTGACATCGAGTGCCCGTGGTCATCGAGTGATACATGTTTATATTTGCTTGTGCGCCCGTCAGGCCATGCTTATCATAGGCGAATCTACCGGGGGGAAGGGAGCATGCTCCCCCCGCAACAGTTAGAACGGCAAAGCAGGTCATTTGCCAGCCCCTGATCCCCCACCCCCCACCCCCCACACACACGTGCGTTTGAAAGCGGGCACTGTCGGCTGCATACTGGCAAATTCAAGAAAACAGCTGATCCTAAGCTTGCTCTCACAATTGCGCCCACATAAGTGCGATTCCCTTCTTACGTATCTTTTGCGTGGGCAGTTATGGACCGACTTTCAGGTCTCCCTGCCACGTGCTATAGCAGATGATGCTCAGCCGGCCGCACTAAAAGGGTACTTCGCGGTGCGAGCTGCCTGTGGGCTGCGCCTTGCAAATTGGCAGTCCAAAACAAGTTTACTATCCCTTGAATCATCCAGTGTTTGTTGGGGCCGCCTAACCTAACCATTTATAAAAACATTAAATCACATTTGCTTGAATAATTTACCTGCACTTTATCAGTGTTGCTATTTTAGCGATATTGCCGTTAGATTCATTGGCATTTTTGTCTGTTTATGGCAAAGGCTTCTATTTAGCAATCGGCGACATATTTAGTGACTTGAATGAGCAATTGGCGATATGTTTACCGACTTACAAGTTAGAAAAGTTGCTTCCAAAATGGCCTTGTAGAACGCCGCTTATTATTCGAAAGCTGCATGTATATGGCCGAAACTCGCTGTGCGATGCATAGGCTCCGTTGCTGCATAACAACGTTTGCCTTCACGCTGGTAGCCTTCACATTGTGATTGTGCTTTACAACACAGTGGTCACCATAGAATTCATATTGTGCTCGGAAAATTGACGTTTCTTTATTATTTACGAAACCAATTTCACTGCGTTCAAACGCTGCGGTTTCAGTGGTGTCCCTAATGAATTTGATTGGTGGACGCGCTCAAACGTGTCAGTAAGCTAATTTACCAAAACCAAATGGAATAAATTGTATATTCAGATTTAGAACACAGCATGTGAATAAGGCATATCGACTACATAAAAAAGGCGTAGATATCAGAAAGGTTGAGCTCGCTTACGCGTGTCTGATGAAATCGCTTCCGTTTCTCATGTCTTTCGGACTAAGTACTTCACGGCGGAATTCAGGCAGATCAAGGGAAAAAGTGTAGTAGTTGTTGACCTGTAGAAGCACGGGAAATTGTCATCGCCGTGTTAACAATACGCGGCCAACCGCGTTTCGCAGAATTTAGTTCTCCTACCATGAACATCGAGAACCACAAAGAACTTAGAGATAAGGTAGACTATGAGTTTATAGCATTTTCATGCTAGGAAAACTACATTACTTGTGTTCTTTTGAATCGAGGCATACTTGTAACCTTCCTATCGGATCGTAACAAAAAATATAAGCGGTCATCATTCGTTATGTAATAAATATTAGATGTGGGCGAATATTAACTTTTGCGAATACGAATAGAATGCGAATACTAACTATCGAATATCAAATAGACAAACACAGGCGCACATATTTTTAAGCAGGAATATTTATTCTGGCATAATAAGGTAGCACGCTTCTATACACTGACTCGACAGTCAAATATGACGGACAATTAGCATCATCTTAAGCGCAATATCACTACGACTTTCACGAAAAGAACTGAACGAATAGCCGCTTGACACCGTTACAGCCTGGTGCTGTGCGCCTAGTGCTGCGCAGCTCATTAAGGAGAGATCACGGGAGTGAGGGGTGCACAGATCGTGTACCTCACTCGCGTTGCGATGACGTATATGCATTGCGCAATGCTTTGCTAATACGCAGTCCTGAATGGAGACTGCTGCCAGTTCATGTCGTCGCTCGGGCATTCTGGTCAGTTTGCAAGGTTAGGGAACATATAACCATTGCCACTGAGCTTTCATCTTTTCGTCGATGCGATCCAGGCGAACGTGTGTACGTATAGGTGAATGTGTGTACGTATAGAGCCACTAATGAGGAGAACCGACGATTGCGCCTGCGGAAGAAAACTGGCAAGGATTGGGAAATTGGTTTTGAGTGAAGAATAAATTTGTGAGAATGAAGAAACGTTCAAGGATGACAAAACAATTTACTTTTATGGACACTCGTTTCTTTTTATTCGTTTCTGTCGTTTCCTTTTTTTTTATTCGCATATCATCAGCAGAGAAATTACGCCTGATTGGCCACTTTACTTTGTTATCTGTTGCCACTGACTGTGTTAGTCAAGGCCTTTCGTGAGCTGTTGAATATAACTATGTCACTGCCCAAGGCATGACAAAGCATGTATGATTAATCAAGTTGAGAACGCAGTTTGTCCAACTCAGCAACAGCGTTTGCGTATTGACGCAGTGCCCAGGAAAATATTTAAAAAAGAAACCCTTGAAGAAAAAAAATATCCACCCAAGATCGAAGTTCTCCTGGCTCTATCTACAAATATGCCGTCGCCATATGTTGTGTGAACTGAGATAACGGCAGCTATAGCCGCGCACGTTGGTCGTTGCTGCGCAGTACGCCTACCGCCACAGAAAAAAAAAAAAAAAGGCGACGAACACAAGCCGTCCGGCCATGCGTGTGATATTATACGGGCTGGCCTTCTGAGTCTGCACAACACACTGAACGAGCAAGTGTGTTCTACGGTCCTGCAGGGCCACAACAGTGGTAGTGACGAAAACGCAGGGTTTCAGGTTCAACCTGCGCTTACATAATGGGACTGGTATACTGGCATCTATTTTCTGACGTGCTATGCCGTCGTCTTTTTGTTTTTTCTTTTACTCACGAAATATTCCTCATGCATTTACAATCTAATTTTTTTCTCGCAACTGTACATACGCAAAAAAGTGGCGGTAACTATTGTACGGTCCCTAAATTTTTTTGTTATAATTTTATTTCTCTTGAAAGAGCAGGGACTGTTTGTCGGGTCTGCAAAGAAGCGAGCTTTCAATGCAGGCCCGAGTGCTCCCACTGTGACTCGTTTTCACTGCGCGAGTACTGCGTGCTGTAAATATTTATTTATTTATTTATTTATTCAAGGAACTTCATAGGCTACAGCAGAAGTATTGTGTGAGGGGGGGATTATGCGATATATATATATATATATATATATATATATATATATATATATATATATATATATATATATATATATATTGAGCGATCGGAAAGCGCGTTTTCTACTCTTGGCCGGCGGAGAGCGGAGGCTTCGTTCCGGCCGCGAAGCTCTCCACATCTCTGTAAGGTGCCTGGTGGTGGTCTCGTGCTGACGATGCCCTCTCGGTGAGCGCATATTTCCCCCCTCATCTTTTAAGAGGTTCAATACATATAAGCATTTGTCTCGCAAACCAGATTTTTTTCAAGGGAATTTTCCACGTCTCAATAATTTCTCTCGTCGTATTCGAGTGCTGATTGCCGTGTTATAGTTTGTTAACGAAGCTTTCCCTCAAGTCTAAATATTTTAAGGCATTTTGTCGTGTGCGTATCATGGCCACGCACGCTTATATCGCCTTCCGTTTCTCTACCACGGTTGCGCTTTAAAACCACGGCGCTGGAAGTTTGCTTCACCCGCCGTGGTTGCTCAGTGGCTATGGTGTTAGGCTGCTGAGCACGAGGTCGCGGGATCGAATCCCGGCCACGGCGGCCGCATTTCGATGGGGGCGAAATGCGAAAACACCCGTGCACTTAGATTTACGTGCACGTTAAAGAACCCCAGGTGGTCGAAATTTCCGGAGTCCTCCACTACGGCGTGCCTCATAATCAGAAAGTGGTTTTGGCACGTAAAACCCCATAATTTAATTTTAATTTAAGTTTGCTTCAGAGACTTTCCTTTCCTTCCCACTTCTCCGCCCTTAAACTGGCTCTCTTAACTACTACACGCAGAGACAAAGCAACAGCGTGCGCATTAGATCCTATAGATGAGATGAATGTTTACGATTATTATTAGGGTTATAATTATATTCGAGTGCTGATTGCCGTGTTATAGTTTGTTAACGAAGCTTCCCCTCAAGTCTAAATATTGTAAGGCAGTTTGTCGTGTGCGTATCATGGACACGCATGCTTATATCGCCTTCCGTTTCCCTACCACGGTTGCGCTTTAAAGCCACGGCGCTGCAATATTGCTTTCCTCTCCTTCCTTCTTCTCCGCCCTTAAACTGGCTCTCTTAACTACTACACGCAGAGACAAAGCAACAGCGCGCTTGCGATCCCATAGATGAGATGAATACATATATATAGAAATGTATCAGTCATAGCTCTCGTAGTATAGCCTTCTGAGCCGTTTCCTTTTTTCTTTTTTTTTGAAAGAAGTCCTATTAGGGTTTTTATAATTACACGAAGGTATTTCGCCCTCGCCAGCAGCAGTACTTGAGATAGCTATTCTGGCGGCTAGCTTCCCACGCTATACGTGCCGCCTTCGCACCTGTTTAAGCTTTTCCTAGACGCTAGAGCTGTACTATGCCCGCGCAACCTTGAGCGATCGGAAAGCGCGTTTTCCACTCTTGGCCGGCGGAGAGGGGAGGCTTCGTTCCGGCCGCGCGCTCTCCACATCTCTGTAAGGCGCCTGGTGGTGGTCTCGTGCTGACGATGCCCTCTCGGTGAGCGCATATTTCCCCCCTCATCTTTTAAGAGGTTCAATACATACAAGCATTTGTCTCGCAAACCAGATTTTTTTCAAGGGAATTTTCCACGTCTCAATAATTTCTCTCGTCGTATTCGAGTGCTGATTGCCGTGTTATAGTTTGTTAACGAAGCTTTCCCTCAAGTCTAAATATTTTAAGGCATTTTGTCGTGTGCGTATCATGGCCACGCACGCTTATATCGCCTTCCGTTTCTCTACCACGGTTGCGCTTTAAAACCACGGCGCTGCAAGTTTGCTTCAGAGACTTTCCTTTCCTTCCCACTTCTCCGCCCTTAAACTGGCTCTCTTAACTACTACACGCAGAGACAAAGCAACAGCGCGCGCATTAGATCCTATAGATGAGATGAATGTTTACAATTATTAGTAGGGTTATAATTATATTCGAGTGCTGACTGCCGTGTTATAGTTTGTTAACGAAGCTTCCCCTCAAGTCTAAATATTTTAAGGCAGTTTTCCTAGTCTCTAAAGCCGCTCGAGTTCGCTCTTCTCCTCGGGCGGCCATTTTTTCAAGAAATTATGCCTTCCAACCACTCAGAAAAATCGACTGTCGCGGACAACATCAGTCCCTTTCCACATAAGTATGAGGCTCGGAGTAGGAGCTATTGCGCTTGAAAGTAACCGGTGGCTTGACGAACCAACCGACTGAGCTACCTTTCCGGGCAACATTGAAGGGTCACGAGTTCAAATCACATGTTATGTTCCTTTTTTTTTCACTTTTTTTCTTTCTTTTTAATGTCTTTTCCTTCATTTTATCACTATACGGAAACCCTCCTAAAAAAAATTATATATTCTCAATTATGTGTGGCCACACATGCGCAGGTCATAAATACCAGGTTCTCTAGCCGAGTGCCATCCGTGCGGTATAACCGAGCTTAGATTGGTCCACCTTGACTGATCAAATAGGGCACCACTGTAGGTTAAATGAGGCGTACAACTCCTGCGGGACCCGCCGTGGTTGCTCAGTGGTTATGGTGTTAGACTGCTGAGCACGAGGTCCCGGGATCGGACCCCGACCACGGCGGGCGCATTTCGATGGGGGCGAAATGCGAAAACACCCGTGTACTTAGAATTAGGTGCACGTTAAAGAACCCCAGGTGGTCGAAATTTTCGGAGTCCTCCACTACGGCGTGCATAATCAGAAAGTGGTTTTGTCACGTAAAACCCCATAAATTAAAAATTAATTTAACTCCTGCGGGGACGGTAGAGTATCCGTCTCCAGTGCAAGAGGACCGTGATTCAAATCCCCGTGGCGCGCAATTCTCCACCGGAAAATACAAAAAAAAACCGTGTGTTGAGAAAACTGCACAAACAGTCCTGGAGTGCGGCCTGATCCGGGTGACCAGAACCGGTAACGCACTCTCTCACCAGAGCAGGATTGGCCACCCTGGTGCAGTACTTGGCCACAACCTCCTATATGAATACAACAATCAAACCCCGGCCCTCAGTCCCCAGCAGCCGCGAAGCAACTGACCACGGCGGCGGTCAGATCTGTAACGCTGCAGAGGGTGCTAAGAATACCTGGCTCCGGACAGGCCGCCATAGGAATCTGAACCTGGCAACGTTTAACGTTAGAACGCTATCTAGTGAGGCGAGTCTAGCAGTGTTATTGGAGGAATTAGAGGGTAGTAAATGGGATATAATAGGGCTCAGTGAGGTTAGGAGGACAAAAGAAGCATATACAGTGCTAAAAAGCGGGCATGTACTGTGTTACCGGGGCTTAGCGGAGAGACGAGAACTAGGAGTCGGATTCCTGATTAATAAGAACATAGCTGGTAACATACAGGAATTCTATAGCATTAACGAGAGGGTGGCAGGTCTTGTTGTGAAACTTAATAAGAGGTACAAATTGAAGGTGGTACAAGTCTATGCCCCTACATGCAGTCATGATGACCAGGAAGTCGAAAGCTTTTATGAAGACGTAGAATCGGCGATGGGTAAAGTCAAAACAAAATACACTATACTGATGGGCGACTTCAATGCCAGGGTAGGCAAGAAGCAGGCTGGAGACAAGTCAGTGGGGGAATATGGCATAGGCTCTAGGAATAGCAGAGGAGAATTATTAGTAGAGTTTGCAGAACAGAATAATATGCGGATAATGAATACCTTTTTCCGCAAGCGGGTTAGTCGAAAGTGGACGTGGAGGAGCCCGAATGGTGAGACTAGAAATGAAATCGACTTCATACTCTGCGCGAACCCTGGCATCATTCAAGATGTAGACGTGCTCGGCAAGGTACGCTGCAGTGACCACAGGATGGTAAGAACTCGAATTAGCCTAGACTTGAGGAGGGAACGAAAGAAACTGGTACACAAGAAGCCAATCAATGAGTTAGCGGTAAGAGGGAAACTAGAGGAATTCCGGATCAAGCTACAGAACAGGTATTCGGCTTTAACTCAGGAAGAGGACCTTAGTGTTGAAGCAATGAACGACAATCTCATGGGCATCATTAAGGAGTGCGCAATAGAAGTCGGTGGTAACGCCGTTAGACAGGAAACCAGTAAGCTATCGCAGGAGACGAAAGATCTGATCAAGAAACGCCAATGTATGAAAGCCTCTAATCCTACAGCTAGAATAGAACTGGCAGAACTTTCTAAGTTAATCAACAAGCGTAAGACAGCGGACATCAGGAACTATAATATGGATAGAATTGAACAGGCTCTCAGGAACGGAGGAAGCCTAAAAACAGTGAAGAAACCAGGAATAGGCAAGAATCAGATGTGTGCGTTAAGAGACAAAGCCGGCAATATCGTTACTAATATGGATGAGATAGTTCAAGTGGCTGAGAAGTTCTATAGAGATTTATACAGTACCAGTGGCACCCACGACGATAGTGGAAGAGAGAATAGCCTAGAGGAATTCGAAATCCCACAGGTAACGCCAGAAGAAGTAATGAAAGCCTTAGGAGCTATGCAAAGGGGAAAGGCAGCTGGGGAGGATCAGGTAACAGCAGCTTTGTTGAAGGATGGTGGTCACATTGTTCTAGAGAAACTGGCCACCCTGTATACGCAATGCCTCATAACCTCGAGCGTACCGGAATCTTGGAAGAACGCTATCATAATCCTAATCCATAAGAAAGGGGACGCCAAAGACTTGAAAAATTATAGACCGATCAGCTTACTGTCCGTTGCCTACAAAGTATTTACTAAGGTAATCGCAAATAGAATCAGGAACACCTTAGACTTCTGTCAACCAAAGGACCAGGCAGGATTCCGTAAAGGCTACTCAACAATAGACCATATTCACACTATCAATCAAGTGATAGAGAAATGTGCAGAATATAACCAACCCTTATATAAAGCTTTCATTGATTACGAGAAAGCGTTTGATTCAGTCGAAACCTCAGCAGTCATGGAGGCATTACGGAATCAGGGTGTAGATGAGCCATATGTAAAAATACTGGAAAATATCTATAGCGGCTCCACAGCCACCGTAGTCCTCCACAAAGAAAGCAACAAAATCCCTATAAAGAAAGGTGTCAGACAGGGAGATACGATCTCTCCAATGCTATTCACAGCATGTTTACAGGAGGTATTCAGAGGCCTGGAGTGGGAAGAATTGGGGATAAAAGTTGATGGAGAATACCTTAGCAACTTGCGATTCGCTGATGATATTGCCTTGCTTAGTAACTCGGGAGACCAATTGCAATGCATGCTCACTGACCTGGAGAGGCAAAGCAGAAGGGTGGGTCTGAAAATTAATCTGCAGAAAACTAAAGTATTGTTTAACAGTCTCGGAAGAGAACAGCAGTTTACGATAGGTAGCCAAGCACTGGAAGTGGTACGGGAATACATCTACTTAGGGCAGGTAGTGACCACAGATCCGCATCATGAGACTGAAATAACCAGAAGAATAAGAATGGGTTGGGGTGTGTTTGGCAGGCATTCTCAAATCATGAACAGCAGGTTGCCACTATCCCTCAAAGGAAAGTGTACAACAGCTGTGTGTTACCAGTACTCACATATGGGGCAGAAACCTGGAGGCTTACGAAAAGGGTTCTGCTGAAATTGAGGACGACGCAACGAGCTATGGAAAGAAGAATGATGGGTGTAACGTTAAGGGATAAGAAAAGAGCAGATTGGGTGAGGCAACAAACGCGGGTAAACGACATCTTAGTTGAAATCAAGAAAAAGAAATGGGCATGGGCCGGACATGTAATGAGGAGGGAAGATAACCGATGGTTACGGACTGGATTCCAAGGGAAGGGAAGCGTAGCAGGGGGCGGCAGAAAGTTAGGTGGGCGGATGACATTAAGACGTTTGCAGGGACAACATGGCCACAATTAGTACATGACCGGGGTAGTTGGAGACGTATGGGAGAGGCCTTTGCCCTGCAGTGGGCGTAACTAGGCTGATGATGATGATATATATATATATATATATATATATATATATATACCTTCATAAGTGAAGCATTACAAAGAAGAGATAACTAGTATACGAAGCGTATAACATAAAGCGAGGCGACGTTATATAATAGTTAGCGGAACGTGATATGCACTATCCGAAAGAATGGTGACATACACAGTGTTAGGGTACTACATTTTACACCGTCAAATTTTACAAAAGTAATCTAAGGTTACATCTCTTGACATTGCCAAATACAGATGTTAGCGACAAGTGTGTACATAATTAGCAAAAAATGATTGAAGACAAATGGTCACGGAAAAATAGCGCTTATTCATGACGAAACTTAACAGGGTCATGAATGTGGACAACATTATCAGGGAGACTATTCCATAGTTCACTTGCTAGTGGCAACGCCGATGAAGGCGTTTGTGTGCCCAAAGATACGCTTGAAGGAGCGGTTGTTGTGCAAACGGCGAGACGTTCGTGACGGTTGGGAGAGAGGGAGGGCAGTTTGGTGCTGACGGTTAGTTATTTGATGCAATAAGGAGATTAGAGCAATCTTTCTGCGTGATTCTAAGGAGGATAAGGAGAGAGAAGATTTAATATGGGTAACACTGTAACGACGGCTGTAGTCCTTGGCGATGAAACGCGCGGCACGATTTTGTACACGTTCAATTGAGCGTTTAAATAGGCTTGATGAGGTGACCAAATTGATGACGCATATTCAAGTTGAGCACGGACGATTGTTAGATATGCTAGTGATTTGGTCGAAGTAGGAGCGTCGTGAAGGTTTCATTTAAGGTAGCCGAGGGTGTGTGATGCCGGCGCTGTGGTCTTATCTATGTTAGTTGTCCATGAACGTTTGGGTGCAACATGCACGCCAAGGTTCTTGTAAGACGGTGCGCATGCTACGGGGCAGTTATTAAGACTGTAGTTAGATGCTGAAGCCGATTTATGGCGAGTGAAGGTCATTAGTTTACATTTATAGGTATTAAGAGACATTTGCCAGCGTGAGCACCAATTAGTTACGAGATCCAGGTCCTGTTCGAGAGCAAGACGATCAGCTGAAGAAGAGAATTTACGGTAATTTACGCAATCGTCTGCGAAAGTTCGTCACGCTAAAGGAGGTGCCCGCTGACAGATCATTAATGCAAATGAAAACTAACAAGGGATCCAAAACAATATACAAAGATGGCGCAATGGCTAGTCGCCCATTACGTCCTGATGTCGGGCACGCACCTGCGTTATGGTGCCGAGCAGCAGCGGCCATATTGTAATGGAGACTTGTGGTACATTAGGCTTTCTCGGTGTCGAATACCTCAAAGCAGTCTCAAAGTGCGGTTTACATTCGACCGGTCAAACCTGAGCGCTCGGAACACATTCGTCTGCTTCATTCACAGTGCCTTGTTTCAGGTCATGGCTTCCGGGAGCGCTCGACCGCCCCCCCCCCCCCCCCCCCATACACTTTTTTGTTGTGTACGCAATCATGTCTTTTTGTTTTATCTCTCTCTTGCTCTTTACCTCGTGATTTGCTCGCGCAGAGGTAATTTTTGCAAATACTGCCCTGGTCCTGGATCACAAAAACCCAGTTTGGTTTTGAGCTTGTTTCGTGTTTACTCATATATATAACGGAACAACGTAAAAGACGAAAAATAAAAAGACAAACACTTCTCTTTTGTTTTTCGCGTTGTTCTATAATGAATACCAAGCTACTTGATGAACAATCTACCGTGCTTGCCTGAGTATATCGGTGCCGCGTTATGCTTCTATTTGTTGCCTTGGTATTTAGGGTTCCGCTCATATTATGTAATAATTGTTATGAAGGAAGCCCCACAGATACATCAATGAAGATCGCCCCCGCACTAAATTTTCTTCACCGGGGGCAACAAGAAAATGCTCTAAGAAGGCATAGAATTCTAGGGCACAGCTTCATTTTTTCCTAGTCACTTCAGTAATTAAGGCACGATCTGTTCTTCTCGGTGGAGCCATTATTCGCTTCCCTTACTTGGGTGCCCTTGAGCAACCGTTGCTTTGCCAGTAAGGGAAGGAGAACTTATAGAGTATGCTTGTTAAATATGAGGTTACTTGCACACAATTGAAGCGAATCTCAGCTGAAAGACTTGTCTTTGTCTGCCGGTAGCGTTTGCATGATATCGGGCGGATGACACTAGCTTCAACTCTGCAGAGAACAGCTTAATTTCTGCGAATACTTTAATTTCGTGCCAGACAGGCGTTATCTTTATTTAAACCTCTGGTAGCCCACGTTGTCGACGCGGAGAGTAGCAAACCTATTTAATTTGGGTTTGCCACTCAGCTTTGTGCGCCCGCTGCAAAACGAACGTTCTGCACTCTTTGAGTTCTCGTTCGAGCGCACTTTGGGTTTTTTTTTTTTCAGGTATTGGGCACGTTGTGGCTAAAAGAAAAAAAAGTTTCAGGTCGCCCAAAGTTGCAAGCTGTGTCAGCGTTACTTAGAGTGTTCAATTGTTATGCGCAGTGTAAGCCGCAAAAAATATTCGCGCTAGCGCGTGAACTAGTTGCCCTCTGTGAAACTTATTTCTTTCCGGCTACGACTGAGTTCATTGACCTCACTGCAATAGTATGCATGTATGCTGCATTGACTGCTTCGTATACCAATTCTCTCAGATTGTGATTCTGTGAATGTGCTGGTGGTGCAAGTCGTGTCGTAACGTAAGCATTGCGAAATAGAAAGGAGAAGGGAAGATACCGCAAGGAACAGAGAAAGGGAAAGGGGCGAACAAAAGAAAGCACCGAGCGCGCAAATTTCTCCCCTCTAGATACGCGTGCAAGAGCGCGAGGATAACGCTCGTTAGGAAAACAAGTGTCGAAGAGAGATTTCCAAGCGCGATAGATTGGCCGCGCTGACGCCGCCTACCAGGTCGGAAAACGTGGCGGCGAGGGAGCGGCGGCTGCCAACGCTGGCTGCGACGCAGTTGGCGCTTAGCAGCGATGGTCACAGTAGCTTTGTGGTCACTGTGATGTACACTGATCCGCATACTCGCAACTGCAAACACATTATTGTCAAATCGATACACGTAAGCCGCTGGGTGGTCGGTTGGGCCGGATTGATCTGGCATCGCAACCGGTATGTCTGCAACACGAAACGCGTAAACCACTCCGTTTGCGGTCCGCCCACATCCACATTGAAATCACCGACAACAACCACAGGGGTAGTGTCTTCGAAACTAACCCACGCAAAGTTAGTAGCCATGAACCTTACGGGACTATGATTCATGACTAACGGGTGTATGAGCCATTGATGATGACAGTTTTGGACATACTGTTCTGTATGTTTTATGCGTAATTATATATAACGCAAGCACTAAATACTTGTAGCCTCTGCCTTACGGGGCTATGAGCCATTGCATCTTTTGCTGGCTTACGGGGGTATGAGTGCTTACGGGTGTGTGAGCCTCTGATGATGATAGTTTTTGTGTGCGGACACGAAAATTCTATGGTACTCTAGCCATATACAGCTCTGTCGTAAAAGACAAGAAAGTGACAACTACGGCTATATGCGTCTGTGCAGTCGCTGCAATCTCAGTCAACATAATATACGTACGCGTGGAGATGTTGGAGACACGTTGAGGGTGGATTTAAATCAGACGAAGAGACTAAGGCAGTGCTGTAGACATCCTGCACCTTTTTAATGCGAAGCATTCTTTGACTCCTCCCAGGTAGTTATGTGGTATAGGAAGGTATCGGTATCCGCCTCTTAAAGAAAATAGAATTGAAGTATCCGATGGTGGGATCAAACAGCATAGTGCCCTAAGGCGATTGTTTCAAGGCCTCCCGCGGCAACACGGCCTTCTTTCAAAATCCAGCAACTCCAAAATTTCATGTCGTGGAAACGAGGTATTTGAGTGGCGACGCTTTGCAGGAAACAAAGGGTGGGCTCCGTGTGCGTAGGCTAGCGAGAACATTGGGAATCATGGGCGTTGCGCGGTTGGTTCGCGTCGTCTTGGACACGTGCACGTTAAAATCATCACCGATGCATCCCATTCGTGACATTTACCTGAAGTGTTGTTGCTAAAACTGGAAGACAAAGACAAATGAGAACGTCCGTGTCTTTGTGCGTCACTTACGCCTCGCGCACTGTGCGTCTATATTTTTTTTATTATGTCTATATATGTAGGAGAGGTTGGCATGCCATCAATCGAATGTTCATTAAAGGTGCTGGAGGACGTATACGTGGAACGATTCGCCGCATCTGCATTTCGTGCCAACTAGGCGCTTGTAATATTCTGCAAAATAGTACTCCTTGATAAAGCTCTCCAAAACTTATCTCATTATTTCATCCTGTTTGTGGGTTTCGCACCTGTGCGCCCCTTTGTTTCTTTTTCTTTTCCTCTCATTCTACTTCGTCCCTCGCCATGTACTCCGTCTGTGATAGAATCCCAAGGCTACTAGCTATAATAGAGAGCGCTGTTGTGGCGGTTGTCCTGAGTGGTTGTGGTGCGTACGCACAGTGGGGGATTGGCCATGATTCAGGTGTTTAAATTACGTGTGTAAAAAAAAAAAAAACAAGGGAATTAATAATTTTAACGTTGAAACTTAGAAAGCGATATTTCTGTGAGAAGAAATAAACAATCAAAATAATATGACGAAATAAATAGAAGCTAATAATAGATAGATAAATAAATAAATAAATAAATAAATAAATAAATAAATAAATAAAAGAAAGCTATGGTTTGGAGGGGGCACGATCAGTGTAGCATGGTAATCGATTAGATTCAATTAGCTAGTTTGGATTGCCAAGCAAATATTTGTGTGGCGAACCCAATAACAGAGGCTCAAAAAGATAGCATAACAGGCAGAGATAAATCTAAACCAATATTGCGAGGCGGAATTCCCAGTAATTTTTTTCTTATTACAAAGAAAACGCCTACTAGACAACGAGAAATGGTCTATTTTCTCCGCTTCGGCACAGAACGAGCATAATGGTGAGGGGACCAGATAAGACTCGTGTTCTCACAGGCCGGTTGCAACACTGCCGAAGGTACGAGGCGTACACAGGCAGCGTCTTTGCGCAGCGGTATATAGTTCCGGCAGTAACTGGCTTATTATTCGCTGCACTAGAGAGTTCTGTTTTTGCTCGCTACATGATACTGTACAGCGATAGGTGACGTCTTAGGACCTTTGCACATGGACGTCGTATACCGAGAATTAGTGTGGCAGTTAACGCTTCTCACGCGTAATAGCCACCTTAACTGTGCCAACATGGCAGCGCCCATACAGCGCCAACCACCCACTACGATCCGAATTCGCGCTTGTTACTGGCTCTCCGCTCTGCCAGCAAGCGGCAAAAGCCGTCATCGCTGTCTCATCTCAAGCTGAGGTCATATCATTAGGTATGTTTTGTTGTAATTATTTAGATCGGCTACTTGCTTTCACGATGATAGGATTACAGACACAGCATCGAGCCGCAAAACTGGTTTGATTTATAGTTAGCAGATAGCGCCACAGCATTAGCATTCGTGATGCGTTGACGATGCGGAACGCTATAAAAGCCTAATTTGTCACTGCATCATTAGTTTACCACCCCGCTCTAGCATGGTACGTGATGACGGCAGCGAGCCAAGTAGACGCCGAGGAGACGCTGTGGCGCAGGTGAACATTTGTAAGGGCATCCGTCCGTGCTATAATCTGTTGCATGCATAGCAGTCAACGTTGCGGAGGCTAGACGGACTTCGTGCAGTAGCTTATTTCACACTTGGGTATAGCTGGATGTTTTTGAAAGCGAAAGCTTTACTGGCCGCGAACTTGCGATTTCGCCGTGGCCGTGCTCCAAAGAGGCACATGACGTCACACCGCGTTCCTCGTCGTTGTGCTCGCCTCCGCTCGCTTCGCCAGCTGCGTTGCATGCCTGATAACATGTCGCAGGATGGCAAAGGAGAGCTCGCGTGCGCCGCAACCACCGCTGAGGCGGCAGTATGGACGGCGACAATTCTGATGAGCAGGAGGAGGCCTGGAATCGGCATTGGAACGAGATGAAGAGGAAGCGAATCGCCCAGGAAACGGACGAACAGCGTGCCGAACGACTGGCTAAATGCCGCAACATAGCTAAAAAACCAGACTAAGCTGGACTTCCAGTCAAGATTAACCAAGGCTAGCCATGCTATGCCTTAGCTTTCGCTACGTATATCCTGGCATAGCCGAGCTGAGCCACTGCCAATTCTGTTTTTACCGCAGTTGGGCGCAACTTCTTTCGGCTCAGTATTGAATAAAACAAGTTTAAACGCTTAGAAACAAACACACTGTGGTATACAGCTGCTAATGCGTTCTTTGGATCGTTTTTATTTTTGTTGTTCTTTTCGGGTATTTTATTTGCAACTCGTCGCGAGAAGCCTCACGTGCATGCTCGCGCGAGCGAGCGCTGTTGGCGCGCACCGAAGCATGGAACACCCAGAGAAGCATAGGCGCAATGCACGGAGTGATAATTTTTCTTGACCAAACTTCTTTCATAGCTTCCGCAGCGCTAACTGCTATGTATGGCTCGGAGTATGTTTGCTAAGGAAGCTGCAAGGTAACAGCAGCAAAAGCGTACAGGTAAATCGAAGCCCTGCTGCCGCATGCATATAAACGCAGCTTATGGTTACGGCGCAAAATTTTTTCTTTTTTTGCGTCAGCCCACCAACCATGAAAAAAAGTTTTTACGCCGTAACCGTCAGCTGCATTTATGTGCATACCAACCATGCCCACCAACCATGCAGAAGAAGAAGCGCCGAGCAGTGCAGACGTGGAAGCATCGGCTCCGTTTTTTTTCCATGCTCCGCTCGCCAATTTTGAGAGTACAACGAAAAGAAGCATACCACTCGATCCGCGAAGCGACGGCGAGTCAACTGACACTAAGATTCGAGGTGGGGCTAGTATTTTCACAATTTTACGAAACCTTTTCTGCTCCTAGACGCCGACTTGAGCTTAGCAGAGCTAACCTTAGTGAGGAGTAGGGCCTTTGTTGGGCCTAGTAAGCCCACCTGCCCGCAAGCATGGCGGATACAAACATGGAAGATGAAGATTTTGCTGCATATGAAGGAAACAATGCTCAGGACGACTTCGGCTGGCAAGTAGTGGCTGGCCGAAGATCACGAGCAAGCACAAAGGTTGTGGATGCGGAGAGCACATTGCCACGTAATCAGCTAGAGTATGCCGTCAAGAAAACGGCCGTCGGTGGAATGGTTAAGAATCGGATTATCAAAGCTTCGAGGATGCCTCAACTGCCTGAGGAGCACAGAAAGATCATTATACGGCCTCGAGGAGTGCTCAATTTGAACAAGGTGAGCACCACCACGATTGGTTCCGCAGTCATCGAGGCATCCGGCCTAACGGAAGAGGAGGCCCGTGAAGATGTTGTCTGCCCAAACTTCACTCAAAATATTATTGTAGTGAGCACACCTAACCCTGAACATGCTGCGAAGTACGTTTGAATCAGGTATTTCAAGATTATGGCAGCGGAATACGAGGTAAATGCACACGAAGCGGCACCACATGCCACATTCAAAGGCGTCATCCGAAGAGTGGACATCAGAGACTCCCAAGCTGTGATAACAAGAGATATCGTGCATTACTTGAACCCGCTTGAGCGGGTTGCTAAGCACATCAAGACGTCGGGATCGGTCAAAGTTCCCAATTTTGTCAGGTATGGATCCGCACTAGTGAGATGCTACCTTTACAGGAAGCAATTCGTCGTCTGCTTCACCTGCGGAAGGGTCGGGCACCGCTCTGATGTGTGTCCAACACCTGACTTTGTTCAGTGCATGGGATGTGGAACTCGCAACCCAGGAGATGAACATGCGTGTGTACCTAAGTGTAAATTTTGTGAAGGCGATCACCCTACCGGCGACAAGTTTTGTAGGCAAAGATTTCAAGTCCCTTACGTCGTACGACTCCGTCGAAGAGAGCGCAACAGGACTCGGTCGTCAACAAGAGCGCAGTCGGAGGCGCAACAGCTGGCGCCCAACCATCGCCCCGAGGACAGGGAGCACTCACGCTCCAGGAGTCGCACCAGATCCAGGCATCGTTCACTGTCCAGGGAGAGAAGGCGCTCCAAGTCAAGGGAAGCGCAGGTGCGCTTCGTGCAAAGGGACTCAATGCACGGCGAGAGGACGACGCCAGGAACCACCTGGGCTGACAAAGTGAAAGGTATGGCGAGGGTTGCTGGGGGCGCCTCGGCGGCGGTGGGTGATGACAATGATGCCAGAATAGAGCAATTAATTAAGGAAGTAACTTCTTTAAGAAAATCTAATGAAGAATTGACCAGGCAGGCAGTAGAGCTTCGTAAAAAAAGAGCAGTCAAGCCCTACTAGAGTAGAGATAGATAGACCTGTAAGCAAAAGCAACAATCCAGGGGAATCCAGCTCTCCTGCCCCTAAAAAGAGAGCGGTGAGTTCCGAGGATGACTCAGTCCTCTCAGCCCTCAGTGAAATAAAAGAGGCAATTCAAGCGATAAGAGAGACAATGGAAACGACTAACTTTAAGGTGGACAAATTGTGGAAATGGAGGCTAACGGCGGAGAAAAGACTTGGGGAAAATGGAGGCGCGAGGGGATGACGACGATGAGTATCTGCCATCGGAGGCGGATAGTACAAAGTCCATTCTTGGATTGTCGGGGGCCGTCACAAAGAGGAAAATAGCGGGTAATAGAAAGACAGCCTCACCTATATAATAACAATGGACAGTAACCATGGATTTAGCGTGTGGCAATGGAACTGTCGTGGGTTGCAACACAAAAAAGCAGCACTGCAACAGGTGATCAGGTCATCTGAGGCCAGGCCAAAGGTAATTATGCTGCAGGAAACCTTAGCGAACGAAATTATGCTTGATGAGTACAAATTTATATGTAGAGATAAAAAAATGGGAAGGGGGTTCGCGACCCTCATTGACAGAACGTTGCCATACATTGAGCATGATATTCACCTTAGACGTTCCCGGTTTGAACTTATTGTAGTTGAGATAATACTTAAAAGGAACAGAGGTAAGGCGCAAAGCATTTTCTGCTTGAATATTTACAGCAGTCCTAATGACATGAGACAAAGGTTTAGAGCACTCTTCAACAAGGTGCTTTCGGTCGCCAAAATCTCCCCGCTCATTATTGGAGGGGACTTTAATGCTCCCTATCACACATGGTGATACACTTGGAACACAAAGAAGGGAGATGAGCTATGGAGTCTTGCCATGGATTTGGGGTTATGCTTGATTACTGATCCGGCGTATCCCACCCGTTGTGGCACGTCCACAAGCAGGGACTCCACACCAGATCTTACTTTTGTAAACAATTCAAGAGGAGCCAATTGGGAAAATTCAAACTTTTGGATCTCGGGACTGATCATGACATCATACACATAACCATACGCATACCTAGACAGGAAACTAGAATCTTCTAATTCACTGATTTCGATCAGTTCAGAAAAATCAGGGCGAACAGAAGGAAAATGGGGCCTCTAGATGCCGAGCAGGAGCCCCTTCAGACATGGGTCATCCAGCTAAGAGAGGACATCAAAGAGGCCACTAAAGAAATCAGGACAGAGGAAAATATTGAAGCTATGGACAGCAGGCTGGCACATCTGATTGAGGCAAAACAGGCTATATTACAGAGATGGAAAATGCAGAGACTTAACAGAAGGCTAAGCAAAATAATAGTGCAATTAACCAGAGAAATTGATGATGATTCGAAGACTCTCGTGAAGCAACAGTGGGATGAGATCTGTAATTCGGCTGATGGTAGACTCAAACATGGAGGTAGCTGGAACCTCCTCAAGCACTGGCTCAGCGAGAGTGAAACAAGGACAAGCAAGAGAACAGCTATAGCTAAGTTGGTTCATCAGGAAAGCCAAGATAAAACAGACAGGCAAATCATGGATAGTCTCGCAGCCAAGTATCTCCCACTTAACCAATCAAACGAAGGAGACGAGAGCCCCGAATATACGGGAGGCATATGTGAAGAACTTGACCGGGAATGAACTGAGAGTGAAGTGAGGGCGGCTCTTCACAGTCTTAATGGTAGATCGGCGGCTGGAACTGCCGGAATAACCAACAACATATTAAGAAATCTAGATGATGAATCAATTTCTTATCTAACTGAACACTTCAATGAATGTTGGAGAAAAGGGGTATACTCAGAGGAATGGAGGGTGGCCAATACTATCCTCATACCAAAGCCAGGCAAACAACTCACTCTGGACAACCTCCGTCCGATTTCCTTAACGTCATGTCTAAGCAAAGCTATGGAACATGTCATCCTAAATCGACTCACGAAATACGTTGAGCACAACGACATCCTCCAATACAACTTGATCGGCTTTCGTCCCAGGCTGTCAACTCAGGATGCTATGCTGCTGATCAAACACCAACTTATACAGGCCAGCCCAGTGCATACGAAAGCTCTTTTGGGATTGGATGTGGAAAAAGCCTTTGATCGCATAAAGCATAAGCGTTCTTGACGTTCTCTTACAGATTGGTTTAGGTAAGAGACTTTTTAACATGATTAAGGACTTTCTTAGAAATAGAACTGCACAACTGATGCTGGGTGAGCTTAAATCAGAAGCTAAGAATTTTGGGAAATAGGGGCACTCCACAAGTGGCTGTGCTTTGACCCATGCTATTCAATTTAGCAATGTCCATGGTTGCAAGAAATCTGGTGAAAACTGAGGGTATACATTATGTGATATATGCCGACGACATAACCATATGGTGTGCCAAGGGTAATGTAGCACAGAGACCAGATTACAGGAAAGTTTATATGTTGTAGAGAACACACTGAAAGACATAAGGTTGAAATGCTCGGCAGCGAAATCAGAAATCTTAATTATTAAACATCGCAGAAACGGTCGTAAACCAAGAGGTTACATTCCGGAAGATGAGCCAAGAGTGTGCTTATACACTCATGAAGGATCCGCAATCAGGCTAGTTGAAAAATCAGGGTTCTTGGGTATCATATAGACGGAAACAATGCTAACTATAGAACACTACAGCATCTCTCGAATAAAACAGATGAAGTCATTAGGTTACTAAGGAGAATTACCAATAGACACAGAGGCTTAAAAAAAGTATAGACAGCGCTTTGAGGCTAATACACGCCTTTGCTCTCTGTCACTTCACTTATGTGGCTGGATTATTCGAATGGAAGCAGGCAGAACTTAACAAACTTAATTTGATGCTCAGAAAGCTCGTTAAAGTAGCCCTAGGGATACCCAGTAACGCTGCAACCCACAAACTCACGAGTCCAGGGGTGCACAATACAATGGAAGAAATCGCGGAGGCCCAACAGCTAGCGCAACACGAAAGATTGACAAAGTCACGAGCTGGCAGGAACATATTACAGGCAATAGGTGCAGAACTGAATGCATCAAGGAGCCTAATAGAGGCTAAAGTAGAATTAAGGACTGAAGTTAGGAACAAGATCAGAACCAACCCTCTCCCCAGAAACATGCATCCAGAATATAATGTCGAAAGGAGAAAGGCATGAGCTAAAGCACTCTTGCAGGAAATAGAGCAGCAGAACCAACTGGCAGCTACAGTTGATGCTGCCTGGGTGAAAGGTAAAGAAGCATATACGACCATTGTATCAAATTATCAAGGGAAGGTGCAAGAGGCACTATTTCACTATTTTTACCAAGGACCCCATGGTGGCGCAACAAGCGGCAATTGCTCTAGCCATCAGGATTAATAAGTATTCCTGCATTTACAGTGATTCGAAATCCGCTGTAAAGTGTTTCGATAAAGGCTACGTAGCTGGAGTTGCAGCTAAACTTTTTGAAAACATTGGGAATATGAGAACTGAAATCTGATGGTTTCCTGCGCGTATGGGGAAAGTGGACGAGACTCGGGTAAACCTCAATGAGGTTGCTCATGACTTGGCACGAGGACTTGCTAACCGTGACAGTCATAACCGAGCCGTTCACCATCAAGCCAGGGAATCTAGATATGATTTAACATACAATTACCTTACCAAACATTACTATGTAGGACGGAGACAATTCCCATTGTCACATTCAAAACTGAACAGGGCTCACGCAGTCTCACTGCGCTTATTGCAAACGGGTACATATCCCAGACCGTACACCATTAATAAAATATATCCAGACAGGGAGATTAAGATGGACTGCAACAACTGTAATGGCATCATTGGAATCAGACATATGCTGGCGGGGTGTTCCACGACTCTCCCCAACCTCGTTGAAGAATGGACACAGGGGGAGAAAAGGATTCAAAGCCCATTGTTTCAGGACCAACTAAGGGCAGTCCAGAGGGCCCATGATGTCGCTGAAAGGCTTGGCCTGACGGTGCCAACGTGGGAGTGGCCCGCCTTGGCTTAAGAAGTCGAGCCTCCGGACCTCATTACAATAAAAGTTTTCACACACACGCACACCAACCATGAAGCATGTTATAGGATGGCAAGCAGACGCTGAGCAGACGACACGGCGCGGATGAGCACATCTCGCGCACATCGCACGTGAATTTCTGTTTCCGCGCACAAGCGTTTGCTCCACAAGAATCGAGTAAAGCGCCACTTACATCACTGATGAAGTTCGAAAAGGATAATATTTCGAATATTATCGCGTTATCTGGGCCTAGCCTGCTTCTTTTTATTATTACTCAGCGAGAAAAAGAGAGAAACGGCGGAATTCTGGTACTCCTATATATGGAAAAGAAGAAACGTGTGTAGCCAGCAGGCCAGATGGCTCGCTTAGCAAGCGGCACACGCCGGCTGTCATTCGTCGGCCAGCGCTATGCAGCGTTGGTCGCAGTAATCATCAGAGACACCTGTAATGCTCGCAAGCCAAGCATAAAGAACCCCGAGGGTCGCAGGTGGCGCGGCGCGTCGTCTCAGGGTCGGGACAGTGATGAATAAACAATGTGCGGGCGTAATTCCTAAAGCATAGCCTGCGTCCGTGGTCTTCGTCCTTGCATACAGTAGAATCATTCGTTGCACACATGGCACTGCGCGTGACGTCAGACGTCTCGCACGCCACTACGGTGCCGATCGCCATCGTAGATGCCGGAGTTGCTATAGGACGATATGCAGACGCCGTGGAGGCGGGAATGCATCTTTGAAAGAAATCCCTATGATACAGCTATGGCTGTAAATAAGCGCTTCTCGAGCGAACTCGATTGAGGCTCGGAAGCACATGCTACAAATTGGGTCGACGCGAGCGATCATGGGAGCCTGTTACGTAGCCGAGGTTGTGGTGAATGGCGAAGCCTTCGGGGCATATCGAAAGTGGCGTCGACGACGCCTGCGTAGCGCCTGCGGGGTTGTAAATCGGTTTATGGCCGCCTTCGCTCGCTTTACATCGGGACCTCTTGCTTGTCTCATACGACTGTGTCGCCGAAAAACTTTCCTCATTGGTTTTTTATTATAATATTTTCTCATATCTCATCACGACTGACTAAGCCCTCTCGAACCGCGAGGCGATGACGTGATTCACGCCTCTTTTAAGCTGCCTCTCCCTAGAGGCAGAGTATATCCGCTCCGCAGTTTGCTTCAGATGAGTGGAAGAAATTATTTGCACGAGACAGGAGAAAGACCGGGAGGCCGGACAAGTCCCAGAAGCGAGTTCCGACGGCGTTGATTTGGCGGATGGCTTATGTGCCGCGAGCACCGGAGTCCCTGAAGGCTCATTGTTTCAATTCCGGTTGGGCAGCTCGCTCTATAGACAGACTTGCTTTACTGTGTATTTGTTGTTTTTAAAATTCTAAGAGGATTGGGGGCCGCAAGACATAACGTGCAAACAATAAGGGAGAGAGAATACAAAAGGCGAGAAAGTGTACGTAGGTCAACTAGATGAGCGTTCGGTTTGCTGCTCTATATGCTGGTTGTAAAGAAGGGGGAACAGATAGCGGAGAAGAGGGAGATAATAAACACTGGTACGAACACAAATAAGTATTTAGAAAAGCATCCGACTACCTACAAAGAGAGTACTGTAGAAATTGCTTTGCGACTTTATTTTAATCAGCGGAGTGGTATAATTTTCTTGACGCTTGAGTCTAGCATTACGGAGCATTTTTCTGATAGCCTCGAGTCCCATGGCGCAGCTACGGAATCCGCCGTATAGGCAGTGGAGACGGGCGCAGGTTTTCTGTCGGAGCACTGACCCAAATGGTCGGTGGTCCGACAGTTACAATGTTCTCTGGACATACAGTTCGCACCGCTTGTCTGAAATTAAGGAGCACACTTAGAACCGTAAAGAGCACAATTCACTGCGCATCACACTGTCTTCACTTGAATTCTTTAATTTCACATCCCAGAGTCAAATACATATGTGCAATTAAAGAAAACACGCATGAAGGGACTTACAGGTTGAAGTAGTCGTGCGATCGAACTTAGTGAATTTTTTGCCGATGCTTTATATGATGAAATTTTCAAAGAAAGCGAGACGGGGTCCTTTTATAGTAGCTTGTTCACTAAAACGCCAACTTCTAAAACAGACACGTTCCACGCACGATTCCGAGTAGAGAGGCGAGCATGATCTCACTCCTGCCCTCGAAGCACATTTGTCTCTTGAGGTTACGGAGGACAATCGATACCTTACATGCTTGTGAAACAGGAAGGCACAAGAAATTAAACAACGGTGCCGAGGAAAAGGTAGTTGAATCTTCTCACTCGGTGTAGAAGAGCACGGAAGTTCCAAGTGGCGATTCTTGGTCATCTCGATGAATTTTTCACGTAAATAAGGTGGGTAAAGTAAACGAGAAGTTAACAGTGCAGCTGTAGAAAAAAGAAAGACATAGTGCTACGGGGGACAACAAAGGCCGGTTACATTACTACGTCTAAGTTATCATTCCAAGGTCCTCAAACTCTGAAGTTCTCGCGTAATAACATTAGCCTGCTTTTAATGCCTTTCAGAATAAAATATTGAGAGAAATCTCGATTATCTCCGTGATTGATGTGCTTTTTAACAGCTTAGGGAAGATACAACAATAAATAACAGTCAGAATGATAACCGTATAATGTAACAGGTGCTGCCGACGTGTTCTATAAATAGCATAAGTGAATTTCACTGCGAAATTCACTTCAAAACTGTAAATAGAGCGGTCACACAACCAGTATCGGAACGGGCTAGCAGTGACGTAAGAAAGAAGAGAATACGCTCAAGTAGAAAAGAAATTGCCAAATAGGAATCGACCTTGAAAACACACACACACAAACACACAGACATACACACGTGTGCGTGTGCGTGTGCGTGTGCGTGTGCGTGTGCGTGCGTGCGTGCGTGTGCGTGCGTGCGTGTGCGTGCGTGCGTGTGCGTGCGTGCGTGTGCGTGCGTGCGTGTGCGTGCGTGCGTGTGCGTGCGTGCGTGTGCGTGCGTGCGTGCGTGCGTGCGCGTGCGTGCGCGCGTGTGCGCGCGTGCGCGCGTGTGCGCGTGTGCGCGTGTGCGCGCGTGCGCGTGCGCGTGTGTGCGTGCGCGTGTGTGTGCGCGTGTGTGTGTGTGTGTGTGTGCGTGTGTGTGTGCGTGTGCGCGTGTGCGCGTGCGCGTGCGTGCGTGTGCGCGTGCGTGCGTGCGTTGCGTGCGTGCGTGTGTGTGTGTGTGTGTTTGTGTGTGTGTGTGTGTGTGTGTGTGTGTTTGTGTGTGTGTGTGTGTGTGTGTGTGTGTGTGTGTGTGAGAAGAAAGGGAACCGAGGGGCCCGATTTTTCATTAATCATATCATAAGAAGCCAACAAACAAGGACACCAACGACAGCATAGGCGTATTTACTTGTACTTACTCATTGAAATAAATAAAGGATAAATTTTTGGAAATGAATGTGTATAAAAAACTACTGGTCGCAGGTGAGATACGAACCCACGTCTTCCCATTAAGCTCCCAGGTTTAGTTCTAGTAGTAAAACATAAATACCTTAGAGAGTGGATGGGAAAATGGCGCCACGGTAGCAAAATCGGTGAGAGCATCGCACGCTTAATACGAAGACGTGGGTTTGTGTCCTACCTGCTGCCAGTTGTCTTTTTATACCCTTTCATTTCTATTAATTTATCATTTCTTTCATTCAATGAGTAAGTAGAAGTAATTGTGCCTTTGTGTGTTTTGTTGGCTTCTTAGGATATGATTATATTTATATATATTTGTAAACCCTGATGAAGATCGGTCCATCGATCGAAACTTTTGAAATTGAATACGTTGTTCTGTTTACCTTGTAGCACCGCTCAAGTTCTTTACGTTTGAAAGGGGTAGCCTGAAGAATTCCTCTTTGCCTACTATATATATATATATATATATATATATATATATATATCAAGTTTACAAGAGCACTGGTCTTGAGCCGTGAGAAAAAGCTAGTGTCAAGGCTCAGCTGACAGGTCTATCTGATTTTCTCGGCGGTACCCAGATGCAACAATTCGCGAGCAAGCTTCGAGAGACCTAGCTAGGTTTTCTAGATCTTAAGTTTAACTCGACACCCCGCTTTGAGTCAGAAAAATGGGCGGCAGCTCTGACCCTCAGGTGAACCGGTCCCGGGGTTTCAGTTGCACTCCACAGAACCTCTTCCTGTAAAATTTTGTGTAACAGCAAAATCTTAGCGTCTGCTTGAATTCCTTAGAGTGTAGGTGCGTTTCTTCAAGTGCAGCTCATCGTCGCGAAGCCACCGAAGGAAGTCACTTGTCCCGTCTTGAAACTGCGTTTACCAGTATTAATTTATTAGTATGAACAACTCACCCAGCAACAAATTTTGTTAACTGACGGTGATGTTTACAGCACACAGTCGTGATGTGATGTTAAATTTTGCCTTGCGTTACATGCACATTTGTTTAACTACGTAGTACACAGAACACACAACGAGATGCATTTACTCGAGACGTTGTTGGGCGCCATTGTTCGTAACCTGCAAGAAGGTTAGCACAGTCAATGTCACAATGTCATGGCACATCGCGTGGTGTACATTTGCTGGATGGCTAGTTGCGTAGCGTCGTCTCAACGCTGTGGTTCTTTAATTTGTTAAGGTGGAAGCTTGGGCGAGTTGGTGGTTCAATGTCGACATGTTTGCACAGTGCCAAAGACGAGCACTACCCGCCGTGGTTGCTCAGTGGCTATGGTGTCGGGCTGCTGAGCACGATGCCGCGGGATCGAATCCCGGCCACGGTGGCCGCATTTCGTTGGGGACGAAGACACCCGTGGGCTTAGATTTGGGTGCACGTTAAAGAACCCCAGGTGGTCAGATTTTCCGGAGTCCTCCACTGCGGCGTGCCTCATAATGAGAAAGTGGCTTTGGCATGTAAAATCTCATAATTTCTTTTTAAAAAGACGAGGACTGAAGGAAGACCACAACACAGCGCCTGTGTTGTGTTCTTCCTTCAGTCCTCGTCTTTTGCGCTGTGCAAACATGTCGATCTTTAATTTGGCTTTGCAACTGCACGCCCTGCGTATGTTGTCCGCATCCAGTGTTCACGGTGTTTATTTTTGAGTAATTCCTGGAACGTACTGTACTGTACATTGAAATATATATTTTTTATGCTTGTCTTAACTGTTGTTGTGCCGGGTAGTAGCGTTTTACTTTATTGAGAAGACCTCAAACAAGGCATGCTTTCTATCGGCGCCTTTCCCATCTCCCGTGCTCTTCCTATGTCTGCGCACGAGCGAAGAGTCGAAATGTTTTCTCACTAGTTTCTTTCGCTAGTTTTGTGACTGCGATGATTCTGTGCATTCTCTATCCCCTCTCTCTACCTCCGCTCTACCTAACTCCCTTATGGACTGTTGCACGTCAATGCAAAGGTAAGCACTACAGCTTCTGCAATGCTGTTCTGGGAGGCTCACGAGTAATTACAGCAGTCCAGAGGGTATCGAGCCGACGGCCAGGGCGGGGCGAGTCTTCGTAGCATCGCCTGCGCACAGCGTTTGAACGCTTGTGCGTATGCAAGGCTCCGTAGGCCATGACGCGCCTGTGTGGCGACACTTAGGGAGCTCTCGTTAGAAACACCTCGTAAGGCGAAACGAGGCACGCTTTGTGACGTCACCGTTCACCTCTGCCGCATTGAGGCCACGTAGATAATACACATTCTCAGCTCCGCCCCCTCCTAGCCGATTCGGTGCGAGCAAGAGGGGAAGCAATGGAAAATTCGAAGGAAGACGCAAAGGAAGCTTCGCGTTAAAACACGGTAGTTCAATATGTGCAAGCAGTTTAAACCAACCGCCGCGAGGGGCCACTTAATTGCTGCAAATATTGGTGCGTCATACCGCCCATTCAACGAGCGAAAATGTGATTACTGGGAGAAGTTCTGATGCCTTTGGCTGTTCTGTTCACCCATTCCTTCGTATCGATGGGAGAATGAGCATTTTGATCCCCGCTATGTGCATTTCCACCTTGTGCTCTACAATCAGGGCGCGTATGTTCCGCTGTTTTGCAACGAAGGCGGACTCAATGGCGGTTTGAGATAACCTGGTTGGATCTACCTAACATGAGCGGTTTCCCTGGTGTAGGGATGCGGGGAAAACCGAAGACTTAAATAAGGGAGGAGGAGTGTGTTCCAACGGCGCTCCGATACTGATGTAGCTGTGTACTACGATATTTTTACTGGTAAGAGTATCCATGTAAAAATGTAAGTAAACCTGTCTACTGTTCCTCAACCCATCCATCCTCTAATTCCTGATCAACAAGCCATTTTCGTGCTGAAGACACAGATGACGGCGCGGTCCTGCTTATCTAACTTTGTGTGACGCCCCAGAAGCGTAGGCCAGCTGACCCTTTTGACACGACCCGACATGGCGAAGGCAAGAGACGATTTTAAATAATGATGCCAAACTTTCACTTGACTTGCATGATGACGTTCGGTTTTCCTCGTTTTTATCTGCAAGCACAATTTCGCACCCACAAACAACTTTATAAACCGTTGGAGGCTATGAATTGCGCTAGGAAAGCCGCGTCAGTTGCCGGACTTTTTAATGCGCTTGTTTATTATCCCAGATGCTTCGACTATAAATCGTCAGTGACACTAAGACATGTCCTCGTTCCTCAGCGTTTCTCCTCCCGTTCACCTACAGGCAGATAACCTTGAGTACACTTTCCCTTTTCTGATGTACAAGCTCTTCGATTATAGTGTGTGAGATTCTATTAAATAATTTTAAGAAATTAAAAAAAGAACAAATGAAACAAGCGGCAATTCTGTTCTCACTGAAATGTTCATTGCCCTAATCGAAACGCTGAGTCCTATGACGACTCTGCGTAGCGCAACATCAATTAGGGGGTTCTTGACGGCTAGCTGGTTCATACTTGAAGGAAGGTTAAAACTGCGCCATAAAAAACGAGGACAAGCGAAAGGAACAAACACGCGCGCTTGTGGTGTGTTGTGTGTTCCTGTCGTTTCTCCTCGTTTTTTTTATTTTCGCGCAGTTTTAACCTTCCTTCAAAAAGGAAATAAAGTGATTCGCTCCAAGGTCCCAGTTGTCCCTTTCTCCCGAATGTCGGTTCCGACGATGGCCTCTGAGAGAGCGCAGCACTCGCTCTCCTATTCATGAGTGCCGCCAGTAGCGATCCCAGACAGCGGCGACCAGGTGCGCCGATCGCGAGTGGCAGAAAGAGAAACGCTCTGCAAAAATAGCAACGGCCCGGCGTCACTTGTGACGCCTTTACGATGCGTTGAAAAGCACCCAATTTTAACGATCTCCTCTCGGTGCGCCAGCGCGGCGTTAACAAAAAGCGTGACCTTTTTCGTATGCCCCCACACATCCTCACGTTATGCGCGCACTCCCGCACCCCCCCTTCCCTCCTGGAAAAAAGAATTGCTACAGTTGCGGCTTTTTTTAAAACACTGCGGAATTCCGCACTGCTTCGCGTTGCCTTGCCCTTTTCCACAAAGGAGGGATTAACGTTGGGCACTTGGATCGATTTAAAACCCCTGGAACGAGTGTGATCTGTCTTTCTCTCTATTTTCTTCTGCCGATAGAGTTCGGCTGCCAGTAACTGCAGCTTTAGAACACATACAGCGCGATAGATACGCAGTGAAGCTAGTTTCCGAGGCATGGATTATAGTTTTGTCTTTGATCTAAGTTTATGCTAAGTTATTTCTCCGGCGTGCAGTAACTTTTGCCGTGTTGGCTCTTTACTCTAAGAAGGACCTTTTGTATTGCGTTTTCTTCTTCGTTGTGAAAGCTTTCTAGGCAGAGCGGATTTATTTCCCCCTTGCTCCGTGCTGTTTGCTGAGCATACTCGTGAAGTGCTAAGCGGATTAAGAAGCACGAATAAGAATAATGACGCAGGAATGAAAAAATAAAGGAAAGACGTCAGAAATGCGCCTAAAACGAGAAAGTTGATAGGCGTATGCGAAGGGCGCAAAGCGCATCAGCTGAATACGTGCTCACCCGCCGCTGTAGCCCGGGGCCCTATCGAATCTGAGGTCACCGGTTCGATCCGAGCAGCGGTGGGCACGTGTCTAGGGGGGGGGGGGGGGGGTCAGATGGAAAAACACGCGTGTACTTAGATTTAGGTGCACGCTAAGGAACCCCGAGCAGTCGAAATAATGCGCAGCCCTGCTACGGCATTCTTATTAATCATATCGTGGTTCTGGCACGTAAAACCACAGAATTCCATTTTCAATGGGTTAGCATTCTTGCGGTACTTAACGCACTTCCCGTCGACTTGGTATGTTTGTTTGGTTACTCCGTTTTCCCACCTACCTGGGTTACTGAATAGTCCGTCCGTGGTCGAATGGGTGGCGCATTAGGTGGCTCTGCTGAGGGAACAGTGTTTGTTTGTTTGTTTGTTTGTTTGTTTGTTTGTTTATTTGTTTGTTTGTTTGTCCGCGTCTAACCTCTTTACGCCTACCTGGGTCACTGGCTGATCTATAGTCGAATGAATAAAACATCAGGCTCGCGTGATGAGAGAACTGGGTTCAACAACAATCCTCCGATGAACTTTGATCACGGAGTAAGTGACACAGGGTATGTGCGTGCCGCCTTTAAATAATAAAGAAGAAGATAACAGTCCTTTAACATTTCTTTGGTGCTAGGCGAAATTAAACAGGCCTCACATGTATTGACACAATTTGTTCTGAGCATGCATATTAAGCACGCTACAGGCACGGGCTTGGCGGCGGCACCACCAGATGGCTCGGCATGTCGAGGCGCGAGAGAGAATGCCCGCTGCAGTGCACGCCTCACACGTGACGCGTCTCGGCGGTGCTGAATTGCTCCAACGCTACGATTTGCAGTGAACTGGACATATATTTCCCTTTTTATCTTCAAAACGCTTTGAAGTATCTGAAAAAAAATCTTAAGTCTGGCTTTCTTCCTTCGGGTTTCCAGCAACTCAAGCCCACACGAACGCAGAATTGTTGTTACCGAGTCAGTCCTTCGGTACCTTGAAGCAATAAAACGAGCAGCCATTCTCTGAATTCTTTCTAGCTTGTCTATTAAAACTTCTTGGTGGGGGCTCCAGACAACGCAAGCGTATTCTAAAGATGGACGTATGAGAATTTCATAAGCAATTAATTTGGCATCCTTCGTTGCATGTTCCAGCTTTTTCTTCAGTGAATACAGTTTTTGTGAAGCAGTCGAGCACAGGTTATCGATATGTTTACGCCAGTCTAAGTTATGTGAAATTGTGACCCCTAAATACTTGAATGTATCTACATTTCTTAGTTTGTTGCTTGCAATATTATAAAAGAATGGTGCCACACTTCTTTTGTTAGGAACATGTGTAAAAGCCGATTTGTTGTAATTGATTTCCATGTCCCATTTTTCACACCAAAGGTGAAGGGAATGAAGAAACTGGTTAATTCTGATTTGGTCGTCAATGTGTGTTACCGTAGAATAAATTAAACAGTCGTCAGCAAAAAGCTTCAATTTCACAGGGAACTCGACAATCTCTGTAATGTCGTTAATGTAAACCAAGAACAGCAACGGGGCCAAAACAGACCCCTGGCGAACACCACAAAGCACTTCTAACGCAGGGGACAAGCACTCGTCCACACGCACAACCTGCCTGCGATTGTGTAGAAAGGCTTCACTCCATTTTAGAATAGTGTCATTTATTCCTGCTTTGTGCAACTTGAAAAGTAATTTATTGTGTGAAACTTTGTCGAAGGCTTTCGCAAAGTCTACGCAGATGACGTCCATTTGTTCTTGGAAGAAGGTGATCTTGAAAGATTTCGATGAACTTAGCAGAGCATGCGATTTGCGTTATTTGTAATGTGTGTTATATGATCATTGCAGGTTATGTTAGACGTTATATGTACACCAATATACTTGTACGATGATAGAGGTTCCAGTGTATGCATGTAGTTATGTTTAATTCCGTTAGCCACGTCTTGCACCATGACCAGACTGCGTTAAGGTCAGATTGGAGAACGGTTACGTCATTGTCACAAGTTATTTTCCTAAAGATTGCGCAAACATATGCAAAAAGGTGAATATGTGAGGAGATACAAGGAGGTAGGTTGTTTATGTATATTGAAAAGAAAGTAGAGGACCAAGCACTGAACCTTGCGGAACATCAGCTATTACGGTGCTAAGTCCTAAATTTGAGTTGTTACCTGAAATAAACTGAGAACAATTATACAAAAAACGTTCAATCCACTTCAGAAGTCTAGCATCAACGTTAAGCAGACAAAACGTATATAGAAGTAGTTCATGCTAAACTTTATTGAAGGCTTTCGAGTAGACTAGGAAAATGCAGTAGTCGGCTAAAGAAAAGTTATCCAGAATAACATTTAACTTGTGTAGAAAAGTCGTTAGTTGTGTTTCACTAGAGTAGGTTTTACGAAAGCCATGATGCGATGATGAAAAAAGCGAGTTAGGTTCAAGGAAGTTCATAATATGCGATAACAGGACATGTTCAAGAATTTTGCACAGTATGCTAGTAAGGGAGATGGGGGGAGTGGTAGTTAATGGGGGGGATGCCTGTTACGTGATTTATAGAGTGGAATTACCTTCCCAATTTTTCAGTTTGATGGAACAGAACCAGTATCAAGAGTCCGTTTAAAGATCATAGTTAATAAGACAGATGAATAGGCCTGTTGTACTACTTAAAAATTTTCGTTCGATTTGATCGGATCCTGGTGCGGAAAATGATTTAAGTGACCTAATAAGTTTTGTTACACCGTCGAAGTTGATTACTACTGGTAACATGGCTGTGTAGTTGTAATTATGCGAGGGTGGTACTGATGGATTTGTCTTTAAGGAAAAATTACTTGAGAAGACCTCGTTAAGAGCTTGACAATATGCGTTTTCGGGAATGGTGCAGCCTGAATTATCAATTTCGGTGATGCAATGATCTTTGCTTGGCTTTATCGTGCGCCAGAATTTCGTTGGTGCGCTTGCGAGCATAGATGACAGTGTTAAGCTTGAAAAGTTATCCCTAACTTCTTTTACTACTTTTATGTATTGGTTAGATGCTGTCATATAATCTGTCCGTCGATCATTCGCGGCGAGTTCTTGGCATGCAGACCTAAAAAGATGTTTATTCTTGTTCGATAGACACTCTAGGTCTTTGTTGTACCATGGAGCATTCGAATCCGTGCTTATGGTGAGAACTGGAACGTATTTATTTGTTAATTAATTAATTTTTGCGACAAGCATACTCCACGTACTCTCAACATTGCGACTGTCAAAGTCGATCACGCAATTGTTAAGAAAGACAGCAAGCTCTTCGTTCACTACATCACAGTTAGCATTTTTGTCATCTTTAATCTTTCTCTTCCGTAGCACGAGACACCACACCAGACCTTACGTTCGTAAAAAATGACCACACGGGCAAAGTAACATGGCACAACACGGGCGTCGACCTGGGCAGTGACCACTACATCCTCGAAATTACGATACCCAACCAATTACGGAGCAATACCATTATGCATAAGTGGACGGACTGGGACGAATTCCGTAAGGGGCGCCTCACCACAGCGCAAGACATCACAGAGATCGAAACCTGGACGGCGGAACTCCGCGATGCAGTGCGCTCAGCCACAAAGACTATAGAAACAGACGAGGACGTCATCATCATGGACAGCCGCCTGGCCCATCTGATAGAGGCCAAACGTTCGATACAGGCGCGTTGGAAGCAGCACCGGCTGAATCGCAAATTGAGGAAGAAGGTGGCTGACTTAAATAGGGCCATTGAACAACATTGCAGGCTCCTGTGCCGTCAACAGTGGAACGAGATCTGCAACCGAGCTGACAGGGAATTGCATCGCAGTTGTACATGGAATCTATTTCGGCACCTCCTAGACGACACAAAGACCAAGTCAAGCCAGCGCGACCGCCTGGCCCGCCTCATGCACACCATCACACAACAGCAAGGAAAAGACGCTGTTATCAGAAGCCTGGAAGCCAAGTATCTGCCAGACACGCCAACGGAAACCCACCCGCCGTACGGAGGGCTGCCCAACGCGTGGCTCGACCGAGACATTACCATATCAGAGGTACGGGTAGCGCTGCACGAGCTCAACACCCGCTCAGCAGCCGGCCCAGATCTCGTTACAAACAAGATGCTACGCAACCTGGACGACGCTTCGATAGAAGCCCTAACCGATTACTTCAATGAATGCTGGCATTCGGGCAAGCTCCCCCGACAGTGGAAAACGGCAAGAACGATCCTGATTCCGAAACCGGGCAAACCACTGGACATCGGCAACCTGCGTCCCATCTCGCTGACGTCCTGCGTGGGCAAGGTGCTGGAGCACGTGGTCGCCAACCGGTGGCAGGAATACCTAGAGAAGGAAGGCCTCTATCCTGACACGATGATCGGCTTCCGGCGCAGACTCAGCACACAAGATGCCATGTTACAACTCAAACAAGAAATCGTCGACAACAAGACACAAGACAGCAAAGTAATTCTGGGTCTCGATTTACAAAGTGCATTCGACAAAGTTAAACACTCAGCCATATTAGGACAAGTATCAAGACTCAACATGGGGGTAACGAGCTACAATTATATTCTAGACTTCTTGACCAACCGCACGGTAGAACTGCACGCCGGAGACCTCAGGCTCCCCGAACACAAGCTCGGCAGTACGGGTACTCCACAGGGTTCGGTCATATCGCCGTTGCTCTTTAACCTCGTCATGATCGGGGTAGCGAGGGCAGTAGCGGGGACCGGCGTCCGGCATACTATCTACGCCGACGACATTACCCTGTGGGCGGTCGGTGGCACCGACGCCAGCATCGAGCAACAGCTGCAAGCGGCGGTTACCGCCATCGAGCAGCACCTTGATGGCACAGGCCTAATGTGCTCGCCCGCCAAGTCCGAGCTGTTCGTCCTCACACCGCTTCGACCGGGACGGAAGCGCGCTCCTCTTCGGGAGTGTGATCACATCAAAATTGTGACTGCATCGGGGCAACGCATCCCCGAGGTGCCCAAGATCAGAGTACTGGGCCTGCTGCTCAACAAAAGCGGCCGCAACGACGAGACCATCAACAAGCTTACCACCAAGGCAATGGACGCCATCCGGCTCATACATCGAGTCTCCACACGACGGGCGGGCATGCGTGAAGACAGTCTCGTGCGCCTTGTCCAGTCGTTCGTGGTCAGTCACATTGCCTACGTTGCGGCCTACCTTAATTGGCACGTCACTGACAGGACCAAGATCAACACGCTGATCAGACGGGCTTACAAGACGGCGCTGGGTTTAATGGAGACCACGAGTACGGCTCGGCTCTTGCAGCTCGGCGTCCATAACACCCTAGAAGAAATAGCCGAGGCGCAGCTCACCGCGCAATTCGAGCGCCTCTCTACCACCAAGACGGGGCGCAGTATACTGACGTCCCTGGGTTACAACCCCCAAGCTCCCAGCCGGCAACCGTGCGAGATCACAGATGAGGCGCGGGCCCACATTTACGTGGACCCCATCCCGAAGAACATGCACCCAGAATACAACCAAGAACGGCGGCAGGCGCGGGCCAAGGCCCTCACCGAACAACACGCCCAAGACCCGCACGCCCGGTATGTGGACGCCGCGGAATACAAGCGGGAAGGCTTCGCAGCAGTGGTCGTTGCGGCGGCTAACGGCACCAAGACAACGGCAGCGAGCGTGCGGTGCACGAACGCCACAGACGCTGAGGAGGTTGCCATCGCTCTGGCGATCACCGAGGCCGAGTGTCGCACCGTGCTCAGTGACTCGAGGAATGCCGTGCGCAATTTTGCCAAGGGGCGAATATGCGCGCCGGCGGCCGCCATCATCGGCAAGCTCCAATTTCAAGACCGCGGCAGCACCGTCCGTATCAAGTGGTTCCCGGCGCACGCCGGCGAGTGTGCTTCCTCACCGAACCACAACGAGACGGCCCATTCGGCGGCGCGAGCGCTTACCTTCCGCGCCCCCGAGAGTGACCGTTCCGTGTGGTGGTTCGAAACCAAGGACAGATTGACTAGTTACGCCGAAGTAACCAAGTGTTACCGCTTAGCTCGACGGACAATGCCGCCTCCCCACCCGGCACTCAGTCGGGAGGAGGCCGTAATCCTAAGACAAATACAGACCGCGTCACTCCTCGCCCCCGCAATGCTGCACGTGCTTCACCCAGAGCTCTATCCGAGTGGGCTGTGTGGTGTTTGTGCAGCGGGTCCGGCGGACCAATGGCACATCATGTGGGACTGTGCCAGGTTCCCGACGGCAGCTACCTCCAAGACTTACCCGCCAGAACTTCAAATTGCACTGCAGTCTACAGACAAGGACTCACAACTATGGGCCGTCCAGCAGGCCCGGGGTGCGCTCGAAAAGCACAAGCCTCGTGACCCACTACAAACGGGCCCAACGGGGCTAGTGCAGAGTAGAGTATAACCCCGGGTCGACGCTTGGCCAGCGTCACGACTCGTTAAATCGTCGTTTGCCGGCACTTTATTAAAGTTATTCCTATCCTATCCTATCTCTTTTGTCTAGTAGGTTTTGGTCGGACTTTATTCATTTCAAGTACAAGTAGCGAATGATCGCTAAGACCAGGCAAGTATGTAATGTCGGAAACAAGGTCGGCATGAGAGGTAAGAAGGAGGTCCAGGGTGTTAGCGACTGACTGTGTTATTCGAGTAGGTTGCTTAACAAGCTGGGTTAGTGAGTAAAGCGAACATAAATCTAGGAAATCTTTAGCCAGAGAACAAAATGGATGAATGCAGGGGGGATCGCAGGACCACATTATGTTAGGGATGTTAAAATCAGTGAGTAATAGGATAGGAAGATTGTTGTGGTTCTACTAATCTACTCGCTACTTGTATAACGTGAGAAGGTAGGTCTTTGCGTGCGCCTAATAAAACATCGCCACCTATGTGTTGTGGGAGTGCGAAGCCATCGACTCCGCCTTCAGCGAGGATAGGTGGGCTGCGCTCTTGGGCAGCCCCGAACTCAACGACGAAACACTGGCCGTCTAGAGTGCCCACGATCGGGCCGTCAAGCTCGGCTTGGCGGTCCCTACCTGGGACTGGCCGGACCTAATAAAGTTTTTCACTCATTCACTCACCCTGACGTTCACTACGATCATGGTGAAATATTGAAAAATGACGTACTGCGGAAAAGCTTTCACTGTATTCAATTTTATGACGAAGCCATGTTTCGGTTAGTGCTATGATATCAGCATTAGATGTGTCAATTGCAGATGATAAAAGTTCGCTCTTGTTAAGGATGCTACGAATGTCGCAAAAAAGAAAGGTGACATTTCGTTGCGCAGGCAAGCTTCCACTCACTGATTCCTATGTCGCATCTTCTGATGCAGAGGAGAAGTGATTAGTATTGCGTGTTGGTGGAGCACGCAAGCGCCTTTGCTGAGATAGAGGGTTAGACACGGGTACTGTGGGAAGTTCTTTTATTTTGGTAGTTACGGGGTCGTATACGTAATGTTTCTTGTTGAAAAAAAAACATTTATTTGCTCCGAAGGATCTTCAGGTAAAGACTCGGTATCAAGAATTGCCTTAGAGCGTGTGTCAGGTCCTGGATTCAGTTCCATATCGCGACACCGAAGAAGTAAGAACATCTTGGAAAAACAATCGCACACTGTCGAATAACGGAGTTGTTGGCACGGAAGCATGAGTAGACAACGAATGTCGCTTTTTTAGCAAATAAAGGGAAACTTTTACGCACCTGTAACACGCAAAAGCTCGGTACATCAGCGATGCTGCCCATCCTGGTGCCTCCGTGCCCACTGAAGAGAGCGTCCTGGCTTTTATGTTGGCCAGAAAATGTGACGTCAGTACTGTCGCCGTGGATGCGCAGGGAGTGGTGACCGCGCAGGGCTGAGGAAACCCAGATTGCAAGTTCACGCGTAGGTAGGCTGGCTGCTTGTAGCTGCAGTTTTCTTTCATGGATAGCCGGGTGACCGTAGGTTCCATTTTGTGGACGGACTGCAGGAAAAATTTCGCAAGGGCTGCAATTGAAACCTGTAACACGCAAAAGCGAGGTATATCAACGATGCTGGCCATCCTGGCGCTTTCGTGCCCATTCCATGGCAACCACCCGAGCTGAAGCGAAGTCGGCCTCATCTTTCACTGAGTTAGTTCTAATCGTCTGAGTGTGTGAGACATGTCGTTTCGCGACCTAAAGCAGGCAACAGCTACGAAATAAGTCGTACTGGATGATTATTGCCTACTCTTGATGTCTTAGCTCAGGCAGGATGTCTTGATGGGATATCGGGACCTTTCATTCAGTACTTCTCTTTTATGTGCTCAATGCGCGAGCGTAACGCACTGGTAATGTGTAACCGAAGCATGAATAACAGCGTAAAAAACTGAAATAACAGCGTAAGCTTGGAACAATAAAAGAAAGAAAGCAAAATCGCAACTAGAGACAACTTCGCTGGCTTCGACTAACGCCTAATAGTCATTGTAACCATGGGTACAGTGCTTAGCACAAGGTTGCAAGAAACGAAATAAGCACAACCATAACGGCTCGGAGTCGTGTTTCTGGTGCGCACGCGATAAGTTTCTCATAACAAAACTTGAGTAGCAATTTCTTTGTGTTACCTATTCAAGCCATCAAAAATCATGCTTCTACGTTTAAGTGATACCAATCTGACGGCGCGTGTAAGACTTGGTGATTGATGTTCGTGCAAACTAAGGGTTGGACCTGGAAGATGTATGTATTTCGCGGCTATGGCGCACACCTCTCGTTCAATGTGGCGCGTGTTCTCTGTGAGAAGCGGAAAGAAGCTCAGGCGATCGAGGTACACCGACTCCACAGCAAGGCTTCCCACCAAGGAGCACACTACTAAGTAGTTTCGATAGAGTGAGTCCATGACGGTTTCTTTAGAAACGTTTCAACCCCCAGCGCCCCACCCTTCATGACTTGAAAGAAAAACTATAACCAATCTGTTGTTCGCGCTGTTGAGATCTCTATACGACATACCGTTTCTCGTTGCTTTTCTTTCTTTCTTTCTTTCTTTCTTTCTTTCTTTCTTTCTTTGTTTCTTTCTTTCTTTCTTTCTTTCTTATTCTTCTTGTTATTTTGCTATATAGTGCAAGTAGTGCAATGACCATATCTCTTTGGCGAATGCTTCCTGCCTATCTGATTCTACATTCCCCTCCTTACGCAGTGCCTTTCAGGGACTCAAAGGTACATGTAAATAAAAAAACTCAGAAATAAAATAAAGCCTAATGTTATGTGCATCTGCGCGCAGAAGTATGACATCTCGTTGAATATGTCGGAACGGTGCCGTTTTAGAAGAAAACCGCTTCTCTAGTTCAGGTTGCTTCTCAAACCAACCGCAAAGTCCTACGGTTTACGAGCCATTCGATACGAAACGAAGACCAAACGCTAAAGTGTTTCCAGTGGCCAGATACATATACGGGCACATTATTACACTTCCCGAACTGTCGTAGCCGTATTATGCTAACGCAATTTTCCTAAATGTTCATGCTTGCATGTGCTCATAGAGAGAAACACGCAGTGGAATAAAGCACTAATGCTGCAATTTGAATGGTAAAATGGCGGTAGTTGTATCGCTCCATGAGGATATATTTGCAAGAAGCTTATAGATAACCTGGTTACGGTGCAATGCTCGTCCTTATAGAATTCGCACCTAGAGCCAGCGGTGGAAGAGGCATTACTAAACGCTACATATGTATACTGCATCATACGGGTGAATCGCAAGGTCAGTCCTTACTTAGCTGTGCTACAGCTCTCTAGTTTTACTGTTTGTAAGATAGTCTTCTAGAAATATTCGTTGGACACTTATAGCCCCTATAGGCGGGGACATTGGACCGCAAATAAAAACAAGCACATATGACATACGCGGCCCACTGAACTGAGTGCTAAGAACGTTGCTAGATACCGAGCCATGCTAAGGACATGCTGTCATGCTGATTATAGCGGAAAAAGCTTATGTTTATGCTTTTGGGTGAAACGGCGCAAACTACCAACGAAGAGTCCTAATGAAGGCAGAACTGTACGATGGCAGACGGGCGAAATTTAATGTCCCAGTGAAATAAATCAGAGAGGCCGTCGCAATAGAACCATTCACTTTCGACTTTATTGCATGAAATATAACTGCAGTGGTTAAGCGCTATATTTTGCTCATGACTTTCGAATCGCAGTATATTTCTTTATTTTCTAGATATCACGTCACAAGCTTCTGTATTTATTGCTCTGCATTAAAATAAACCCTTTAGTTGTGACTATACAACGCTTGTGTTGCACATTTTCTTTTTCCCTCGGTTGAGTAGCTGTGTTGGCGAAGAGGCAAAAACGACAATTTCTAGCTGAGATGAGGCCGAATAGACGACGCTGCGTTCGTCGCGATGTTGTGTCTGTTGAGTAGCATCTGTAAACAATTAGGCAATCCATAAACGCAGCTTGCTTTAACTTGATGCTTTATGCACTGTAAGAGTCGTCGGACGATCTCGCCGCTGCCACCATTTGTTAGAGTTGTCGGACGATCTACGAGCTGTAGGCCGATCTCACCGCTGCCATTCCGGTGTAAGATTTGGCAGTCGTAGCTATAGGAAGGAGCTTGACTCTTCGTCGGGACTTAGGAGAGCAGTATTTATTTACATGTTATTTACAGTTGAACATGAGATACATCGACAGTCTAGCGTGACTCCCACATGGATCCCGCCATACGAAGCATACAGCAAACGAGAACACAGCTCACGAATACATTTCGAGCACGACAACGAGCACTCAGCTCACGAGTACATTTCGAGCCCGACAACGAGCACCCTCTAGCAGCCGACAATCGCTGCTTATAAGCACTCCACTCGACGTCATAGTTCGACGTCATTGTAGATGACCCGCCCTTTTGGAGGAGGCGGGCTCTCGACTTGGAGGAGGATGAGGGCTCACACACACGCACGCACACGCACACATAGGTGCAATGGTCCGGAGCCGACGTCAGAGGGGTTTCGTAGCACTCGGAGCCGGTCCGGGTGGCGCGCACGGGTAGCACATTGTCTGGTGTCTCGAAAAGTGCGTGGGAAGGTGCCTTCTACGGCGTTCCCGCGGCAACTCCCCCACTCATAGCAGAACAGGGCGGCGTTGTCGTGTTGCGCACAAAGCCTGCTTCGTCGATCTCGGAGCCGCCCCGAGTGGCGCGTCCGGGTAGCACATTGTCTGGTGCCTCGAAGAGCGCATGGGGAGGTTCCGCCAATTACCTCCCCTCGAGAACTCCCCTGAGCTGACCCCTCGCCACGTGGCTGCCGGTTATCCGCAGTTCTCCGAAGTGCGCCACCGTCCCGATGGGATCGAAACACGTGCAGCGGGCTGAAATAGCTGCAGGCCGATCCTAACAGCACGCAAGGGACGTTTCCCTTTGTGTGGAGTTATATAACGACCGACCTCTAAACATGAAAACGGTACATTGAAAGGACAAACACGAATTTTCACTGTTCTGCCCTTCGTGGTGAAATTGCGCTCCTTACACGCATTGGACAGATCCAACCGACCCCTCTGTCTGCGCTTAGGGAGCGTGTTTTAGAAAATCCGCGGTTCCTGCACCGTGAACGGGATGGCAAAGCCGTACCTTATCCAGTCTTGCTGCAGGTAAGGCTTGATCGCAGAATCGGGCAATAAAGCCGTGTCTGCGGACCCGCCCACTGACGCTGTTTTTGAGAGCGATCGATGCGTGCCCCTCTAAGTTGCCTCCTTCGGACCGATTTCCGAAGAAGTTGCGCGAACGTGCGCCTCGATTTGTGGGCCGCTGCGCTACCGAGGCCAACACAATCAACCCTTTCGCTGTCGAGCGACCCTGTAGAACGCACCAGTATCAGTCAGATAAACCTGAAAAAGTCTCGAGCGTCTTACTGCCGCAGCTTGTAGCTACCGCCGTATGCTTTTTCTGTGTGTTCATCTTTTTCTTTGTCGCTCCGGAGCAGGGATACATGCGATTGCCTCACCCGAAACGTCCAAACTTCGACAGGCGAAGTTCCCACCAGTCTTGCCAAGACGAATGATGTGTTACACTTGGCAGTGTAACTCTAACCAGTAGATTCAGTCTACGTGGTCTTTTCAAGACGCTGCATTTGCCTCGCCCCGCTCTCATTGCAAGGTAGTCAACCGGGTAGAAATTCCTGACTTTCACTTATCCTTATCTTTCTCTCTCTCTCTCTCTCTTTCCAGACGCTGGAGGATACATGTTGGCTCTTGTACTCGTATGCGCAACCAATTAGCGCTTATCTCTTAAACACTCCCTCGCATATACCAAACTGGAAATTCCCGTTGGTCGATATTTTCTGGTCGGCCCCTAGAAACACCTGAAGTAAAAAAAAAATTATGTCAGACTGTGCAAGCGTTAGGCTGGTGACGTTAAGGCGCCATTTCAAGGCATCCCTTCTGAAACACTGCCCAAACTTCACAATGAGAAGCAGAACGCGTGCCTGCCATGCCCAGCGGGCGCTTGCAGTTGCACGCTGCCACTGGCGAGGCATCGGCGCAAGTCAGGCCGTCCATCGCAGCGATGGCCGTCGCAGAAAAACTGCGTGTGAGATCGAAACGCCGCTGTCCAGTTTCGTTCGCTAAAACAGCGCAGCTTTGTAGATTATGCAGTTAGTCTCGCCCAGTCGGTAAGAAAATTGACAGGAGAGTAAGAATCATCACTGATCTATTTTAGCGGAAGCCAGGACAATACGCAATCAGCGAGGCGATAGTGGAGTCGCCTGGTAACTGCTGATCGTTGTCACCTGCCGACGGCTTTTATCAGCTGGTGGCATGCCAGCCGCCAGCCTTGTGTAGTTTCCGTAACGCTGCGTGGCGGCCCTGATGTCGGAAACGTTGTCTGCAAGTGACGTCACTTGTCACATGAGTACTGGGGTACACCAGTCCATTCTATGTTGCAGCTGTACAGGGTTTTGTTTCTCGGACTCCTACGTTACAGCCTACCAGTGTTGTCAAATGCATGCAAGACGAACTTTCGCGCCTTGGAGAGCATACAAGGTCAAGCCCTACGCACGTGTTTAGGGCTGCCTCGGTGCAGCTCAACAGCAGCAACAATCGCCATCGCGGGAGATCATATAATCCAGACACATGCAGCTGTCGACTCTCTCAGAGCGCACATTCGCCATCGGTCAAGGATCCCCGACCATAATTTGGCCTCCCTACCAGCCGAGAGACCTCAAGCGACCTTTTCACAAGTGATTAGCGCTCATCAAGAGTGCATACCAGCATCTTTTACACCAGCGGCGAAGCCTTCCTCTCCCCTGTGGTGCCTGCGACAGCCTCAAGTGAATTTTGCTATTCCTGGAATTACAAAAAAGTCCAATCATCCAGCGCCGCCTCTGAAGCAACTTACGCTCCTATTACTGCACCAGACGTATCATGGCCACATTCATATATATACCGATGGTTCGACCTCACCTACCAGCTCAACTGCCGCATTCGTCATTCCGGCCAAGAACGTTACAGTTAAATTCAATGTGTCGCACACGACTACATCTACATCGGCAGAACCTGCAGCTCTCCATGCCGCTATGATGTACATCACCGAAGAGCCAACAGAGAAAGGGGTCGTATTTTGTGACTCTAAGGCAGCCCTTCACAGCATCAAGCCTGCATTACGTCGCAGAACTTACGAGCCAATGAGATCTGACATCAGGGAAGTGCACCACCATGCTCTGGAAAGAGGACACCACATTATATTTCAATGGATCCCTGCTCACTGTGGCATCGTCGGCAACAACCTAGCTGACAAGGCTGCCCGGTATGCCCACGAAGATACCAAGACGCGTCCAACACCTTTGGCGAGGTCGGACGCTGCCAGAGAACTTCACCTACTTGCACGCAAGAAGTCACAAGATCTCTGGATTTCAACTACCTTCAATTGCAGATTACGTAAACTGGACCCCACGCTACGGCTACAACTGCCATCTAGCCTTTCCCGCGGCGAAACAACCTTGTTGTGTCACTTGTGGCTGGAAGTGGCGTCCACGAACGCATACTCCTACAGTATGGGAATGGCCGAGGGCCCGATGTGCGACTCCTGTGGGTGCGAGGAGACCATCGAGCACCTATTGTGTACTTGCTCTCGCTACGATGTCCAACGCCTCTCTCTGCGGGCAACTTTACGCCGACTGGACTCGAGACCGTTCACCGAGTCAAAGATACTCGGACCGTGGCCACACTCGTCACTGGCTCGAAAAGCGATTCGTGCACTAGTGCAGTACTTGAAGTCCACCGGCTTAAGAGACCGTTTGTAGTGTCCTTGTGTATGGTGTCCCTCCCACACGTACTCAGTGCTTACTCTCTCCCTTTCTTCCTCTTTCTATTCCCCTTTCCCCCACACCCAGTGTAGGGTAGCAAACCGGATGCTGTTCTGGTTGACCTCCCTGCCTTTCCTATCCTTGTTTTCTCTCTTTCTCTTCTATACGTGTACGCTCGTGGCATGAAATAAAGGTGCTTTTTTTTATTGATGTGATATAAGGAGATGTTGACACACAATTTAAGGCGCCGGCTACTCCTTAGCTATTGAATGCGTCTAGCGTGTAACATACAGGCTTCAGTATTACATATCAAATAACCTTTTCATACAAACATCGGAAATGGTCAAGCAACGTTTTCACAGTAACACTGTGACGTAAGAAATACATGATACATATGACTCCATAGTTCTGTGGAAGAAAGTATCAAAAATACAAATGGTACTGTCGCCTAATAATACAGTTTCTAGTCAGCGGGCGGTACATAAATCGTCTACATGCATCATCGCATATAGTCACAACAGAACACTCAACATAACGTAATCCACAAGCACATACATATATACAGCGACATTGAAAAAATAGCGTTAATAACGGCCAACAATGCTGCTGTCTTTGAGAAAAGCTTTTAATGCTTTTAAAGCGCTCTTCTGCAAGTTAAACTTAAAGTTACGTGGTCTAATGTAATTAGGGTTGATTAAGTCGGCGTCTTGGTGTATCGTGATGTGGGCAATCTAGAAGGAGGTGACGTATATCTTCATCTACCAATCCACAATCACATTCGCCCGCCGTGGTTGCTCAGTGGCTATGGTGTTAGGCTGCTGAGCACGAGGTCGCGGGATCGAATCCCGGCCACGGCGGCCGCATTTCGATGGGGCGAAATGCGAAAACGCTCATGTACTTAGATTTAGGTGCACGTTAAAGAACCCCAGGTGGTCAAAATTTCCGGAGTCCTCCACTACGGCGTGCCTCATAATCAGAAAGTAGTTTCGGCACGTAAAACCCCATAATTTATACATATTTTACATTCGGCGGTTTTAGCGTGGCAAACTCTATGTTAGGAATGTTTTGTCTGGGCAGTGCCTAGCTTTAATTGATGAATAAGGGTTTACATATTTATGCCTAATGACAATGAAAATTTCAAATAAATAAATAAATAAATGTTATCACGTCCGCCATCGCAGCTCAGTTCTGTCTTGCGGATAGACCGGCTGCGCTTGGTATACGGCAAGGGCCGTAACACCACATGTATTTTCGCCCCGCCAAAGGTCGAGGATACGACTCCCACTGAAGGTTGAGGGTGGCGCCATCAATTTTAGTGCCGTTGAATTTTGGTGCCATAAAGCCGGACAACGGAGTTTTGGACACAGAAGCTAGTTGATGCTTTCGCCTTAATAACGTACGCAATGTTAAAATATATTAAGGATAACATAGAAGCAAGTTTACTGCACATCGACATCATCGCTTTTAACGCAGCAAGCTGGGCGAGTTGGTGGTTGAGCATTGGTTTCGGTTGCTATGCCCACCCCTGGGAATATGATAATCGCCTTCCTCTTTCTTGATAGTGGCTGCAAATATGATTGACTTCATATCGCTGTGACCAACAGAAAATTGGGCCACTCTGTTGCCCTTCTTCTATTTACCGTGTTCTTGTTCAAATGACGTTATATTTACGTCGTGCCAGGTGTTTGCGTCAGTTTATTCTACGCAGCTTCACAACAATCGCAGTGTCGTTAGCTCCCGCTGAGCACAGACGGTGAAGCCGGTTTGACCGTACTCCGCCCGTGCAACTCATGGATAAAAAGTAAATGCCTCGTGCAGTGTAAAGGAAGACAATAACAAAGTAAGGAAGAAGTCGATTATTTCTTAGCAAGAAAACATGCAAATGTTGTGTTGGTAGCGTGCTGGCTGTTTTGTAACGCACTTTTGTTTTTAGGTTGCTGCCCCCTTACGTTACCTCCTCCTCACGTGACAAACCAGTTGCACAAGCCGCGCTCCTTCAAGCAAAACGTACATGTCTGCGTCACACCAGTAGCGCTGATGATGAGCTTCTTGCGCGTGCGAGCCACCCTACGTGCATGCACTTGACGAGAGGCGAAAGACAGGAGGCAGGTTAACCCGAAGGGGAAACCGCGGAACGAGGGAGTTGGAGGAAGGAATACGAGTTCAAAGTAGAGAGAACAGAAGCACAGCCCCGGGGGGCCAAATGATTAACAATTCAGGCGTCTGTGCAAGTCAGTTTTGTGTAGAAACTTTAGCAGTGCCTTCATCGCTTTCCGCGGCAATGGCATATGAGGTCGGTATTCTCAAATGGTTCGTTTTGGGACCTCATGAACAAAACAGGAACATAAATATAAGTTCTCCTCAATTTGCGCTGAGCCATACGGTTATTAATTCTGGGGTTTTACGTGCCGAAACAACGATATGATTAAGGCACGTCCATAGTGGGGAACTAAAAATATAATGCTGACCACCTGGGATTCTCTAACGTGCACCTAATGCACGGTACCTACGGGCGTTCTTGCGTTTCGCCGCCACCGGGCTGCCGCGAATGGGATTCGATCTTGCGCCCCCAGGCTTGATAGAGCAACGTCAAAGCCGCTCCGCCACCACGACGGGTATCGTGCAACACAGTAGACACTTCGCCTTCGGGCTGTGTGCGCCGAAGGCTTTGCGAAGTGTGTTAGCCATTTTAATGCGCGACGGAGTGACAGCGGACCGATGACTAAAGCTGTCATGATTTAGGTTCAGCACTAATGCTGTTACACGCTGCTGAGTTTCGACATCCGCTTAAAGGAATTCTCCCTATACTTCAGCAAGCTTGGGCACAAATCAAAGGCGTAGAAAGCGAATGCCACTTTGCGTCTTTTACTTGTGTCTAAGCGTTTTGCGATGCGAGACATGCATTTCAACAAAAGCGAACAAGCCCAGTTTATTACTCGTTCGACATCCGTTATTTGATGCAGTCGCGCACTGCATTATTCGCGGCTGAAGTTAGCCGACTGTTGATTGCCCGTGAGGCTTGCCAGGCGAGGCCGAACGTCAATTTGTCGCAGACCATTTCTCCGGCTGTTCGGCCTGTGTGCTAAGGAGGAACGTATAAACCACACGTGGCAAGCACATCGTGTGTTGTTTGCTGGGTTCAGGATTTTCAACAGGCTTTAGCTCGCATAGATAGAGCGAGAGAGAGTGGATTTGCGCATAATTTGCCGAGACGACGCGACCGTTTTCGTAATGTCATTTGCATTGGTTATGGTGTGTGCTAGCTAAACGTCTCGTTGAATAATGGCGGCAGCGGGCGTTGATTTATTCTAGGGAGCAGTATGTAGCTTGCAAAACAAAAGTATTAGAGAGAAGAACGAAAAGCACGGCCAACTGGAGTTGCGGGAATAAGTTATTTTAGGGCAGAACTTCTCTAACTCTTGTGAAACGCTCGCAACTGAACGACACAAGGCTGCCGTCAATGCCAGTGTTCTAGACAGCTTCTAGAAGCGTTACAATGGTATTTGTTATTAGCACGCGTTCCTGTGCTACACTGCAACCATACGCAAGCAAGAAAACGAACAGTGCGTATCACTGTTGTTACCGGCTCGACACATTCTTCATTCCAGGGGCGAAGTGCAACTGGCGGTGATCCGGAGCAGGCCATCCTCAGTGTAGCGAAGCCGTGGCCCACCTGCGGCCAGTTATTTTTCCTCCGCTTTCATTTTGATTAATTTATCATTTATTTATTTCAATTATTAAGTGCATGTGATTTCCTCTATGCTGTCGTTGGTGTCTATGTGTCTTGGCTTTTACGATATGACTAATTAAAAGTGGGTTCTCGGTTTTATTTCTTGTTGTTCATTAAAAAGCGAGGCCTCGAATCCGGCAGCGTTGATGCCTTCAGGTAGCATGTGTTAGTTTATCCAGCAGTTCCTTGCACCCAAAAAGATCACGTACTCGTGACGCCTGCGACAAAAAAGTATATTCCACATACGTCTTCAAGGCCGTGAGGTGTGGCGCTGGCTAACGCTCCCAGAGGTAGTTCCAGTAGATAAGCATAAATGCGCCAGAAAGTGGATGGGAAAACGGCGCCGAGGTTGCTCAACTCGCAAAAACATCGCACGCGTAATGCGAAGACGCGGGTTTATGCCCCACCTGCGGCCAGTTAATTTTTCTTCTATTTTCATTTCGATTAATTTGTCACTTATTTCATTTGATAAGTAGAAGTACCCCTACGCTGTCCTTGCTGTCTATGTTTGTTGGCGTATGACTATATATATATATATATATATATATATATATATATATAATGTGGACGTTCGCCTGTGCTCCGCATCACCGTCAGTTGCATTTCGCTCCTGGAAGAGGCAGGATGTGTGTCGAGCGAGCTCTTAGCACTTTGCAGACGGGTGAACGTGGTTTAAATAATACATCTGGGAACTCAAAGTGCGACGTAATGAAAATACTTTTCTCTCCTATTTACCTCTGAATAGCAGGTGACTTTCTTTATTTCATTATTTATTTACCTGTTTTTAAATGCCGAAAGCCTTGTAAGGCTCATGCATCAGTGGACTTACAATCATAGCGCAGGCGTAGCGATTTATCCTATAGAGAATGCATCAAGCCGATATAACCGATATGTTGCCGATATATTACCGTAATTCTTACCGATATAAGGCCGGTGGTGCGCGTTTTTTGCCGTAAATGTCATGAAAATAAAGTACTATTTACGAGACGAGGAGGGTCTGGGATATTCCTTATATATTTTCTATTGTTCCAGACAAACTTCAGCCTCTGCACAAAACTTGGAACCAAAAATATAGCTTTTAACTCTTTCTTGATATTTGAGCTGATAGTACGCCCACGTTTCATGGTGTCAGTGTCTCGTTTACATCGACTCAAGCGTACATACCAGTCGACGCAACTGATCTTGGAAAAGGAAATAAATAAACTGTACAGTGGTACTCGACTCAAACGCCATGTCGAATCCATTTCCGTTAAGTATCACGCTTCTTAAGTGGGCGACCAACTGCCGCTTGCTGTTATTCTGTACCCAGGGCATGAACTTCATCAATACTTCTTTTTGATCGAGTTGGTTCATCTTGAAACATATGGGTAACAACGCCAACACACGACCACAAGAAGGAAGACACGTACACACAGCGTTTGTAAGTGTACGTGTCTCCCTTCTTGTGGTCGTCTTTTTGCGCTGTTACACATATGTTTACAGGGCGTGAACATTACACAAAGCGCACAACTAGAGAACCGCGACGATGCTCGTTAGAAGATTGGCGTGATACTCATTAACTTGAGCAAGGAAATATGTGCACCACCTCACGGTCGCCATAAAAAGAAAGCCATGCGTCGAAGGAAAAGTCCCTTTCATACTTTGTCTATCCAATAAAATTTTATTTTTCATTGATGTGAATTTAAAGGAGTGGTTGGCGCGTTTATTGGTGCCGGATGCTCCTCTTCACAGGGCAAACAAAACTAGAAGCCTGGAAAACACAGATAAACACTGAATATCATCAAATATTAGGAACACTTCCAAAGTTCCGTGAGAAGGAAGGCGAAGAAGATAGTAAAATGGCAACCAAAAACACACGCACACAGTTCCATATAAACAAGTGAAAGTATACTGAAGAGTGAGAAAATACAGACAGAAGTTAACAGTTTTGGACACAAGATGACTGACACCTCTGCACATAGCTACATAAAGGAACGCATAACCGGACCCTGGGCCGAATGTCCAAAGAGAAGGAACGTTTCTGCATGTCCATCCGCTCCTTTTGATGCCCTAGAACAAATGGATGCGGAGATACATACGGCTAAGATATTTGCGTTTTCTAAAAAGATTTTTAAATCCACGAATGCTCTTTCGTGTAGCCCTATTTCTGACAATGGGCAAGGTGCTTTCTTCACGGTTAAAGGCCGACTGTCAAACAACATTAATTTAGTCATTAGTCTCCGCCCCGCAGTATTGGGTCGCGAGAACTGGCGAAGGTGCTGCTGTACATCTTCATCAGAGTGGCTCCATACAATGGCACTGGGACAATTTGAACGAATTTTGGTCAGCGGTTTCAGTGACGTGAGGGCAGCCTGAGAATCGCTAAGAATATCCTATTACTTGTGCGAAGTTGTGGCTGTTATAGACGGAGACGGTTAATTAGAGAAAATGACGCAATGTCCCACGATGCCGCCGTATAAGGGCTCGTTAGTGCGATTCACCTCGCGCGTCTCTTCATTTCGACAGACCTCTGCCATAGAGAAAGGAAAATATGCCTCTGCGCGATGAGAATACAGCGAGAAAGAAGGGAGTGGTTGGTTATACCCAGGAGCGTGTTTCAGCAACGCTTCGTACTTCCGAAGAGACAAGCCGGGTGCCGCAATAATACGGGACGCGAGGTGTTTCTCCACTAAACACAAGCGTTTCGCGAACAAGCATGCTCATGGAAAATGTTTGTGAGCTGCGGACGCGGGTTTATGGTGACACGAGGGGTTGTTGGCTTTCAGCGCTTTGCGCAATGACCGCGCGCGTTTGCTTATTGCAGCCCGTTTCTAGAGCATGTGCCTCAGCGCTACCACCGAGAGACTGTGGCGCCTAGATCGCCGGAGTGTGTGCTCAATTTCGCCCGCCCCACCAATGCCCGGAGTTGCCCGTCCGGGCGAACGAAGATGGCTTAATGGGTTATCGGCGGCGAGCGACGTACAGAAAGGAGACCATCTGCTACAGTGCCATCACTTCGTTATGTGCGTTTCTTTTGCCTTTAGTAATCTCCCGTTAGGCGGTAATTCTTTTTATATCCTTTTCTACTCCTTCCCAGAATTCCATAGTCAGTGCGTGGGTGGCTGGGCGTGTCCTCGTAGCAGCGGTCGCTCGCCAGGACAGCGGCAGTTCATCATGGTCGCTGTCAGGCATGACTCGAACGGGCCTTTTTTGTGCCGCATGGTCCACACGCGTCCGCTGCACCGATTCCACGCTTGGTAAAAAGAGCCGACAGAGGAAAGTCGTTGCCTGCAGCCCAGCGCTGTGCAATGGACAAGAGTACTTTTTTCCAGAGTCACTCGGTGACTGGAAGTAGACGAAAACACAAGGCGATGCTGCGAGCGGATGACTCATATCGAAGTGGAAAGAACAAGAAAAAATCCGATGTCACCTATTCACTTCATATGAGCTGTGAATGCGAAAGTACGAATGTCCAATTGAAAGCTGCTGAGCTGTCCTTCGTGTATTGCGCTGCGAGTAATGTACCATAGCGGTACATGCTACTCGAGCCAGCGAGCAGCAGCACCGGCCTTCGGTGCCCACGCCGCATGCCACCGACGTATAGGAATGCGCACTGTAGGGATGCGGACCGTGCGCCGGCTTCTCAGAGCGAGACGGCGGCAGGCGCGCATCACGCGACTGCCTCGCCGCCGAAAACCCGACTCGCACCGCGGCATCCTGTCGGCGTATTTGCTCTGTCGAGGGGCGCTGGTGACGTGCGATGCCTTCTCCTCTACCTACCGCGGCAGCAGATGTTCTGATTCGACCGCAGATCTGCTCTGGTGAAGCGCGCTCTGGACATTGCATCGCGGCCAGTGTGTCTTCAGGCGCCCTTTCGCTACTACGGACGCCGGCATTTTCGTTCAATAGGCCATCTGATGCTTTTGCATCAAAATACTCGCTTTGCCTCCAACCCTACCACCTCCCGAAGTTCTTCTACAAGTTCCTTCGAACCTTGTAGCTTCCATGCAATGCATATTTGCTCGTAACTTTACGCAGTAAACATACTGATGAATACAGAACCTGACACGGTACAGTAGGTGAATAATACTCATGAATTACATAAAATGCAGTGCAAGAACGACGAACTGTGCCCTCCTTCTCTTTCCTGCGTTGTCAGCGTTGATCCTCAACTTCATCCCTTTGTTTTTGATTGACACACAAAGGCTACCTATTTCATTATTGCTACTTACTAAGTGGGAAAATGAGCGTATTGTATGCCAAATAGTACAACAAAGCGCAATCAATACCGAGCCAGTTTAGTTACGTTTCCCTGAAAAGGCCATTTTTGATCACAAGGCTATTTGGTCCGTGGCGAAGTGTGTCGCAAATCGCGAAAGCGGACATGCATTGCCGCCGTTCGTGTAGTCGTGCATGTCCCAATTGAGCGGCAGCCCTCAGTGTGCTTTCTTTCGTTCGTTCTTTCTTTCTTTCTTTCTTTCTTTCTTTCTTTCTTTCTTTCTTTCTTTCCATACGTTAACCCCTCTGCGTTTCTTCCTCCTTTCTTTTTCTCTATTGACGCAGCGGCCTGGAACTAAGCGGCTATGTGCTCTGATGTGACTGTGAACCTATGTCAGAAAATTATAGTTCACGAGGGTTGCTATGTGGGCTTGTTGTTAATGCATTTTCAAGGGGTGTATGGTAGTGCGATTAAGAGACGGGACAAAAAAAGGCACACAGGGACACACACAGCGCTAAGTTAGGGCTATGTGTCTTCTTTTGTCCTGTCTTTTAATCACGCTAGCGTACACCCCTTGAAGAAAATTATAATTTCGTTCAAATGCTGTTGGTTATTGCAGTTTAAAACTGGAACAGCACAACATGGAAATGAAGAAGCAAACCAAGCCGAACAGAAGAAGGAACAGAGCGCTGACTTCCAGCTGGTTTTATCGGCAGGTTGCCCCAAATATATAGCCACAAGAAAGCATCAAGCAGCGTTGTCACAACACTTCACAGAACGTCACACCGAGAGAAGACTACACCATCATGAGTCACAGAACGCGCAATTCTGTCATGCATGCACGGTTAAACTGACCAAGAAATGCTACTTCCTGTGAAGATTGGCACAAAGATGGCGCGCTAACACACGTGCTGCCAGCCCTTGCTATGAGATCAGCTGTGAGGTCAGCCGTGATCGCCGCTTTTTCAGCGCATCACACAATATAAAAGTTCCGCTTACATCCACAGTCGCGACACGTAATTCCTACCACTGCCGTCGATTCTGTTTTTCGACCGGAGGATGCAATTTCCCTGTCAGAAGTTAAATCCGAAGCCAAAAGGCTGTGCAACACTTTGGATTCCGAAAAACTGTGCAAAGCAGTCGATAAGTTAAAAAAAAAAACTTGCTCTTGATGTGTTTTTCACGGCTAAGGCACATAAAATTGACTGGACCCTGCGGGTTATTGCGTCATAAAGAAGGACGTGGCAAAAATCTTCAGCACTGTTTCTACAAGAGAGACTTCCTTACTGTTCATGACCCTATCCAAATGAGGAACTCAGACGCTTTGACAAACGTTCTCAAAGACAATAACAAGGGCTTACAAGCTTTTCCAGTTGACATAAGATATTTATTTTACTCTTTACCGCACGAGATATTAGTGCAGTGTGTTGATGATGCCGTTGATTTGCCTGGTGCGACAGCTTTCCAGAATCGCACATGGTGTTCACAACAGCAGCTTCACTGAACTCTTTTCGTTTTACCTTAAATCGACTTTTGTGTTGTTTAATGGCCGGAACTACATTAAAAACAAGTGGCGTGTGCATTGTGCGATGCCTGGGCCCTGTCCTAAGTAACGTCTACCTTGGTCATGATATCATGGCCGGCTGCTATTGAGCATGCTAGATAAACGAGCTGATGTTTGCCGTTTTGCAGATGATTTTTTGTTCCTTGCAGATTGCAGCAACGCTTCTTTCCAGCACACATCAGAAAAATTCGTGAAAACTTTTCACGATTGCTTTCATCCGCTTGTGTTAACTCATAAGATGCCAACTCTCAACAGCTTACAATATTTAGACCTTGATTTGCTTTCACGTGGCCATCTGTGATGGATGCATGAACCAGGAAGTGGGAAACCTCTCTTATCAATTGACTCAGCCCATTCTAAGCTGGTTAAGCGAAGCATCACTAATCTTTGCCTCATTAATGCCCTCAGGAAATCGTGCCATCGTGTCATGCAACGCAGTTTTGCAGGTCAAGTTGATCGGATTTTGTGCGCCGGGTACCTGGGACTACCCGAGTGCTAGATATAATTGAAAAGCTATTAAAGCAAATAAAGAAGGACCGTAACACAGGGGCCCAGCAAGGAAATAATGAGCGAAAGGGACCGGTAGTCATACCATATTTGCAAAACGTATCCCACAGATTAAAAAAGATTGGTGGCAAGGGTAGCGTGGAAGTAGTGTTTTCCGTGCCACATAAGCTACGCAAGCTATGTGAGGCGGCCAATCCACTCCTTCCGCGCAACACTGTCAGTTCGAACATGCACGAAAATGTGGGTATTGCGTTGTTGGAGTTGTTTATTCAATTCCATGCACTCTCATCTGAGTGGATAAATATAGCCCAAACTGGTCGCTGCCTTAATGAAAGGCTAAAATAACATGATTACGATGTACACCGAACTATTCGCGGACACATAGAAATTCACTGTCGCGATTGTGGATGTAAGCCGAATCTGTGTGAAGCGCTGAAGAAGCACCGAGCACTGCTTACGCGGGAGATTATTGAAGATGATCTCAAAGCAAGGGCTGGCAGCACGTGTGTTACCGCGCCATCTTTGTGCCTGCCTTCACAGGAAGCAGGATTTATTGATAATTTTGATTGTGCCTGACAGAACTGCGCGTTCTGTGAATTGTAATGGTGTAGTCTTCTCTAGGTGGGGGGCGGGGGGTGACGTTTTGTCAAGTGTTGCAAGGACATTGCTTGATGCTTTCTTGTAGCTATATATTTGGTGCAACCTACCAATAAAACCAGTTGGAAGTCAGCACTCTGTTCCTTCTTCTGACCGGCTCGGCTTGTTTCTTGCTTTCCATAATGCACTGTACCACTTTTAGAATGCAATACCAACTCGCCCAAGCATCAACCCTAGTGGTGACTAACCCTTCAAACGATCCTGTAATACAGGGCTCACGACCTAGCAACAGCGTGATGTCGACAGGCTGTCATACGACTGTGCCGTCTCGATCGCTGTTCAGACTTATCCTCCATGGAATAGACGAAAGCAACTGCGTCTTTCCTGACCACTCGTCAAGTTAAGCATTTAAATTTTTTTTAGATAATCATAAGGTTTCCACAGTTTCTTTTAGTCATTAGCGCTTAACATTGATTGTCCCTTATTCATACGAAGGTTTAATTTGATGTCTGCGTCAGCCGATCGGCAACGTGCTTTGCGCAACCAGGTAGACACGCACACATGCTCAGCTATTTCGTTTGCTGCACAGAAAACTTTGGCCGCTCTCACTGCACGAGAGCAAGCGTAGATGAAAGTATGAGAACGCTCGTCAGCTCACTCGCTCTGTCCGGGGAGGCAGCGAGGCATCAACACTGACACACGTGCCAATGCCACGCCCCCACATCATGCGAGACGGTGCCCTTCTACGGGTGCATTGAATGTCGTGCAATATCCTGCGACGGTAGCCGCTTCCTCCAAGCAGAACTACGCGGAAGTTCAGGCGCTGCTTCCGAATCGCCCGTTGTTGGGCCACACTATATATCTCTGCCCCGGTGACTAATTAGAAGAGGCTTCCCTCGCTGCAGACAGTCACGTGGCTGACATGTGATCACAGAGCAAAATGAAGAAAATAGACAAAGTGAGACGGCACGGTAGATAAACACTCAACAATAGTCAGTGACAGTGCCGTCACTGTGCTCGAATTGTTGATATTATAAATTCACATGATTAAAGCCAGAGAAACAACGTCCTGCTGGCATTAACCTGAATTGTTTTTCTTCTTACTGCATTCCGAAAGAATTAACAAAGCGTTCTCTTTCAGCTGCTTACGCTGCCCTCAATTTTTTTTTATATATGTACAGGGTGTCCCAACTATCATGCACCAACATTAATAAGTATGCAAATTCCACGTAGCTGAACAGAACTAAGGTAATGTTGTTTGCCGTCCCTTGCAGATACTCAGGTGATGTGTTGTGTTCTGCCTAATCACATAATTAGTCTTAATTGTTTAATCAACTTCGCAAATATTACAATTATATTAAAGGTGTCAATGAAAAAAATTGTAGAGCAACATGAAAAACTCCCGCAACAGCTTTATGTTGCTCAATCCGTGCTACATAAAAGTGTTTTTCCGAGCGTGAAAAGAGCCGGAGAAGACACGCGAAAGTGCCATTCGACTGGCCGCTCAACGCAATTGATATCAAATATGAATTTTCTCTCCATAACAAGGCCGGTATCATTAATTTCGCTCGATTCGATCCCACCTGTTTCGTGCACTGTTTACAGCTGGCCGATTCTGGGGATAACATATGTGTTGAGCGCCGCTATAGGATCACTGACTAAGCACAGAAAGTAATGTAATTGTTACATTATGCGGGTCCAAGTGTCTTTTGCGCATCTTCAACTATTTGATGCACGCCGTCTGAATGCGGAGCACGATAAAGCTCATTTGCTTCAGCGGACGATCGAGTAAAGCTAGAAGGCTATTGAGTATATTAATGATCTAGGGCGCTATAACGTAAAGCTACTTCAAACTTTCCTATTCCAATTTTGCAATTAGCCCTCCGCGATTGGTCAAAAGCTTTCTTGAACCACCCCCACTTCGTCTGTCTGTCCCGCGAGGTCACGAAAACCGCGATAGCTCCCCGTCTGATTTGACGTGTACAAACTGATTATGCATGATTTGACCGAGCAAAAGAAAAATAGTTATTTCGGATTCGACGCCTTTTCGCCATTAACCCTGGGCTATAGGTCAAGGGTTTTCGGTCTGCACCCACTTCACCTGCCTGTCACGCGACGTCACAAAAGCGCAAAAACTCACCGCGTCAAGGTGACGTGCACGCATTAAAGATGCATTAATATGCCGAACGAAACTGAATTTTCTTCTGAATAGCCACAGGTTGCCCCGCTCCGAAAGGAATAAAATATGGCTGCCGCTGATCGCTCAGGCTCTGGCTACTCGCACCTGCCGGAGAACATGGGTTCATTTGCGTGTAATAAAACTTTTTGCGTGGCCGCGTAACGTTTTCGAGCACTTTCGGCACGTTTACCACCTCGCTCAGTCAACTTTTCTTTGTTGACGATTTTTTAGAGGCATTCTTAACCTCCCATTGCATGCTGCCGCGATTTTCGACGAGCCACCCTAAACTAAGTAAGAGAAAGCGGACGAATCGCAGACGCCGCACCACCCTCTTCATCCGGTTATCAATTTTCAGTGTACTGGCTCGGCCTCATCGAATCCCTCCCCACTTGAGCCTGCTCCTAGCCTCTCGTCAGCCAATTAAATAATACATGCCGCTCGCAGTAGGCAGTGTTTCTAGTTCTTAAAGCAAATAAAAGGGACCTCCTATAAACGAGGAGAGCGTTTGATTGGTCTGTTCAGACAACCCTGCGGGCCACCGCCCGCTTGTTCCGACGGCGGTTACGCAAACTTGACGTCAGAAGATTGGAATAAAAACATGTTGAAATAGTCTTCCGTTATAGCGTCCCTGCATTCCTTCTTTTGTTGACCGCATTCTAATCGAATTCGAACTGGACGGAATGAAGTGCGTACGGTTGTGGCCCGTGGACCATGGAACGCCACAAATTATTCCTCGCGACGAGCGCGCGGAGGAGTTGTTTCTCGAGATCTATCTAAACCGCGGATGATGCCGGGTGATCCATCAACCCGGCAAACCTATGTGAAGCTTCGTGAAGCATAGTTTGACATTGATTCCAACATTGGATCTCCACAACATTTTATCATTCGCAACTGTCTACGATGTTTATTGTTGCATTAAAAAGCCGAGTAGGGGGGGGGGGGGGGGGCTCGTGAAACTGGAATGAAAAATTCGAGTGTCTCTTGATGATGAGTTTGTACAACATTAAAGAAATGACACTTACGTTCTGTCTGGCTCTCCGTGAGCTACACTAGCATATCGGGGGTGTATACGTTGCATTTTATGAACATCGATCCCCTTCCTTTATAACAAAGTATTCGCCTTCAGTATTGTATTTCACCCGAAAGGTAATATAGGCATGAAACTTAGGAAATAGGCAGTAAAAATTGACTAAATAAAGAAGCTGTAGCTTCTTTCTCTCTCTTTCTCTCTCTCTTATTTTTTTTTTTTTTTGGCGGCGGGAACATTTAGCTAACCCGTGGCTCTTCTTATACGGCCAGTTCTTTTTTTTTTTTTTTTCGGACAAGTATAAAGGCGGCGAGATCATTCATTTCGTGCTGCTCGAATAGACTGTCTGATCAGCTTGCCGTACACCATGCATCGATCTAAACATAAAAGCCAATTTTCTTTTCCAATTTCCTCTGGCGACATGAGTACAAAACTGCAACGCAAGCTTTCATTTTTTATGTCGCAGCGGCCGCTTCCTTCTGCTGGCCTTCTTGAAGAGGCGTTCGCATGCGAGTAGACAGTTCTCCGGCAAGCAAAATACGGTTTGTATGCTACGCGCCGAAACAAACATAAATTTAAAATAAAACACCTTGCTTCCCTTTTAGCGTCATTTCCCTGTGCTTGTCCCAACGGGAGCAACAACTCAGGATGGCACGTTAACGACAAAAAAGAGAAGAGCGAGAAATACGGCGACGCATTCGGTCTTACAGAATTACAAGAGCGCTCCTATGAAAAAAAAAAAAGAAAGAAAAAAGAAAAGGAACTATGCGAGAACGAGACAGGTACAGGGAATATTCGCTGCGCGGGAGGTACTTCGTTTTTTCTCATTCTCGCAGTCAGAGCTGCTTCGCTCTGTTGTATTTTCTTTCTTTCTGTTGCTCGTATCTCTTTTCTTTCGGCGCGTTCTTTATCACTCTCCTAGAACGTGGGCGGAGGGGCGAGCTGTTTGTACGCGCCTGGATCTGGCGCTCTGCCGATCGAGACTTTGTCGTCGTGCGATGTGTACTGCAGGCTTTTGTTACCTGCGGCACGGAAAACCATTCCGAGCTTTTGTTCGAGAATGCCGGGCGTTCTGGGCCCGAAGACGGAATGTCGAGGCTTTCACGGCAGAGCCGATCACAGAAGGAAACATATTTCATGTCTTTGCGTGATAGGATCATCTGGGGTGGAATTCACAAAGCTAACTTACGAACAAATTTCGTCGCGAGAAAAATCTGGCGAAAAAGTGAGTCAACAGCGATTGACATCAAAGAAAGACAACGTCTTCTTTGGCGCATTTGTGCACGATGTGGTTTGCTGTCATACTTGTGTGTAAGGAAATATTTTCAATTAATTACGTGTAATCAATTGTTTTTTTGTATATTGTAATCAAAGATTACTTTGCTTACTTGCTAACGGTCTCTGTAATTCAATTACTTCTTTCAGTAATCAATTAGACGTAACCGGATATTATCTCCGCTTGGCTATTATGTACCTGAGGAGGGGCAAAGGTAAGCGATAGATGAGAGAAAAAGAACACCAAAAGAAAATAAACACACGCACACGCACACGCTGTCACGCGGTCAGTGACGCGGTGCTGTCACGCAGTCTGCGAAGGCGTCACAAAGTGTTACACAGTGTCAACGTGCCACTAATGTCCCGCAACTATAGTCACACAGTCCGGTGTCATTTAAATAACGCAGCAGTGCCTTCAAGGCGGCTCGCGCTAGTTTTCGTGTAGGCCAGTGACCAAGAGTGTTGTTCCCCGTGAGCAGGCGCTCGTGGCCCCGCGTGACTGAGGACGGCTGCGGGTTGCAACAGGGGCAAAGAAGGGGCGCAATCGTTTCGCTGCTCCCGCAGAAGGCACAAAGTGGGCTGTTCCGGTAGGAAAGGAGGAGGCATTTGAAAATGCTACTCCAAGCCATAGACGGACTAGAAGGGTGCAATCACGTCGTGGAAGGTCGGACGGAAGCTTTAAATCAGGGTGCAGGGTACGAAGGCGTGCATATGTGAAGTTGGATGAATGCCATTGAACCAGCGTCAGGTTACGCGCAAGCGTGGAACGTTTTTTCGCTGCTTCGGCTCTCGAAAGAGGAATAGAAACGCAGTTGATGCCGTCATGGGCAGATCGGGCGGCTGCGTCAGCTTGATCTTTGCTACGTATCTGTAAGCGGCCGCAAATAACATTACCTTGGTTCTGTCCAGCTACGTGGCATTCGCATATTTTTAAATCTTGGTGCATGATAGTTGGGACACGCTGTATACGGGATTCATATACACCTGTTTTTTCGATTGTTATACGAGAACAATATTTTTAAGACGAAATAACATGCAACTTTATTTACATTGTTACCTTACAGGTTTGCCCACCGTTTAAGTCTAAATGGCTGATGATTTAGGATTGCGTGGAGGAGGTGTTGGCCGGCAAATGAAAACAGCGCTTGTATGGCTCGACAGCGGCGGTCTCTGCGGACGTTGATGCTGGTGTACTTACATTTAGACGCGCGTTAAAAAGTATTCCACGTGGTCAAAATTATTCCGAGTCCACCACTACGGCGTGCCTCACAATAAGATTGTTGTTTTGGCGCGTAAAACCCCATAATTTAATTTTATATTTGTACGTGCACTCTGTTGATAGTTGCATGTTAGAAGCAAAAAAGTTGTGCAGAGCGCTCATTTACCATATACCACGTGAGTGCAGCCCAATATTATGCACGCATATGTGCCAATGCCCATGTTTGGTACTGTTTTTTTTTTCGTTTTTTTCCTCCTCTTGTAACGACGTAGGGCTACCAACCGTGGTTCAAACGCCAAAAGGTGGCCATAGGTGTAGGCAGGCAGGTACGACAGGCACTGGACGGATAGAGTTCGAGCTATTTTTGAGTTCGTTTCGAAGAAGTTTGGGAGAAATGACACCACCAAGCTTCTCGATGCGTACCGAATGGGTGCTTATGGTTCGAGGCTATAGGGGACATCTCCTGCCACGGAAACCGCACCGGTGTCGTCAAAGCCAGACATATGTGGTTATGGGAATATATTGCCTTGTGTATTAGCACTGTATTCCTAGACAGTGCAACACTGTTACGGCAGATCCATGGATCTGTCGCAGCGTAAAGTCAAAGTGCAAAGTTCAAAGTTTATTGCTTCAATGTTGTTACATGTTTTGATAATATGAAATACGAAACTAGGTCCCACATTCAAAACCTGTATTGGGACCATCTAAGTTAGGTGAAGAAGATTAGCACATGCGTTAATAGGGGCACGCACGGAGGTCCTGTCCATCCCGCGTCACATGGGAGCCGTGATAGAGGCGTGAAAAAATTTTTCTCTAGTGAATCTACGTCATGAGACTCCGCGCAGAGTTTTCGCTTTTGTGAATGGTGCCAGGCTTTGCAGACGTTCCCTCCTTTGAAAGAATACCATCACTTTTTCTACGATAAACAATAAATATAGTTATTATATTGCATATATTACTGCGATTATAAAATAGCATTAGGAATATAAAATAATAATGAACACAAATAAAATCACGGAAAACGAAAATTCGTATAGATGCTTTATTGGAGCATTTTCGCTATGAGTCTGAGGAAAAAAGTTATCTTGCACGAGCGCATGATCCACACAAATCAAGCAGCAACAAGCACAACAAATCCAGATGAAGCTTCTCGAAGTTGCCAATCTCACTAGAAGGAACGCTGGCTCCGGATAAAGTATTTGGAACATATCTGCATGCACAACCTTGCACAAACTGTGTGGAACCATATTAAGAGTGTACCGAAGAAGGAGCCCGTCCCGATCCAAACCCGTCGCCTGAAACCCGGGCCTGACCCGGAACCCGGAGCTTCTGGCCTGGACCCGCCCCGAGCCCGCCGTAAAAGCTAGTTTACTCCGACTGACTTGGTCTATGGGCCAGGCCGGTGCGAAACGGGTTTTCGGGAAGGCCTGAGTCCGTGCAGTGCTCTAGTTTTGAGTGCACTACCTTCTGGATCGGCCCATAATTTTAGACTGGACTATGTCTGAGATTGGTGATATTTTCCGTTGACGAAAGCCACACTTCCAGTTCCGGTCTTAGGTGCGTACTTGGCGACTGGCGCCAGGGCATAGTGTTCGTCGTTCTGAAAAGCGGAGGGAAGGCAGAGAAACGCCGAGGCTATATACCGACCCATAACGGTAACAAGCGTCCTCTATAGAGTCTTTATGCAGGCTTTGAAGGGATGGATTCAAGGCTGGGCAGAATCTCAGCGTCATCTCACGGATTTACAAAACGGTTTCAGACTAGGAGGGCACTTGTAGGTGTGCCGATATAGGACTGCGTCAAGGTTGCCTCCTTTTGCCGCTCTTGTACTTATTGTACGTGTCGGGCGTTGAAAGAGCTATCCTGCAACCTGGCATGGGCTTTGGTCTAAGGTACACGACAAGCGGTATTGACGATAACCGCCGGATCCCAAGCCTGGGATATACAGACGACCTCATGTATTTGGCAGAAATTCCTCGCGACTTGCAGAGCCTACTGGACCTAAGGGCAGTTGAGATGAAGAAACCCGGCGTTAAATTCAACGCTCAGAAAACCACAGTGGTACATTTGGCTGGGAAGTTAGCTGAAGGCAGTGCCCTGCGAGCGAAGGAAGAGGTGCTACAAATTGCCTCAAGTACCTTGGAGTTAAGTTGCGCGGCGGCTACGATTTGTTGGAGCTTGCGAAGAGGAACTGGGACAAACTGCTCATAGAGCCCAGTGCATATTGTGACGCAGATAATGATCTAGTAACCGTCTAGTAATGATCAGAGACTTGTGGAAACTGGTTCATGTTCCGTCTCTAGCATTCGCAAACGTGGTGGTGTTCCTCTCGGTGAAAGGTCGTGGTGTGCTTGAGAGGCGACGGCGAGGAGTCGGCCGAATGGCGGTCGGACGCCATGAACCTGTGGCTAACGTAACCGCCAGAGCGATTAGGTTGGTCTAGCCTTGCGGCGGGAGAGGCCTCAAGCAAGCTCGCCTTATACGACCGCCTGCTGCATATGCATCGCGATAAGTGGGCGAGGAGAGCATTCGACTACTTGTTGGCAACTTGTCTTAGAACGCAGTGGACTCGGCGGGTACACCACTTGGAGCAAGAATACGCCCTCATAGGAGATTCCATATTGGAGGAATCGCTCGGAGCCTACGCCAAGTCAATGCAACAAGGAGTCCGGGAGGTGGAGGACGCGGCGTGCACTAACGAGAACTAGCCCATGGAGGCCGTCCACCTATACGACAATAGCGTTGAGAGCGCCCTGCTTTTCGAGACCAGGACCAGCCGCGGTGACTTAGCAGCTTTGGTATTGCACTGCTATGCACGAGGTCGTGGGATAAAATCCTGATCACGGCGGCCGTATTTCGACGGGGGCGAAATGTAAAAACGCCTTTGTCCCGTGCGTTAGGGGCGCGTTAGAGATACCCTGGCGGTTGAAACTAATCCGGAGTCCCACGCTAAGGCGTGCCTCCTAATCAAATCATGGTTTTTGCACGTAAAACTCCAGACATAAATTCTTTTCGAGATTAGAGCTGAGGCGCTGTGCGCTCTGACGCAGCAAAAGGGCGTTCAATGAAACAGTTACGTGTGTTGTGCCGCACCTCGGATGAAACAGTGCCGCCACTTCAGTGAAGCAATCGAGCATCTGATGCTGCGATGTGAGGGGCTTAGCGAGTCTGTGTCTAAGACAGCGCTAGGAGTAGCGCTCGGCTTGGATAACATTGAGGGTGATGTGCAGGCCGCGGCAGGGTCCAGAACTAAGCGACGCCTGGAACAGCGGAGAGCAACAACACTGCAAAACAGGCGGTTGCCAACAGCGTCAATGGATGAACGGGGGAGAAGTGTCCGTGGCAATGTGGGTGTGTATTGGGGACACGAAGGCGGCGACTCTTCCTGTAACACACCTTTGTAATTTTCGTTTTCTTTCTTTTTTTGTTCTCTTTTGTGCCCAGCCGTGATTGTAACGGCCACCCGTATTAAAGGGAAAGGCACGACCTAATCATCATCATCATCATCATCATCATCATCATCATGCCGTGCGAGGGCCACCAACATGAGAACCAGAAAGCTATTCTCCCCGCATCCGTATCTGCATGGTAATAAGGAAGCAAACGTTCCTTGCAGATAAGATGAATTCAAATTGCACTACGTACATATGCGCATACTGCCTTTGAAGCCATGATGTGTTCAAGGCGTCCGTCATACTTGCTTGTAGTCAGCAACTCCACTTAACAAAAGGCTGGGCATAATTTGTGTGCGCCCACGCTTTTTTTGTTTGTGTGTGTGTGCGTGCGTGCGTGCGTGCGTGCATATGTATTTCGACACCTCATGCCCTCACTCAAGGCTTCGCTGTAAATAGATTCCGACTCATTGGATCTGCTGCATTCATTTTTCTTCCGAATTTAATTTTGACGGTTTTCACGCAATCTTACGTGGACTAGAAGGCCTCAAAGTGGCCCTATTTTGACAAAAGTGGTCAGAATGTGGCGGCGAGGTAGACAAATCCCCCAAAACCGAAATCCATCTGAAGTATTCGAAGAGGACCTTTTCTTCAAGAAATTTGTTCACAAAAGCTGAAGACGGTCTTTAGCTTGGCAAGCTTATGCTGCCTGCACCTGTAAAAATTTCAGGCCGAACCCATCTCACGATGAATGTGCACGTAATGCAATTAGTATTGAAGTAATGTCGCGACGCACCATACCACCATCGGCGAAATCCGTGACGCATGACGCGTCTTCTGAAGCACGGCTTCTTTCTCGCGCTTCCCTCTGGACGTGCTGCGTTATCAAGTGGTGCCAGCGCGAAGTCCGCACATGGTGCGCGTGTGAGTATATATTCGGACAAGAGTATCCGAACCGATATAACGCGGGTTCGATTCCGCTGAGCGCCGGGGAAATGTTTAAGGTTTTCTTTTTTGTCAGTGAAAAGCGGCGCATACCCAGCAAACCAAGGTGGCGTGGCGGAGATTCATTAAAACGCCGACCATAGCCATCGTGACGTACCTGGTTATGCAAGTTCGTCCGACGGTTGCTTTCTAACCCGGTTGCCTGATCGTGCACTGCAGCCAAACGTTCTACTTGTTAAGACTTGACAGGAAAACGGTTGTGGACACCGAGAGACAGACAGAGAGAGGTAAACTTCTATGTCTATGGCCTCGTAAGTAGTAGTGCAACGCGCGTTGCTTGCCGCACGCGCCATCGAATTTCAAGGCCATCTTCAGCTAATGCAGCCTCTCCGCTTAGGCCTAACGCGGCGAAGAATTCAGAACCAATCTGAGGAACAGTTTCCGACCCCGACTGTCGGCAACAGCTTGCTGTCGAATCATTAAGAGAGAAACTTAAAGCAAATGCAACTATCGGTTGAGGACTAAGGGGCGAAACAGTGCAGGACGACGAATTTGTATATCCGAAGTGGCCGGTTGCCCCCTTTGATGGGTGCCGTCATGTTGCCGTCCGCGAGGGAGAATCGGCGAGAAACTGACTGCAAACGGGTAAGGCACCCTTGTCAGAATGGAGATAGATAAAAAAGGGTTACTTAAGCGGCGGCTTCAGATAGCCTGATTTAGTGTAGAGACCTAAGCCGCAGCTTCACTTTTTCTAAAGGTCCCAACGTCTCCAACGGGAGTGTTTCTTGTTTCTAACCATCGTGTCCACGTATTTTCTTGCCACGGTAACAACTCCTTGTGAGAATGGAATAATAGACCATGTTTTCTAGAAGCGACCTTGTGGCATCCTCAAATATATAACGTCGAAGTGCAGCGCTTTCACATGTATCGCAACTTATGCGATAAATTTGCAGTTATGGTACCCCACAGCAACATGATGCAAACTCTCTACAAAACGATCTTTTGGTGTTTCACCTCACCATACGGGATCTTCGTCAATGCACTCGGCTGCAAAAAGCAGAGAAAGAAGTAGCACAAGGTGTGGAACGACATAGAAAAGAAGGGAAGCTTGGGCGGGTAATAAGGGAAGTAACTTGGTTGGTTTGCTACCCTGTGCGTAGCGGAATGGGAATATAGGAATGAAAGAATGAGGCTAGTCACATCATGGGGGCTGCACTTGGCTACAGCTCGCTAAAGCAGAGGCGTGCGTGAAAACGTCGTGCTCTAAAAGCCTTCATGCATGTATGAAGGCCCTCAAAAAGACGAGTCCGCTTTTGCTTGCTCTGCTCATCTCCTTGCAAGTATGACGCACGTAGTTTCTCTCGGCAATTTCTGAAGCCCGCAAAGAATTACCTTTACCCACCCTTTTTCCAATGTTCCATAAGGGATGACAACGTCGAACCTGGATATATATTGCACCCTACCCATCAGCAATTTTATATATCGTTTCACTTAATCTTGAAAGACGCGCCCAGTTTGGTATATTTTATCCGAAGCTCTTCTTTCTTTTTGAGGTACCCCCGTCTGGGAAAGCGATAAACTCTGCTCACTTTTCATACTTGCATTGTACGAGCTAGTTTATGGCGCAAGTCGCGTCGTTACGTAAGCTGCGCTCGCTGATCCTTTCGTCAAGCTTTTTTTTTTTTTTTCTGTTCTGAACCCCGCCGTCAGAACTATATCCTTTACTCAAGCGTGCAGGGGCTATCCACATTTCGCAACTTCATCACGTGGTCACCGGGAAACTCGACGTTAGCTGGGCGCCGTATCCAAAGCTTTGGATGAAAACGAGCAATGAAGTGTATTTTCACGTCCTATCTTCCTACACAAACCTTATCTTTTTGTAAGCACATTAAATTCTTCTGTCCTTAATTTTATGCGTGACGCAGAACATCCCGATAGCATGCAGCAATTTGTCAAGAGTACTATTGGCACTTCGCTGTGCCTTGTCGATAATTTCGACATTATTCATTTATCGGTGTTTTAACTTACAGTTATTAAAAAGTGAGCGGCTTGATTCTATACTTATATACTGACGGCGGACTTCATTCGGCTGCTTCCTTTTAGTCAAGGGGACACCTATCCCTGCTACTCCTTGTTAATAAGAAAGTAAGATATGAATGTCCTAAATGAAGGCATGGTTTTTATTCAGATACCTGCACTCATAGTTCAGACGATGCAGAAGACTTAAAATTGATACGAATGCCGTCCTCGTTCGAAGAAGTTGATTTTGAGATCGGCTTAGCATGGCGGACTTCATTCCAGTGAACAAGATCAAATGCTACGACATTCTGCTGCTGACAATAAGGTCGTGCGTTCGACTCTCGGTGGCAAATTCGGCGCTGTGATGGGGGAGGGGCGGGGGACAAAGGATTTGTCTAGAGTGCCTTCGGTCATGGTGGCCAATCAAAGAACATCAGGTGATGGAAATTAGTCCGAAGTCCTCTGCTACAGCACTTCCCATAACTTGCGTTCGGAAGGTAAATGAATGAATGAATGAATGAATCCTTCGAACAGTAAGAACCGTGCGCTTTGTTCAGCAGACTCTCGGCTGCTCCGAAATATTTAAGGCAGACGCGCGACAATTTTCGGAAACGTTTCGGCACTATACAGTTTGCGAAGGCGCATTCCCAGCGCAAATTCTGGCTGTCTACGGCTGCAACCGTCTTGCCGTCAACTTGGGTCACTGGGTAGATTATAGTCTACTGACTAGAGCGTTCGGTTGCTATGCTTAGGGAATCGGGTTCGAAACCAACTGCCCCACAAACTTGCGGCACTCGATATGTGACACTGGGTTTGTGTCGCCCTTCAAGGAACCTCTTTCACACCAACTTTGGTGACTGAGCATGTGCCATTGGGTATGTGCAACTGTTAAAAAAATAATATATAAAATAAAATTTATCTCGGGCCAGGCGGAATTGAGCCCACGTTATATATATTCAATCTTGTCTGAATATATATTCAAAAATTAGCCACGCGCGAATTTCGCGACGAGGGCGCTGCGCAGCCTGGCCAGAGGGACGCACTTCCAACAGCAAACAGGAGACGAGGCATGACGCCTTGAAAGACGGACATCTCCCGTAGCTAATGTACAACCATAGAATAAAAAACCAACTTTAGAGCAGAGAAACTGTACCTTCCACAGTGGTACGAAAATAAGAAGCGGCAGCGCATGAAACTTAGCGGGTGGCCCGACAAATGCGCTACTTAAACAGGAAGCGGAAATACATTTCTTTAGTGCAATATCCAATATTGCCGCTTTTTACCGGTTGCGTACGCTGGGTATGCGCCATGCTCGCCTTGCTGGCTTTGCGGCATGCCTCAGCTGCCGCGTTTTAATCGCCAGGAGACTAAAGAGCCTCTACTAACGCCCATACAAACAAGCCACAAATGAGTGAACAGGACGCGCGACTTTACTGGCAGAACAAAAGCAGTGCACCTTCTCGTACAAGAGCAGAAATAAAATTGGCATGTCAAGATGCGCTGAAATTATTAATGCGAGCTCGTAAACTGCTCGCTTTCGTCGTCGCACATGGCGGTGTGATAACGAGCGACAATCAGCAGCGCAAGCAAATTGGGCAGTGCCCCACCTGTTTGCATCGACAGTCGCCGTAACTTGCATTGCGATGCAATCGGGTGACGCAAGGCATCTGCTGTCGCAGCCAACACAGCGACATGGACTACCCGGCATTTTAGCGTTATCTCCTTTCCAACCTGCACGTTTCTTTTTGTTCTTTCGGGGGCCGCTAATGTGTAACTCATACTTGGTGCTCCACATTCTCAATATGGGCATCACCATTTTGCAGCCACTTTTGCAGGCCTTTCCACCCATGTGGCTATCAACTTCATACACTTCGGACCATGTAATCACGTGTGCTGGTCCCCGTTCACGCCACATCACGTCCGATGAAGGCCCACAAGCATAATTTGCCCGCGGCTGCAGCAGGAGAGGCCGAACGGGGAGAGCACCAATTACGGTGCATGTAAATTGGGAGTCTTTGTCGCTGTGTGGACTGCAGGAGCAAATGGTTACCTCGAGAGGCTGTTGCCTACGCAGCTGACCAGGTCGCGTCATCCAAAAAACATAACACGGTGATCATTACTAAATGAGACTCTGCATTCAATCACCGCATAATGCTCAGACAACACACTGTACATTGGCTAAGATCCACATGACAACAGTGGGCATTCACGCACTACAGGTCGCTTACGGCACATTCAGCTATCCGACTTTGGGCACAGTGCTTGCCTTCGTCGCACATGGCAGCCTAGTAACGAGTGACAACCAGCGGCGCAAGCAGATTGGACGGTGTCCCACCTGTTTGCATTGACAGTCACTGTAAGTTGCATTGCAAACCAATTGGGTGATGCACGCATCTGCTGCCATAGCCAGCATAGCGACATGAGCTCCCTGGCATTTTAGCGTTACCTCCTTTCCAACCTGAACGTTCCTTTTTGTTCTTTCGGTGGCCGCTAATGTGTCGCTCACACTTGGTGCCCCACCTGCTTTCAATATGGACATGGTCTGTCTTGTGATAATCCCCATTTTGCAGCCACTTTTGCAGGCCTTTCCACCCATGTGGATATCAGCTTCATACACTTCAAATTATGTAATCATGTATGATAGTCTCCGTTAACGCCAAATCGCGACCGAAGAAGGCCACAAGCACACTTTACCCACAGCTGCAGCAGGAAAGGACGAACAGGGAGCACCAATCACAGTACATGTAAACAGGGAGTCTGTGTCGCTGTGCGGACTGTAGGAGCAGGTGCTTGCCTCGAGAGACTGTTTCCCAATGCGACTGGCCAGGCTCCCACATACGAGAAACGTAAAACGGTGACAAGTACGAAGTCGGACAGCAGCGAAACCAGATTCTGCAATCGATCACTTCAATGTAGCTTGCGCAACAACACAGGCTGTCAAGCAAGAATATCAATCCTGAATGAGACTAGGAATTAGATATATGAATGAGAAAGCTTGCATTCAAGAAAGAAGCCCATCTACCTTGCAAGCACTAAAAGCCAAGAACATTAAGAAAAGTTAAATGCTACATAGCACACAGTGTAAACGTTAATGCAAGACACACGACAATACCGTATCAGCTAATTCAGGAGAGGAATTGCACATGGCCACGTACACTAGAAAATACTTTGGAGATGGCCTAAGATACTGTTAGAATAGAGATAACGCGGGCTCGTTATAGCTGGCATAACAATCCAGTTTTATTAGCACATGTTAAGGGCTAATTGAAAACTTCAAAACTTTAGCGTGGTCGGCAGAGTGGGGAGGTCTATCCTAGGTCATCCGGTCAGTGGGTGGAGGTCCAGTGATTGCAGATGGCACGCTCGTGCCGCACTCAAAATATATGAGTGGCGCTTTGCCGTAGAGGCTGGCAGCAGTATATAGTGTAAGCATCTCTACAAGCAATGAGAAAAGGAAGCCACATGCAAACTTGTGACTGGATTGGCCACTGTCCGTATGTTCATTCCACATATCTGCCCTTCATCCTAGCCTTGCAAAGCACTCGCCAGATTTCACTATGCGTCCGCACTTGACATGAGAGCATCATCATCATCATCATCATCATCATCATCATCATCATTTCCTTAATGGGGCATTACATAAGGGGGGGGTAACAAATTGCAACCATGGGTCACGAAGATAAAACACATTAATACAGGTTGCAAGAACTGGTAAACATAGTACCATGATGTTGGGCTGCTGAGCACGAGGTCGCGCGATCGAATCCAGGCCACGGCGGCCGCATTTCGACGGGGGAGAAACGCGAAAACACCTATGTGCTTAGGTTTAGGTGCACGTTAAAGCGCCCCAGGTGGTCGAAATTTCCGGAGTCCTCCACTACGGCGTGCCTGGTAATCAGAGAGTGGTTTTGGCACGTAAAACGCCATAATTTTTTAAACAATGTAAACACATGAAAATGAAAACGCCGATACAAGGGCTTACTACTGGCGCTGTAGGCAACACTGGTGTAATAATAACTGTTTAAATTTTACGGAATTTGTTTTCTTGACGATACCGTCAGGAAGAACATTCCAATCCGATATGGCAGTCGGCAGAAATGATTTATTCAAAGCGTTAGTTGAACCATGAATGCGTTGAACACTGTGACAATTAAACACACGTCATGATGATCTCATGGGCTGCAGAAATAGGCTGTCACGTAAATGAGGAAAATGATAATATAGCTTATTAAAAAGGCAGAGGCTTGTTATAGTACCACGGTATGCCAGGGGGGTTAGATTAATCGAAGCTTTGATGTTAGTAACGCTGAACCGAGAATAATATTTGGATGTTATAAAACGAGCAGCTCGATTTTGTATTGCCTCTAACGCCTGGATTAGGTGCTCTTGATGGAGGTTCCAGATAGGGCGTGTGTATTCAAGTTTGGTATGGATGAAAGTTTCGTATGCAATTAGTGTAACCGTGGGCGAAGCAAACGTGAGTGCTCGTCTGATAAAACCTAGTGATTTAGAAACACTTGCTGAAAGAGACGTGATGTGGTTCGACCAGCTTAGTTTACTTGTTATTTCTATGCCTAGATACCTATACGATTCCGTGTGGTAGTGTTTAGCGTGAATGAGAAGTGTGGGTTAGATCTTTTACGAAACACGTACAAAAACTTACATTTTGATACATTTAACTGCATGATCCAGGTCAAACACCAATTTTGGATTGCGGTTAATTCATCCTGCAGCAATGACTGCTGGTTAATAGTAGAGATATGTCGGTATAGAACGCAATCATTCGCAAACAGACGAATGGATGATTAAATTTCAGCGGGAAGTCATTGATAAAGGTAAGGAACAGAAATGGGCCAAGATTTTATCGGCCTTGGACTTTACACGGAACCTCATGGCGACAGCGACGCCGATGGCAGCAATGCGCCTGGACTGTCCATATAATTGCTATCACGATAAAAATTGTCGTTGTGTGCGGGGAATCGTAACTATCCCTCGGTGAAGCGTGGGCGACGATGTGAAGCGACGATGCCAGGGGCGTTCTGTACCTTGCTTGGCGCGATTAATGAGATTGGAATGAGCTTCCGCCTCGTCGAAAGATAATTCTTTCCCAGTACATTGCACTGGGAAGCTTGAAATAAAACCACTGGACTGCGTAGAAACGAACATGGTAAAAACCAACATGGAAACTAAAACTACAAAATGACATGCAAGAGAAATAAGCGGGAATAATGCAACGCGTTGTCCGTCCCTAATGCAGAAGACAAAGGTGTCGAGTTGTGTATGCGTGCTGTTGCGAACTTATTTATCCATTATCTCCGTATACCTACCAGCAAGCAGCCGCTTTGGTAGATTTAAAGCGGGTAAGTTTCTTTGCCTCTTATGCTCATGGTTGCTTGGTGATGCGACTCAGCAAAGAAAACGTTTGTTCGTTCGCTCGTTTGTTTGGTTGTGTGTTTGTTCGTCCGTCCGCCCTTGTTAGTTTGTTCTTTCGTTATTTTGCATGCTTGCTCGCTCGTTCATGCTTTCGTTCGTTCGCTCGCTTCCTTGGTTGTGTTTTTGTTCATCCATTCGTTTGTTCTTTCGTTCGTTCGCTTGTTTGTTTAGTTGTGTTTTTGTTCGTCCGTCCGTGCTTTAGTTCGTTTGTTCGTCCATTCGCTCGTTGTTTCGCTGATTTTCTCGCTCTTTCGTTCGTTCGCTCGTTTGTGTGGTTGGTTTCTGTTCGTCCATCCGTCCGTCCGTCCGTTCGTTCTTTCTTTCGTTTGCTCGTTCTCTCGTTCGTTCATTCGCTAGGGCTATCCGCTTGCATTGACAATCATCGTCGATGGTTTCTCTGCAGTTTTAAGGAGCTCTGCAGTGATACACGCATAGTACTTTTAGATCAGCATTTTTTGCACTTCACTTACTGGCCAAGCTGGGGCATTGACATTGGAAATTTATTATAGGTATACCTAATATTACATATTACATTTTTCGCGAGAACATGACATATTCACCGAAAAAGGCCTCGGTGCTTAGTCGTGAAAAGTTAGTACGATGAATACTGGCGCGCCAAACGAGGCAAACAATATTCGCAGGAATATGGTTACAACGGCGGGTGTTGAGAACGGGACACAGAAAGAACGTTCAGAGGACAGTCGCTGAATGCGATTCGAGGCGCTTCAACTGCCTTATCTTTATTGGTGTGAAATACTCTGAGAGTGTTTAGTTGTGTTTTTGTTCGTCCGTCCGTGCTTTAGTTCGTTTGTTCGTCCATTCGCTCGTTGTTTCGCTGATTTTCTCGCTCTTTCGTTCGTTCGCTCGTTTGTGTGGTTGGTTTCTGTTCGTCCATCCGTCCGTCCGTCCATCCGTCCGTTCGTTCTTTCTTTCGTTTGCTCGTTCTCTCGTTCGTTCATTCGCTAGGGCTATCCGCTTGCATTGACAATCATCGTCGATGGTTTCTCTGCAGTTTTAAGGAGCTCTGCAGTGATACACGCATAGTACTTTTAGATCAGCATTTCTTGCACTTCACTTACTGGCCAAGCTGGAGCATTGACATTGTAAATTTATTATAGGTATACCTAATATTACATTTTACATTTTTCGCGAGAACATGACATATTCACCGAAAAAGGCCTCGGTGCTTAGTCGTGAAAAGTTAGTACGATGAATACTGGCGCGCCAAACGAGGCAAACAATATTCGCAGGAATATGGTTACAACGGCGGGTGTTGAGAACGGGACACAGAAAGAACGTTCAGAGGACAGTCGCTGAATGCGATTCGAGGCGCTTCAACTGCCCTATCTTTATTGGTGTGAAATACTCTGAGAGGCACGTTTAAGCATATATTATTGACCGCAAATAAAGACGGGGACAGCGGAAGAGAACACAAAACGACACGGGCGGTACCGCCCGTGTCGTTTTGTGTTCTCTTCTGTTCTCTTCTCGGAGGTGCCCTCCGAGAAGTGCTCTATGGTCACTTTCACGCGGAAAGCAATGAGACCATACGTTGCTAGAATTAATGGACAGCCTATTGCCTACGAGAAGACGCACCGTTTTCTAGGAGTGATAATAGATCGAGACCTCTCCTGGAGTCCTCACGTCTCTTACCTGAAAAGGAAACTAGTGATGATAACAGACGTGCTCAGATTTCTTGCAGGAAAGTCATGGGGTGCGTCTGTGAGTGCAATGCTCCAACTCTATAACGCACTGTTCCTGGGTCTCCTACGCTACAGCTTACCTGTACTAGGTGGGACCGGTAAGACCAACCTGCCAGCCCTCCAGTCTGTACGAGCTCAAGCTCTGCGAATTTGTTTAGGCCTTCCCAGATGGGCATCAACGGCAGCAACAATAGCCATCGCGCATGACCACCCCATCAGCACGTATATTCATGTAGACTCTTTAAGGATGCACATCAGGCACTTCGCACGACTTCCATCGCATCATCTCGCCTCCCTTCCTACCGCTCGACCTCGTTCAGCGTTTAGCAGAATTATTGTCACCAACCAAGGAAGTTTACCGTCAAACTTCATACCTGTAGCACGACCATCTCTACCGCTGTGGTGCCTGCATCCACTCCAGGCCCTTCTTGTCATTCTCGGCATCAAAAAGAAAACGGAGATGTCATCCTTCGCCCTCAAACAAACCGTGCTTTCATTCCTATATGACAAACACAGCGAACGCACCCACGTTTACACAGACCGTGCTGTCTTCTCTAAATGTTCAGCTGGAGCAGTGGTACTTGCCGCTCAATCTGTCACCGTCACGTTCAAGACGTCTCCCGTTAGATCATCGACGGCTGCAGAACTCGCAGCTATCCGTGCTGCTCTGGAGTTTATTGGTCCAAACTCACCACATTCATGGTCCATCTTTTGCGGGGAATACGGTAGCGCGATTAAAAGACGGGACAAAAGAAGACACATAGGGACACGCACAGTGCTGTGTGTGTCCCTATGTCTCTTATTTTGTCCCGCATTTTAATCGCGCTACCGTACTCCCCTTGCAGATGCATTACCAACAAGCCCACATTGCAACCCTGTTGTCCATCTTTTGTGATTCAAAGGCAGCTCTCCAGTGTCTGCTGTCCCCTTTCAACCACAGACCTAATGTGCAATTAGTCGCGGACACCCGACTACTCCACCATTACGCAATCGACAAGGGACACAACATCATCTACCAGTGGATACCGGGTCACTGCGGAATTTCGGGAAATCACAGTGCGGATGACGCTGCCCGGTCCTCCCACGATGGTGCCCAGATTACACCCGTACCGCTGTCAAGAACAGAGGCAGCCACAATACTTCGCTCCCTCGCACGCGAGCTTATGCAAACTCTGTAGAACACCAGTGAATTCACGAACGCACGTCTTCACAGATTGGATCCAAGTTTTGCAACTCCGTCTTTCACAAGGGTTGCCACGAGCGGAAGCAACGGTTCTGTGCCGCCTATGGCTCGGCGTGGCAGTCACCAACTCTTATTCCTTCCGCATTGGAATGGCCGACAGCCTTGCTTGCGACACCTGCGGCTGCGAGGAGACGTTCACGCACCTCCTCTGTGATTGTCCACGTTGCAATGTGCCAAGAAAAGTGCTCGTGACCACGCTCGAAAAAGTGGGCAATCGCCCCTTTACAAAAGAGAAAGTTCTAGGACAGTGGTCCAGACGGGTTTCGGCACTCAAGGCCCTAAGGGCGTTGCTAAAGTTTTTAAGGGCCTGTGCATTGTGCGACCGCCTTTGTCTATTGTTGCGCGTATGATCGCGTTACTGCGTGAATTTTCTTGCTTTTTTTCCTCTCTTCTTTCTCCTTTTATTCCCTTTACTCCTTTCCCCAGCACAGGGTAGCCAGCCGGTATTTACACTGGCTAACCTCCCTGTCTTCCCTTTCCTTCTCTCTCTCTCTCTCTCTCCGCTGTCCCAAATCAAATGAAGCTTAATTTCCTTTTGAGAGCGGAGGAGGCGGGGCTAAAATCCGTGAGGACGGCTTGACAGAAGTCCCCGCCCCCTTATTTTTGGCATGACAGCGTACATAGATGATATACAAATGATTACATTACACATAGCATAGAACGTATATATGTTTTTGGAATAAAATAAAATGCAATCATAAATACATGTCAGAATACACAAAAAAAATTTTACAAACTTCCCTGATACAACTGGAATGTTAATATAAATTCAACTATAATATAGTTTATGACATCACATGAATAATAGATGTTATGCCTGATACTTGTCATTTAGACATTGTCGATAAGAAAAGTCTGATCTCATTGTTTGTTCATTGATCCCCGTCTTTATTTACACTCAATATGATATGCAGTAAACACGAACTAGGCCGAACTGAAGTTCTTCTGAAGCGTATATACACGTTTAAGGCACTCCATTACGGAAACCTCCCGCTTCACTCTCGGCGATATGATGAGCTGAATTGTAGACGACGGTATTTCATTAAAACTTCTTTCTGGGCGAGTTGGTGCATACTTGACATAAAAATTGTAACAGCGCAAACACATGCAATCACAAAGTACCAAAGACGAGACACAAGCGCTTGTGTCTCGTCTTTGGTACTTTGTGGTTGCATGTGTTTGCGCTGTTACAATTTTTATGTCAAGACGACGGTACACAGGCGCAAAACATGCTTTTTAATTTTGAAGCTACTGTTGTCTTCTGTATTTGCCACTGGAGCCATCAGATCTCGCCTTAGCAGGCATGTAAGCTCGTCCACAGTTGTAACATATGAGGATAGTGTTTGTAGGTCTACTGCATGCAATGAAGCTCCTACCTAGGCGAGTAAGACAATTTTGCGAAACGTATATCTCTGCCTAACGCTGTCTTCCGGATTAAGCGTTTAACAAGCCGAATATCTACCAGGTTCATAGTGTATAAATTTGAGCATCGCTACGCTGCCTGCCGCCTCATGGAAGTTATCCACGTGACTTGATTCACAGAACGCATCGTCACGTGTATGTAGAATCTTAATCTCGTCAAGTAGACCAAACCGGCGAAACACAGGCGTCAATATTCGCGTACTGACGTAACTTGGCATTGGCAGCTAGAGGACACGCCATGGGCGCGCAACCATTTTAGCGTACTTGCTCGCGTCCATTCGGCTTTACTTCAAGGTCATTACACGGACGAAAAAAAGAAAAGAACAGGCTTAACGAGTGTCTGAACTTGTAAGACGACTAACAACTCCCGTGAGGACTGCAGTGCTGCCTTTCCAGTTGGGAATTATCCCCGGTGCTTTTTTGCAATGACAGACGGGGCACTCAAGGAACATTTCACCATGTGCTGTTAACTCTTAGACTACACTCAGCAGTTAGCCTTAAAAGAATATTTCCCGCGCCAAAATCACGATCTCATTAAGGCGCAGTAAGGGACTCCGGATTAATTTTGACCACCTGGGGTCCTTCACCGTGCATCCAGCGCAGTACACGGGCGATCTTACATTTCAGCCCCATCGAAATCAGGTTGTAAAGCGAGTAAGCAACTACGGCGGAAAAAGGATTTGCGCGCTTTCTCTAGCAAGGTTGACCGCCAAACTTAAATTTTGCCAATATTGCCCTAAATTATGTAAGAATGAAAATTCTCGTTCTCTTGTATGGAGTACTGAGTATTAGGCGCAAAGTGTAATTACAAAAACTTCTTCCAATTACAAGAGCCAATACGATGTTGACGGAGTTGAAGCAAGGTCTATGCTTTTGTTTTTCGGGATCCGGATTTCTTTTAATGGGAATACGCTCTAAAAGAAGCTTACACCCTTTGGGTTACACCCTTTGGGTTACACCCTTTGGGTCTTGGCCGCATTTCCTTTCTTTAACGCTGCGAGCCCGGTACTTCCTAGTCACGAACGGCGTGTGTGTTATCAGCTTGACACAGCATTATCGACAGGAAAGTCGCGAGCGCCGAGGCTTCGAGAGAGGAAACACAAGTAAGGAAGATGACGATTATTGTTTGGGGACAAGACCCCAAAGGGTGTAAACTTTTTTGATAGCGTAGCGTTCTTAACATTGTTGGAGTAGTTTGTTTCTTCCGCTACAGCTATCCCACCAGAAATGTGGGCCTTTCCCGAATATAGCACAGTGCAAAAATGTCGGCCGATATTTAAGGTAGCGCAGCTTAATACGTGCGCTGTTCACGTGGGTGTGTGCCACTGCGCCGCGCTTTAGTGAACCGCCTTGACTCCAGCCACTGTGCACGCGCCGCTGGTTGCACGCGGACTCGGTGGCGCCGCCGACGACGAGAGGGAAGCGCGAGAGGAGCCCAGGTGCAGTACACACGCCTCATGTATGACGCGTTTCGGTTATTCACAAACTAGTATAGTCATCGTAGATGAGCTGTGCCCCAATTTTTTTCTTCTTTACTTAGACGCCATTTAGGGCTGTATTTAGCCAAAAAAAATTTGTGTTACTTTGGATGTCGGGAGCACCTGCACTTGTCGAACCTTGGACTGCGCCCATTTTGTTTCTCTTCTTTCGCTATTAGATGCATGTAAGGACTCGCATATTATCTTTTTCGCCGATGTGATTTTTGAATTACTTTCCTTACTGAACAGAGAAAACCAAGCCGTCATGGTTTTTCTCAACGGCCATGCGACATAAGGAATAATAACAAAATAGAAGTGATTTAAGAAGTTAAAAGTCAGAAGCCTTGGTAAAGGTTTGTATGAGACAGCGTTTCAAGAGAAGTGAGTCGCATCTAAAGTGGTGTGGCTGTTTGGGCTTGCCGGTACAACATTTTGGCCAATTGCAGCGCAAGGACAGAAGTAACGAGACGACAGACGAGCGCTCACTTCCCACAAAAAGCTTTATTTGGACAACCCATGTTTATATCCGTCACTTATCACATTGCACATGCGCAGTTCATGTCATTAGTCTTATCTGACAAGTGCACAGAAGGCGTAGTGACACACTAAGGGCGAAGTCGCGAAATCATTTAAGCCTTTATTATTTCACGTATTAGTTGATCGTCACTTCTGCTGAACGTTACATTGGGCGAACGACGGTTCACAGCCGCACGGACAGCAGTGACATGCAAGAGAAGCGTCGCGCATGCTTTTCGCGGTACTGTTTGAGGTCATTGATACAGCGTCTCGTTTAGCCCATATACTGTTCACAACAAGAAACGAGGGATACAATAAGCCACGTTGCTAGCACAGGTCATGGACGAATTTTTGTGGTTTCTGTTAAACATGGGCGGCGCGTGGCGACATTTCCCTTCATTACACATCTTTATAAGCTTCCGGGGTGCCGAGAACACAACTTTAGCTTTCTAACGATCTACATTTTTTTTATTATGAGATTATGAGACAGCGTGTGAATGTACGGCATGACAGCCACTTTCTTATGGCTGTCAGATGAAGCAAGCACATGGCAATCACTCAGCGCACGCACGTTGCTGAGCAGAGATTCTGCATCGGAACACTGTACCTTATACTCTACTTGTGTCAAACACTTAAATTCTTAAATAAAAGTAGTTTCTATCTGATGAGGACACGATTTCTTGTGCGTATTGAGAAAACAAAGATGAAGGATCCCTCTCTTGATTAAGCTGACTACTTGGGCATGTTGGTAGGACATGAATGCAACTTTTCGCGCAAAAGGCGAGGACGAGTGTTTCAGCCTCTTCTTTGTGCTCGTCTTGTGCGCAAGAAGCTACCTTCCTCTGTGGACAAGGTTGAAATGCGCAGAAGTGTACGAAAGAACTGACTTATTGCTGAGAAGTTTGTAACACTAACACGTGTGCTCTGGTTGAAAAACTGTATACCTCAACGTGCAGTAATTTAACGGTGCAGTTAGTGCGTAGCTCATACGTCAATCCAAGGAACTTGAAGCACTCCCTTAATGTCACGAGAACATTAAGAGCCCGCGTCTGCAACGCATCTGAAACCTTGTTAAGGTAAACAACATAGTTATTGATGTACCTAAAGATTTTTAGCACTCCCTTATCTACCAAATAACCACACATTGGTGTGTCTATTTGGCCAAAAACACATGACTGAGGATAAGTGCTATGCACGATCCGGTACGAATCCCCTCCTCGTCTTTTTTTCTTTCTGAACGGTACGCTTTTCATTCCATATGAGTTCTGAAAGGTTACCTACAGAAATGATTTATGAAACCTCACAAAAACATTACTGCCAATGCAGTCATTCACCGAAATAAGGAGTTCGTCATGAAGTAATGAATAAAAAGAGGTTTTGCACATATTTAGAAAAGGCATATAAATGTTTGTCAGAGCTAGAATTGTTGTCAGAACTAGAATTGTTTCACAACAAATGGCTCGTCAATAGATCAAGATTCTCTTGTAAGTAAAATGCAGCCGAGTTCTGCGAAGGGTCACGTTCAGATATGATAACTCTGAAATGCATTTCGGGCTTATAAGTTCTTGCACTGAACAAGTGTCGAGAAATTCATTCTTGCATTTACAAATTCGACCTGGAACCTATTTAATATTCACCTTTTTGCAAATTTCTTTCGATTCAGCTTTCACTGTTGAAATGGAAACTTGATCACGACACTCAAATATAGATGCGACGCTCGCATGCTCTTTTACATTAAACAACTCGAAAGAAAGCGCAGCAAACCCTCCTTCCTTGTCAGCCGGCAGGGCAGCCAGGGAATCGTACTCAAGGAAAACATCGACTCGCTGCACTGTGGCTCTGGACTTGGCTTGTCTGTAAAGCGGGAAAGCACGTTCACTTTTTAAGACACGCAACGCGCTTGCTCTTCTTCCGGGACGTGGGGCGCAACCTGTCGGACTAAGGCAAGCAGCTTGTGGGCCGACAACCGTAGTTCCACCGCGAACTTGGGACCAAGGCTAAGAGTGCGCTTGACCTCCGTGGGTAGACGTATAGTAGGCGCGGGTAGGCGTGGGTAGGGTAGGAACGTGTTCGGCTGTATGGACGACGCATCTGGCAGCAGATTCCTTCTTCGGTACGCCACCTCGCAGTATGGGCAACTGCTGGGACCAGAGGAACTCACTGATCTAGTCAGCATTCTCTGGTACTACGTCCGGTGTAAAGGCACCAGCCTCTATTTAAAAATTCGATCATTGAAGAAACCTGATAACACAGTGCCCGCAGTGTCTATGGCACTTAGCGATAGAAAATTACAATTGCATTTTGTAGTGGTTACCCGCCTTTTTCAGCGTTCCTATCAGTAACGCTAAATCAATTCCTATTTATCGCATACATATAGTCACGTTACTATATATATATATATATATATATATATATATATATATATATATATATATATATATATATATATATATATGTATATGACGAAAGCTGTTAAGCTTAATCTAACGGAAGAAGACAGTTCCCGTCCGACACCTTCACTGAGAGTGCGCCTTCGTTGTCGTCGGCCTCAGCTTCTGCAGAAGCGGCAAACCCACTACACAGCCAACTGTTATGCGCGTGACAATATGCTGTTCGTACGGCCGGCTACAGAAGGCCGGCGACAGGATTTCGGTGCTCAATGCCGAACGATGTCGGGTATGCTACCATCATTTGTCTGGTGCAGTTCTATGTATGAACGAGGCTAAGTTTTACTACGTTTCATACTCTGGGCGTTTTATTTCATTTAATGATTTGTTTCTATCCTTCTGCTAGGGGAAACTGCTCGCATCTTTGAGGCTGTTATCGCTTCCTCCCAATATAATTTTGAGAGGTTAAGAGAAGGGTCTAAGTCCTGAAGTGCTAATTAAAAGCACACTGAGTGCAATAAACAACTGAGAAAGCGAGCCATCAATGTATAGAAAACAAGCAAAGAAGAAAGAAAGCTCGTGTGGAAATCTCTTCCATGTGTCGCACACATAAGGTTGGCGCAGCCGTCTGGACAGTGTGCTCGCTGTGCTTTCCCTCTCGTATCGTTGGCTCCAAGTGGCCTCCACAGAAAGAAGATGTGCTTCGTGTCAGATCGGACACGGAAAAGCTCTCGGCTAATTAGGACGTGCCGCTGTCCGGGCAGAAATTCGCTGGTCTAGGCGATCGGAAACGGTGGATACGGGTTCTGTGCCGGACGAAGAGGAGAGTTCGTTTCGTGCAGAAAAGTGGCATTCTTGCTTGTCCTCGCCTCGTAAGAATGGCACTGACGACTTCAGCGAACCATGTTTTATGACAGGTGTGTGAATGATTTCCTTGCACAACGTCCCGCTGTCTCCGACTAGGTGGTTGCGTAGATGGCTGTACCTAGGTGTGTCTGCAAGTTTCTATAATATTTCAGGGGTCTGACCTTCCCCGGCTTAGATATGACAGAGTATGAAAAAGAAATGTCAACAAATAAATGGGCTATTACGTAACGACGAATGTAGGCAAATGAATCAGTAAATGAATAAATTAGTCAGTGATCGCATGTGAAACCGATTGTGAGTGAGTGAGTGAGTGAGTGAGTGAGTGAGTGAGTGAGTGAGTGAGTGAGTGAGTGAGTGAGTGCAGTGCAGTGCAGTGGAGCTTGTAGGTGACAAATTTCAGTGCGATTACCAGCTACTCGTTATCTGTACTCTTCTGCAGGATGATATGGCGATGGTAAAGCATGCTTCGTTGAGCATCAGCTCAACTTGACGAAAAAAGAAAGTTGGTGTACTGGTTTTGATTGCGCTGCGAACTACACTAGTTCATTACACGTTTTTTAAGCGAATTAATGCGTTCTGACATATGACGTATACCGAGAAGTGACACAAATACTATGTTACGTCGATTTATGTTTTTTAGCTCTTCTTCGTTGGAGGCGACGTTTTTAAAACAAAGCTGCTTCTTTTTTTTTTTTTTTTTTTTTGCCTGCACTTCTGGGTTTTGCCTAGCTGCTGGGTCGTTCAGTATCTTGGCAGATATGTTTGAGCGTATGTGTGGTATTACGAAGGCATCCGCTGTTGCAAAACAAAAAAAAAGGACATGACGTTTCGTTATTCTTCATGTGTAGGATTTCTTATAATTCCCACGGAAAACCTATGTTTAGACTGCCACCAGTGCCTAGCATTTCTCCCAATTGCTCCTAACTCCCAAATCGTACAGCCAACGCTTTCTGTTTCTTTATTTTTTTTTTCTTTCCTTCAGAATTGTGGTCACAGTTTGAGGATGTTTCAAAGAGCTAGGTACTGAAGAGAAATGCTTTTATCTATGTTCGAATATTTTATTGATATTTCATATATTGTGTCAACAAGCGAAGCCAGCCTCCCTTGGCAATCACCAGCAAGCGTGGGCGGTGTTAAGGCTTGTTGAGCAATTCAGCTACGAAGCTGATTGTGCTTGAAATGTTGTCGCTTGTAGCACAGAATTCTAATTTATGTTAACCTTCCCAGTTTACAGCGCACGTTCTTGCTTGCATGTTTGCGGCCGTGTGCTCCTTGCGTCGTCTCCAACAGGAGCCATCGCAAGACACGACAGAGTGGAAAAAAATAGTTGAGAACTAAATGGACCACAAATCAGCGTAGTAAACTCATTGCGAACTCATACGGAAACAAGAAAAGAAATAGATGTTGCAAAATTGAACACAACATTGGCAGCGATCTCGCATCAGTTTAAAGCTTCTGTACAAAGCTTGTCCGTCTAGTTCTTTGTTTCCTTTTCCTCTTTAGGTGGGGGGGAGGAGGAGGAGGTGGGGCTAAAAAAGACGTGACCGTGTTCTTTCTAGCCACACTTTGTACGCTTTCTGACTCAATTATTTAATGCGTCAACATTTCTGCCGAGTACACCAGCAAAATCTGTCTGTCACGCGAAATGTGTAATGCCTTGCATGCGCACAAAAATGCGTAATTTGTGGAGTTAAGACACTTAAGCGTTATGGAAGTGTAACTGAAGATGATTGGTAGCGTAGGGATCCATAGAAAATGCATCGGGAAGCTTATAGAAGGAATGGGCCAACTGAAATTTGGGGGTGGCTCAGCTTGAAATTTTTTTTTAAGATTATGGGGTTTTACGTGCCAAAACCACTTTCTGATTATGAGGCACGCCGTAGTGGAGGACGCCGGAAATTTCGACCACCTGGGGTTCTTTAACGTGCACCTAAATCTAAGTACATGGGTGTTTTCGCATTTCGCCCCCATCGAAATGCGGCCGCCGTGGCCGGGATTCGATCCCGCGGCCTCGTGCTTAGCGGCCCAACACCATAGCCACTGAGCAACCACGCCAGGAGAAATTGAAATTGGGGGGTCGGCCAACTGATATTTGGGTGTGGTCCAACTTGAAATTTGGGGGTGGGCCATGGAGTAAGAGTCATTTAGGAGGCGCAACTCGGCCCCTTGCCGTGTCCTTATAATTTCACGCAGGAACGCGCCGGTGGACGCCGTGACAGCACCGCCTACCAAACGGCAACCAAACTGTGCCCCGCCGGACACCTGACTTCTGGTCACGTGACAGTTCGTCGAAACAATGGAGGAAGTAAAACGTTAGGAGAGAGCATTACGTCACGCAGCCAGCCTTGGCAAGCGAACGCCACACGAAGCCAGCCCCTTTGCTCAGTGGTGGCCCAACACGTGACCTCTCCCGTCGAGATCACCGAGCAAGAATCGACATTTGCTGAGACGTTTGGTTCCGAGTAGCCATGCCAGTAGTTACTATTCGCTGCGCGCCTGTTCAGCTGCTCTGCTGTGGCTCTGCCTGCAGAGCGGGAACACTAAAACCAGCTGCGTACTTTAACGTGCGATCACGTTTCCGGCCGACAGGTTTGGCTTCAATCCCGTGGCGCAATGCTCCCTTCTAACTTTTTCCTTTATCCATGGTCGAAACGATGCAGCGGATCCATCTGACGCGGGGAGCGCGGGACGGTCTCTTGCTGTCTGCTCGCGCGCGGCTGCTTGATGCCAGAGCAGCGCACTCGCATTAAGCAACTGCAGCTCGAGTACGCATGCTGAACACGATGCCTGTCGCCAAACGAGATGGCAGATATTACAACGCGCTCTCTCTAATCTGGCCGGAGCGCCATGAGAGAGGCACTCACCAGTGCCGCCCGAAGGAGCAACAAGGACTTTTTCGGCTGGTCAAGGATGACTTCGCCTCCAAAGTCGGCGTAGTATTTTTGCCTGCTGAGCATTCCGCTGGGGAAATGCTTTTAGCAGACGTAGTCGCTTGTTGTCAGTTCTTGATCCTCGCTTTCAATAGCTCTCGCACATTCTTGCAGGTGTTCAAGGACATCTGGAGCCTTAAAATTTCGAACGTTTCCCGCGCATGACTTAATGCGCTGTTACAGTTGGGACTAAGCATCGGCGCTCCATTGTCTGTTATTAGTGAACACTTACAATATTGCCACTTACATCGTAAAGGAGCAGTAGAGGAACTGCATAACTGCTCGAGGCGAGCTGAAGACGCGGCTTTGCTTTGCTGCTCCGTCTGTCCAGCACCTTTGGGCAGAAGCAAAGGTGGTGCACAATTGGAATTAAGTTATGTTTCCACGCACAGTAGCTGTGTTTCACATTGTCTGATTGGCATTTTTTGTGGCGCATGTTAATAAATTAGAACAAGTTCTCGTCTTTCCCTGCATCAACAAATTTGAAAAGCATTGAGTGCAGTTTTTTTGTATGCGCCTTGCTATGGTTGCTGATCTACTAATCTTTCTATACGCGGCTGGTATGGTGTATGGAATGCGCCTGGCTACGATTGTACGATTGCAGATCGTCTGCTCTTTTGGGTGTGCTAGTTTGTTGCTCTCATTTTCGCATAAAAAGCATTTTATGCTAAATATAAATAATGAAAAAAAGTATTGGTTAGCGTAAACGTGTTGCTGCCGGAAATTTACACCCGTAGCGAAGAAAAATACAGTTGGTTACTGCAATATTAGCTGTGTTCGTCTGGTTGAGCTCTGCGCCACGAAGTGGCTGTACCGCGCAGGCTGCTCACGTTTACGCCTCCGCCCCTCCACCCCAACGCCCAGTCCGCCTGCGTTTATCCGAATAACGGCCAGGCTAAAACACTCAATTAATAAGCGCGAATCGCGCTCGCGCTAACGCCAGCCTTTAGTTTCGCCGCCTGTTCATCTTTTTCCGTGGCTTAGGCCAACTTAAATTTGGGGGTGAGCCAACTTGAAACCTGGGGGTGGGCCGATTTGAAATTTGGGGGGGGGGGGGGGGGGGGCATCTTAAGTTTGTGGGTGGGCGAACTAATATTTGGTGTGGGCCAACTAGAAATTTGGGGTTGGGTCAACTTGAAATTTGGGGATGGGCCAATTTGAAATTTTTGAATGGGGCAACTGAAATTTGAGGTATACTTATGCATACTCAGGCAACTCCAGTGGAGTTTCTGCATACTTTTTTATAGAAAGCTTGTTCTGGTGCTGTCTTTTGACATCCGGTCCTACGATTCAAGGTGACCAAGCACTTTTAGAAGATTATTTCGATAGCGTCGTCGTAGGTTCTTTGTGCGCTGGAGCAGCATAGTTGTCTGTGGTGACTGCAGTATAAACGGAAAAGAACGATACAGGTAAAAGAGGAGCGCCCGGGCAAGAACAAGCAATGCGCAAACTTGCTCCTAGGCAGGTCACGTGCGGGCCATTCATTGATCTCTCTTGGCGAGCTTCGCCCTCACGCCGACGCGCAGACGTGTACCAAAGACTGTGGCTAAATATAGAAAAATAAAAGAGAGGGAACCAGAAACGACGAGGGTGGCGTTGGCGTGATGGACGCAAATGAATAACGCAGCGAACGAAGACGTATCCGGAAACATTCACGGCGTGAAAATGAAAGACGGAGATCAAGTTGTGCCGCAGAAGGCTGAAGATGGTGCTTGCTCGAGGAGTGTAAATGTTGGCTTGGCAACGACGGTATGGTTGTCGCAAACAAAACACGAAATGTGACCTGTTGGTTCGCAGAAGGGGAGAGAAGACAGTGTGAGATAGCGAATGTCGTTGATTTCGGAAACAGCTGCAACAGCAAAAGAACCGAGGGCATGGAGGGGGCTGTCACGGGGAAACCGTTCAAGAAAGGAACGAGGCGGCGGAAACTAGATGGCTCCCCTCGCGGCTTCATTTGGAGGGACGAGGTAGAGTGCCACGACAGCGGCTATCTCTCGCGCTTTTTCTTGGAGGAGTTGTCTTCTAGGTTTACACTTTCTGTTCGGGTGTGCATTCTTCTCTGGACATTCGCTTTGAGAAACAAAAATGGCCAGCTCGTCGTTGCAGAAGATTAGAGTAATAGACGTGCAGTTGGAAGTATTCGGTTCGCCTGCTGGCAAAACACTTTGATGCTGAAGCTGCGCTACTGTCGATCATCGGGTATCCGGCTTTCTTAAGCACATCAGAAGTTACACTGTTGACTGTATTCTAGCATTTAAATGCATCATCAAATAACGAGTCTAGCAGTGGCCTCCCACAATCGAGGGTGGTTCCCATGGGAGTGCTATTGGAACTGACATCGAACTGGGCGAACTGGCAAGTGTATCAGAGTAACTATGGCGTCCTCTGACACGTTCGCAGTGATGACTTTACAAACTCAGAAGTTGTTACAAAGCGGAGACTGTAACTGGAGTCTTGTAACCTTAACAGAGGTTTACAATTGGTGGTTATAGTTGCGCTTGTCTGATTCTGGTGCTTATGTTGCCTAATCTGGTGCTGTTGGTCCTTGAGTAAAGTTGAGAGCCTTCGACGAATAGGTTTCTCAATGCTACGCTGTTTTCACAGTATTCCTAAACTGAAACTTGCCTATCGTTTTTATGACGCGTAACGATAGTTTGACACAATGCGTCAGGACGGCAAATTATGTTGCTTTCTTGAGGATAGTAGCTGATGGAAATCTCTCGCTGAACATTTTCACAGGTGTTCTTGATTGTCTGATATCTCTTATGTTAAATGTAATATCTGACTCGTATGGAAGAGAACTTGGGCTATAACATGCAGTTTTGGTATGTTTACTGTTTCGAACATACAGCACTCGTGTAAAGGGGTCCAGAAAGGCGTCGAAGAACCGTAGCACTAAAAAGCTGAAAGATACATTTATCTTGTAAATAGGTTGGGTTGTACTCCACCACCTATTCGATTACCGCTTGTCCTTTCTTACCAAGCAGGTTTGTGGTTTTCATGGCATCTGCCTCTCCCTTTGCTTATTGGATCCATACTACGAATGCAATGATAAGAGCACATGACGTTCCTTATCCGAAATCGGATAACAAGGAATAGTAAAATAAAAATAAAATTCCGCGTGCGAGTCCAAGTATTGGCTCCTCTCATTCAAACAATGCAGCGGTCTTCAAGCTACGAGGCCCCGTTGATATGCAACTTTGCGAAACAGGAAATCCGACACAAGTTTGATGATGCGCCGCCCATCAAAAGAATGTCCGGCCTACACGCAGCTTGCCGCTGCGCTTGTTTGGTTGTCTCATGGGGGACACCAGCTGTAGCTTCCAGCGTGCTGTACGGTTTTAGTGAGGCATATCACGACTCGCTTGGAATTCCCCCCGCCAGCCGTCTGAGCATCTGAATGGGCCTCGCGAAGGAATAATAGGGAGGAAGGAGAGCCAGATTCGGCCATCGGGGGAGCGCATACGTTCGGAGGCTCGCAGCTTGAGCGCCGTTTTCCTTGCTTTTTTCTTTCTGTCCCTGTTCTCGTCTCTCTGGGGAGAAGCCGACTAAATTTGACGTTTCGCGATCGGACAAATTACAGCTAGCCACGCGGGCTCGGCACGTCATATTTCACACCCAAACTCTCGCGTCTTTCCCTTTTCCACATTGGTCCAAAGGAGCCACGTGAAAGGGCCCGGGCACTGGGTGCACATTTGTGAATGGATTTCATTCTTTATTTTATTTTCCTTCGATTGTCTCTTTACTGTTTCCTCTTCATCTCCGCCCTTTTAGACTGTCTCTTTTTTTGTCGTCAGTTTCTTCGTTCATTGCTTTAGTTCCCCAAGTTTCCTTCGCCATCTAAAAGGCGACAGAACGCGGTGACCACAGGCGTAATCCATTTTCCGCTGGTCGAGATGCAAATCATCCGACTGCTTGCCCTTTTTTTTTCTCTACCTCGTGTTATTTTATCACACAAGCGCCTTCTTCGCACAGCCTCTTCCAGCTGCAGCGTTTTCTCTTCGAGAAGTTCTTGTGAGCAAGAGTAGTTGTCCCATTTCTTTTTTAGAGGCCGCGCAGAGGCCCGCCTGTTTCATTATCGGTTAGCCTGTGGCCGTGACGAGATGGTAGCTTGAGGACCTGAATAAGTTAGGAAAGGACATGGAGACTGCACATCATAAACGAAAAGTCCACTAGGTGAAAATTGAGAAGAGTGAATTTATAACGAGAAAATAAATCGCGGCTGCTGCAAAGTAACTGTGTATTTCAGCTTTATCGCATTTAGGTCATTGTTGCCGCGAAGGCTAAGTATTTGTTTTCCCGAACCTCCTATAATGGCACCATGGTGCATCTAAGTCGTCAGTCACTCAGAACAAAAAAGAGGTAGTGATACGCAAAATTATCTATGCGCCTGATTTCGGAACAAAGAAACAAAGCGAAATGCTTCCTAATGTGCTCGGATGAAATGTTGCTGATCTTGAAAGGGCACGTATGCCTGACCTGCTTCTTTGCACGCTGTTCCTTCTTCCTTGATTAACGTGCGCAAACAATTACTCGTGCCGTGATGACCGCTTTAGTTATAAGTAGTTCTGCGAGTGCCGTAGCCATTTGTATGTGTTCGTTTCTTCCGCTGCATAAGTATTGAAGGACTCAGAAATACTGCAGCCTCTGCACGTCCTATCTAAAAAAAAAATAAAGAGAAGAAAGAAGAACAGAGCTAAGCATAAATACTATGCATGATAAGCTATTTTATTAGTTGCATGAGCTTCGAGTGACACTGTTGTTTCTTGCGCTGCACTTCCAGTTCATCTCCTGAGACGACCGGGGAGTGAATTCAAAATAAATCAGAAGAAAATATAAAAAACAGTACAGTACAATATTCAAGGGTCTCGTTATAGATATAATATCAGAGCATAAGTTCAGCTATAAGGGTGAGTTACTGAAGTGTCTGGAATAACTATAGTTCGTTAGAAATCACTGAGACGATCGCGGAGGAAATTCTAACTAAATCATCAAAAATAGAAAAAATACTACAGTAGATGGTTTATCGATTTCATTATATATATATCACAGTCTAAGCTTATTTACAAGATGAGTTACTGGGGTGTTTGGAATAATAACATTTAATTAGAAATCACTGATTGGCGCACCCCAAACCACAGAATCCTAGGCTTTAAAGACCTATTACCTGAGCACGACTTTGGCGAAATTCCTAGAAACCGGGAAGTAGAAAGCGGAAGTAATCACGGCACTAATGACGCCACACATGAGAAGGTAGTATGATATCTAACAGGCTAATTAATGCAAACCAATTGCCTCCGAGTTCAATTCGAGCGCTGCGTTCGCCTAAAGTTAACCATGCAAAAGAACCCCAACGCCGAGGTGCGAGTGTCCGAGTATCGGTTCATCCATAGAACCCTTGTTTAGTGATATATTTTTTATCAAGCATTGACAAACGCATTTGCGATGGTTTAGTTGAATCCCTAGTTACGCGCATTTATTGTTACGTGGACGACTACTTGGTTCTTCTAAAGCAGCAACCTGGTTATTTCTTTGATGAAGAAGTGAAAAATATTCTGAGAATTTTAGTATGCACATTGGGGGACTAAAGGTAACCTTTTAAAATTATGGAGTTTTACGTGGCTAAACCACTTTCTGATTATGAGGCACGGCGTAGTGGGGGACTCCGGAAATTTAGACCACCTGGGGTTCTTTAACATGCACCTAAATCTAAGTACACGGGTGTTTTCGCATTTCGCCCCCATCAAAATGTGGCCGCCGTGGCCGTATTCAATCCCGCGACCTCGTGCTTAGCAGCCCAACACCATAGCCACTAAGCAACCACGGCGGGTCGAAGTTCACCTTTGAGCTGCCGAATAAAACTAACATTCAATTCTTAGATATTAATATTTTATTTATTCCAACCACCATATTTGATAGGCTTATCAACCTAGGTCTAAGAAAGGCAAGCTTCCCTTTGACAGTGCTCATTCAAAACTAGGAAAAGGGGGAATAGCAATCTCCTGTATTCAAGCTGCAATGAACAAGTCCTGTGAGCACCAAATGAAACATAGCCTTCTGCTGCACACAGAACGCATAAAACATCCGGTTGCCCATCTTCCATCATCACAGCCGTGTGTGAAACAGTCCTGCAAAAAACAAAGCGCTCAGGAACAAAAATAGAAGACCAGGAAAAATAGGCCTTTTCATGTAATACATTGTGTTTACAAGGTATCCCATAATCTAAAGAAACTGTCTAATAGGCACCAAATCATCTTATTGTTTTCCGCTCACTGTAAACTCTCGAAATTATGCAATGCTATGAAAAAATCGAAACGCCAGGAATGTACCAAGAATCACGAAAATGGATTCACGAAGTGTACGTGTGACGTTTACGAGATACCTTTAGATTGCAGAATAGTGTACGTCGGCGAAACCGGGCATTATTTTATTGACAGAGCTAGGGAGTATAAAAACAATGTAAAAATCAGAAACGGCAGCCATTCAGCTGCGCATTGCAACAAATCCTCATGTACCCCAATGTTCCATGATACCAAGTTTCTGGAGCGCGCAAAGAGTAAAAAAGAAAGGGAAATTGGTAGAAGCTTACTCCATTACCAAAGCAGGAGATAAATGCTTTGGCACAGCGTCGCTCAGTCTAACAAAGCATGAGATAATCTTTTTCGATAAGTACCTATGCTTGTGCGTATGCGTTTCAACCTTTTGGTTATTGGTGGTGTCTTTTGCTTTTGACATACTATAAAAGCTGTGGGATCTTTCAATAATTTTTCCAGTTGGCAGTACAGCGGACGTCCTGTTGTGTGTATTTTCGATTGTTGTCTTCGTCTGCTTAGTGTTGCTTCCAGTGCTGCTCTCTATATTGGGTTTTTCACATTTGCTCTTGAGCGTAAAAGACTTCAATCTTGTCATGATACACTTCAAAGCGGCATGGACAGCTTTAGAATAATGTAAGTCTTCCATTATTTCTTTGAAGCTCTTTCTCATCCTCGTCTATAAAGAGTTATTAAGTGGCTAATGTTATTGAATGACTAGTTAAGAGTTATTGACTTGCACACGAACTGGAATTGCAATGTTTCAGAAAGAATTGCGCAATTTACCATTCGCAAGCTTGTGCCAATTTATAAACAAACCAAATGTACCAAACATCTGAACACAATCAAGCGCCCTTGATAAAAATGCACCCGATACGCATTGTATCAAAATAATAACTATAGGCACAAGCTCAAATGTTCATGGTACAGGTGCCATCGTTTTTGTTTGTTTATTTATTCCTTAACACTTTCATCACGCTTCTGTCCATTCCTTTTCCAGTATGAGCACGGCAATCCAACATCTGTGAGCGGCAAATATGTTTTCTTTGCTTTTCTGGCTGCCGTCGCGTACTGGGACTTTCGATTTCTGTGATACGGCTGTGACCGTTGTGCGGGTGACCGTATTTCCTTTTGTTTTCCGAAGCGCGACAGTCCCAGCGATTTAATTTCATTGCTCCCAACCTTACCCGAGGTTCTCCGACCTTTCTCGTTATTGCCCAAGCCGAATAACTGTCTGTGCGAAAGTACCGGAAAAATCAGGAAACAACGAAAGAATAAAAGCAAAGAAAGATCGCCCTCGAAACAGCAACGCAGCATTAGGAAAAGGAAGGCTTTGCATAGACAATTAGGGCGGCATGCAAATCACCGATTCAGTCGCCGTTTTCCTTGTGTTCACGCGAACGACAACCAACATGGTAGCGCCGCTCTTTCTCATGAGCCGTCGTCCCAATGATTATATCGCGCGTGCACGAGGCGTTGCCTGAAAAGCGCAGTGTGATAGGAGTGCTATGACATCAGAGGCGGGACATCGAAGAAAACGTGCTAATCAGAAAACAAAAGCCAAGTTAGCACGGCAACTTTACATTCTTTTTATTCGTAACACGCTGGCAGTCGATAAAGCTAACATCGATAAAGTTACAATGAAACACACGGAACATATAACATGATAGATCAATTGAACACCTGTAAATGATGCAAAACTTTGTTGTGGGAAAGTATGCCGCTATGATGAAAACTGCACATATCTGAGCCAAGCGGGAAATATATAAAGTAAATGGTTCGACCTAGGAAGAAAACGGCGTAAGAAGCAAAGAGGAAAATGTATAATGAACTGCATGGCGTAAAATGCGTGCCATTGTGCTAGGCTATCAAAAACATACGAAGGTTTATCAATATGGTCAATGATGATATCACTAGTTACAGTGAAGGCATGCCGTTATTTCTCGATAGACGTTCTGATGGATACGCGAAGAGTTACAGCGGTCACCATATTATGACGCGACTGTACAATACATATGCAGATATTAACATCTCCGAGAACCTGCCTCACACAAAGCAATAAACTCACAAAGTTGTACTGGTTTACTGCTATCCATTCAATTTACATTCAGTCAAATTAAAAGAAGCGGACTTAATCGAAACGCGACAGGGACAGTCAGTGCTTGTCTCCAAAATTGACGGAGTCCAATTTCAAGAAAAAAAAAAAGATATGCACTTGCAGCTTTTGTTGCGTCTTTTATTTCAATTAACGTTATCTAGGAGTGTGTCAGGTACAGTTCCATTAATTCTCTTAGTCATCGTATATTTCGCTGGCTTCGCAGCAGGACAATGCGTAGAACGCCTAATAGGTTCACTCAGTAGCCAATGTCTGACAGTTATACGAGAGGCTTCTTTCGGCGACCCTGCGGTTGGTTTTTGAATTTCTGACGCTATTAAATCCTACACGGGGCGAGCTTGCACCTCTCGGCTCCCTGACAAGGCTTCTGGATGACTCCGAGCACTGTAGGTGCTAGCGTGCGTTAAAAGCTCTTCAGATTCGGGCCTGAAGACCTCCGCCCGTGCATTTTGGCTAAGCGCATGATATCATCAAGCATTCCCTCCCATCACCTGCTCCGAGTGGAGCGAAGGTGAATGGACGCAAGGGACAATAAAATTGAGAGCTCTGCAGACGGGAGCTTGCGAGAGGACAAGGGAGGCAAGTGCGCCCGTCTAAGTGAACACGGTTCGGGCGGGCAGCGTCCGATCTATGGACGTGCACTTTCAGTCAGCACCCCCCACTTCCGTTCCCTACCCGAAGCCGACGCCCAGTCCATCGATTGAGTGCAGACCAGGTCAGCGTACATGGGGCGACCCTTAAGCTTCGAGAGCAGTCAGTGCGGCCTGCTCGAACGCAGCGTCCGACCTTCGAGTAGCGACATCAAGAATGCAACTGTTTCTGGTTCGTCGGTCAGCAGGCTCTCCGAAAGAATAACCCACGAGGCTTGTCCGCGCACCCATTTATGCGGCAGCAATGACCTTTCGGCCGCCATTCAGCGTACTTGTAAATGGAGGCTTGCGTTTTGGTAGAGGCGCAGGCTGAAAGCTTTGTACCACTGCTGAAAGCCATAGACACGGTGGGTGATATAGTTGCTGGAAAGCGGGAAAGAAGAAACAAACTCACAGATCCGTTACGAGTGTGTAACCCGAATGTTTAGCTTTAGCTGGGGCATGCGCTAGGCGTTTTTGCTCCCGATCTCGAGCTCGCCGAATCGCTTGAGACTCTTTAAGGCCTGCTTTCTCCATGATATTTCAGTGTAAAAGATGTTTTGCAGCGTTCTAGTTTAAACTAGCACGTGCCTCTCGAATGCTCGAGCGCTTGCTAGTTATCTGGGCATTCATATCGGTGCAGCTATGACGACGACCACATGACGACTATGGTTTGATCACTGTGAAATGACGACGACACTATAACGACGACAGCGTGATGGCGACTGCATGAGGACAATGGGATGATGGCGTGATGATGAGAATCAGACGATGGAATGACTGAGGCGGTACCACGACGGCGTTATGACAACGAATGCCTGACGACGCCTTTATAAGGACGATGAGATGCCGGCGCAGTAAGGGACTTCAGCGTGCAGAAAAATACACGAGCGATCGCGAGTCGAGCACCCCACAGAATTAATGGTGGTTTAGAAGCAGGCACTTATGCTCGCCTAATCGCCGGGAGATATACGGCATCGAAACTCTATATAAATAACGTATGTATACATTTAGAACGTGTTGGTGAATTTTGTAAGTTGCAGGTCGTTTAACAGAACGGAAAATTGGGCTAGTTGGTTTACGCTAAGCATGAGCTTAAATAGCGCTAACTTCACGAAAAACAAGAACGAAGAAAGGAGACAAGTCGTATTGGGAAGCATGGAAACGTTTCGTGGATATCGGGCAATGTCTTGCACAGCGCCCCAGTCAGAGCATGCTTTTAAGCTTCGATCGCACGGAGCCGACCTGCAGCTGGTCTGTGCTCAGGGCTTTAGTGCCGCCAACAAGCGATCAAACGCGCAAATCATTTACTAGTCCGTCCCACCATTAAACGGGCCGTGCCAGCAGAGGCCTCTAATTGACCGTTGCGCAAAATTACGAGTGCGAAGCCCCTGAGCGTGTGGTCGCTGAGCGCGAATACGAGCACGCGTGGCGTATACAGCTGAAACACGGAACGCGTTGAAGTCGGTTCATTTGGCCGCAACTCGGTGGCCAATGAGAACAACAGGCTGCGGCCGTTTTTCCTCACGTGACTCGGCATTATCGTTCACTCGTTAAGCTCCAATCCCCGCCTCATTAATCGACCTCCGTTCAGTCAGTCACGTCTCGCGTAGTGGCGCGGATAGCAGCGAGCTTTCGAAGGGCTTTTGCCTCTTTCTCTCACCGCCCTCTCCTTCTCCTTTGTCGTTTTCGTTCGTAAAGTAATGAGACCCCTCCTTTATGCGACTTGCACTTCCCTCCCCCCTCCCCTCCTTTAACTTTCATACCTCTTATCGCTGTTGTTTAGCTAATAACGACTCAGTGGTTTCCGATTCCCGCGCGCTATTACGGACGCGCCTTTCACCCGTAACTGCCACTCCCTGAAAGGCAAGAAAACGAGCACTAGAAATTGAAGCAAACTAATCGCACACTGTCGAAGCACACGTTGAACGAACGCTAAAGGAGCGGGCGCGCGCGGGTGCGGAGTGACACTTGCAAGCAGGCGTGGTCGTCGGCGGTGCTTTCGGGGTTGCATTTAGGATTTCAAAGAAACGAGAGAAGGTGAACAAAACGGCTGCAGCGTGCGTGAGACGCCCGGAAGATGGCAGCGTCCCTCTAAACGTATGGTGAACGCAGATCAAGAAGCGGATAAAAAAAATTCAAGGGAAATAGCCGGGCTATATAGTTGTCCGGCAAACATTAGGGAGATAGAATGTCGATTTTCAGCCAACTATCGCGAATTCGTATTTTGCATTGAGAATATTTAGGTGTTGAGCACCCAGGGTTGGGACACGCAAACCGCGTGGTGTATAAAACAGCACAAGCAGGGCTTTGGCTGCGGGAAGATGCTTCGGTGCTCCTTTTTCTGAACTCCCTATTGAGCGTCGCCGGTTGAGATGGGTACATGGGGCCGACGTTCAATTTTACAGTGCGAAATGAGCCGCTGAGTAAGCACAGATGTATGCAAGCAGTGAAAATAAGGATATCTACTAGAACAGCAGAAAGTTCGTTTGAAGCTCAGTGTAAGAAACTAAGGAAAACAACGAAGGAAGCAGCACAAAGAAAGATAAGCAAGTACAAGATGTAGCACAGTAAACAACCGAAAAGCAAAAATATGGAGAAACTCCACTGGAGTTGTCTACGTTTGCATAACTTTACACCCGAATTTCAATTTGGCCCACCCCACATATATAGGTTGGCCTACCCGCAAACTTCAAATCGGCCCAAACTCAAATTTCTGTTAACCCACGCCCAAATTTTGAGTTGGCCGACGGCAAGATTTAAGTTACTACTGCCCCAATTTTCATGTTGGCTCACCTCTAAATTTTCAGACCGCCCACCCCGAAATTTCAGGTTGGCCCAGCTCGAAATTTAGTTGGCCCACCCTTACCATGCATTTTCTGTGGAACCCTATGTATCCCTATAGGTGTGCATAAATCTGATCATATGGGTATTCTCACTGATCAATTCTTTATTGTGATAGCAGCTAAATGGGCACTCCAGGCGCATTCCTGCCGTCGGCGTCGGCGTCACGGTGAGGTTCCGTATAAAGCCCAAGGGCGACGAAATCGCCGCCGCACGCCGTATGCTGCATGTGCGAGTGAAAGCGTACGAGGGTGAGCCGGCGATCGCGGCTCAATCTCGCGCACGCCACGGCGGAAAGCGGGGATGAAGCGCGCCGCCTTCCGCCGCGTGCAAGGCTTCGGGAGGAGGGTAGGGAAGGGGGGGGGGCGTTCTACTCCGGTCAGCCCGGGCAGGCGCGCGCCCGGCTGGGCCGCTGGATTTTGAAAGCGATCTGCGACGGCTTCAGAGTCCACACTGCGCTGTGTTTTCGCGCTTTACTTTGCGTTGATGGGAGCGGCTGTAGGAAGGTCGATTCGCCTGCTGCTGCCGCCGCGTTTCCTCAATGCAGCGTTCTGGCAGCGCGTTTCCGCTGTCGTTGAGTGAGATGTGTTCATGTTGGCTTGTTCACGCGTAACACAATGCTTGTTAAGGCATTAGTATGGCCATGTTTACAAGTTTATGCGGCCGATAAAAGTACTATCATTACTTCGTATAGCTGCCCACTAATCTGCTATCGCAATCGATGGTTCGCCTTCCGGGCGAAGCTGCAACTTTTTTTCTTCAATTGTTCCTTGTCGCTTATAAACCTACGAATCATCTACATTTACACTAATATAACCATTAAATGTCTTAACTTCGCAAATCACGCATTTTCCTACAGATAGGAGGCTTTGCACTTTCATGCGAGAAACTCATTTTGCTGTGGTACTGGCTAAAGAAGGCTTACACATTAAAAGCACGGTAAAGCTTGACAAAAGATACGAGTGAGAGGCTTAATAATTCTTTATTTACGAGAATCTGCTCCCAACCAGCAGCGGCAGAGTTGCAGCCTGGGTTTAGGAGCGCGGTAGCCATTAAGTCGGCACATCTTGGCTGTAATGGCCAGGAAGAAGCGAAGAAGCGACGAGAGCGATGGAAGTAACAGGCTGTAGTCTAGCTCTTACAAGTCCCAGAAACGTGATTTCCAGTAAAGCAAGTACTATAGACCCCTCTCCCGACTCCTTCTTAGTGCATTGTTTCCTACAAGGCAGCTTTTTTAAAATGTTTCGTTTGTTATAAGTGCCCAGCACTCTCCTGATTGGCACCGTCTGTGTTCGTAAGAGCCCATCCCGGGGCATAGAGTTCGTAACAGCACAGGAACTTTCGCGTGGCTATTTCATTATAGAATGCTCAAAGCAGCCAGATGCGGTCATGTGGCATATTGGTTGCAGCCTGTCAGCAGTGTCGCTGTTGGAAGCCATTCGTCACCATACTCCTTCGTTGGTTAAAGACGTCAGCAAGCTACAGCAATAACAATTACCACTCAAATATGTACGTGCGTGTACTGTGCACCGAAATTGAAAGGCGATAATCTGACAGCGTGGCAGTGTGACACGCTGTCAGCAATGTGACAGTCTGCGCTCTTTGCGCCCCCAAAGAGCGCTTGGGCGATCGCTGGACGACTCAGTGCTTATGCTCGAATGATTCACAGACGCTCTCACTTTCATTCTACACCGACATAGGCCAGCTACTCTGCGCCCACAGGGAGTACAAAATGTGCCGGCAGCCACACGCTCTGAGTATCGCGTTTCAGTCGCTGAGCACTGTACACAGAGCAGCGCATGACTTGTGCGTTTAACCTGCAGGCGCTCGACTATGTCTTGAGAACCGACAACGTGCGGCTTTGTTACGGGCACGTCGGTGTGACAGCTTAGTTGTACCTGGCTTTCTCGGATGCCACGCGTCTAGTCACGCCAGCGCAGGACGCTGCTGCTGCACCAGCGCAATGCAGTGTGACCGAATTGTGGGCTTGCGTGAGGAACTATAATGACGAAGCTGCAACTAGCTCAGCTGCTTCATCGGGCATAAGTGTGCGCGATGCTGTCGCCGCTAGTGTTCAAGCTAAATTTTGTCATGTGCGTCATTTAAGTAGTCCATTTCAACAAGATAACCGATGGTGCGTTGGAATTAGTCTTCCTCGAGCTACAAAATTGGCCCCAGGATGCGGGGCTAATAAATTGACAGGAAGAATGGTACACATGTCCATTCCTGAGGCTGGAGTCGCAGCGCAGTGTTACGGTATCCTTCATATCAAATGGCCCACCATAATGCTTGCCGAGCATATCGTCATTCATTCTTCAGTGCCGAATTTGGCTACGTCTTAGCAAAAATGAGGGAAGTCACGACGGTATAAACCATGTTATATTCGGTGAGGAAAGCAGGGACTGGAACAGACCAGAGCGCAAGACCATATTGTTGATTACTCTACATTGATTTCTTTTTAATTTCGTACAGTGACGCAGGTTAGTGGGAAAATGGTTAGATAGATAGATAGATAGATAGATAGATAGATAGATAGATAGATAGATAGATAGATAGATAGATAGATAGATAGATAGATAGATAGATAGATAGATAGATAGATAGATAGATAGATAGATAGATAGATAGATAGATAGATAGATAGATAGATAGATAGATAGATAGATAGATAGATAGATAGATAGATAGATAGATAGATAGATAGATAGATAGATAGATAGATAGATAGATAGATAGATAGATAGATAGATAGATAGATAGATAGATAGATAGATAGATAGATAGATAGATAGATAGATAGATAGATAGATAGATAGATAGATAGATAGATAGATAGATAGATAGATAGATAGATAGATAGATAGATAGATAGATAGATAGATAGATAGATAGATAGATAGATAGATAGATAGATAGATAGATAGATAGATAGATAGATAGATAGATAGATAGATAGATAGATAGATAGATAGATAGATAGATAGATAGATAGATAGATAGATAGATAGATAGATAGATAGATAGATAGATAGATAGATAGATAGATAGATAGATAGATAGATAGATAGATAGATAGATAGATAGATAATGAGCCGCCGGAAAGTGCAGGAGGTACCCTGAGAATGCTAATTTCATTAATAAGCTGTCTTATTAAAACACTCGTTGATGGCATTTTCATGTTTGGTTACCGTGTTCAATATCGTAAGTTCTGGAGGTGCACTGAATCACGGATTTAAGATATTTACTGCGTTTCATTCTCAGCCTCACTTCTAGGCAAGAAGCTGCAAGCAGCCATGTATACACATTTCGTTGCAAATACCTCGTTTCGTACGCTTGATCAGTGGAAAAAACACACATTAAATTTTAGTGTTGAGTTTTCATAGAGAGAGAGCGGCGAAATAAAAAAAGAAAAAGATAGAGAACATGCTGGTAGCGCCATAAAGATGTCTTTGTGCCTCAGTAATAATTTTAACGTTACAGTTCGCCGAAAACCATTGACAGCGCGAAACGACTCGAATGACACAGAAAAGCTACACGGACAAGCGCTGATAAAGGGACGAAAAATAGCTCAAAGAACTAGTAATATGTTTCAAAAGGAGTGTACGTTCGGTGCGTTGGTAATCCATATTGAGAACTAGTCACAGCGCAAACCGACAGGAACGACACCGAAAAGATAAAGCGCTTGTCCATGTATCTTTCCTGAGTCGTGTCGCGCTCTCAGTAGCTTTCAGTATGTATTACCAACGTGCTCAACGTATACCATCCCTTTGAGACAGTTCGCCGGCGCAGACTAATAGCAAAAATGAGCACGACAAAGCAAATTTGGGTTTGCTTGGTAATAGTAAGCCGGGACCCACATTGGCAAAAATCTCGATGCTAGAAAAGTTCGCGCTAGGGAAACGCCTTCCAATCCCAATACAGCAGATATTATTAGCGTAAGTGGCCAGCCAGTGCAGAGAAAACTTAATAACGAGGAAGTTTGTGCATTCGGCTCCTGCTATTTAATCACTCCGTGGAAGCTTTCGCGCGCATTCTCAATAGCCAGGGCACCCAGTCCTATACTGATTATGGCCGCATAATAAGCGGACATAGTAAGCGGACGTGGGAGGATTATCGCGTGGTCCTTTGCGTCGATAATTAGCGAGGCAGCGAAATTGGTGGAAACAATGCGCTGTCAACCTCAGCGGGCTCAATAGACGACAATGACAATTGCGCGACGGTCAGTGATCGCAGTAAGGTATGGCGTGGCGGTTTTACGGGGACGCGGCACACTCGGAGCAACAGCCGAGCCGAGGAGGCGTCGGAATAGGTTCCGTGTGGCTGGCACACCCGTTGTGGCCCGTTACAGGACGTCCCCGGCTCAGCTGGCCTCCTGGAACTCTACCTGCATTTTCTTGTTACTCTTGTGGTAGACGCAAGCTCGAAATGCAAGCACAGAGCTCATCGTGGCCGAAAAGCTGAATCGTGCTACGGCAAATAAAAGTCGGTAGTCAGCAACAATCTAACACCTCGTCAAAGTCGATAGTTAGTTAGGACAAGGATCTATATGTATTCTTTCTGTCCTTTTCTGTGCTTTCATGTGCTGTCAATCCAACATAGCAAAATAATAAGCTGCTCAAATCCGAAAGATCTGCGTTTGAAGCATTTTTATGAATAAACCTGAGAAGCAAAGATACGATGAGTCATCGGAGTGGTAGCATATTAAATCGAAGTGCCCTGCTAACGCGTTCACCTTATCTGAACCTCGTTCTTGAATACATACAAGAATTCAGAATAATGTAAAACTCGTGCCTGACAGCCGACAAATGAATACCTTCAATAGTGAATAATCTAATATTTGTTAATTGTGTAATTGTGAACTGTGAATTCTACAGGCACATAATTTGTTCGTTTCCGTTGTTTTCGGGGTTACTGGACTTGCCAGCGCATTAAGAGCGGTGCAATATAATGCTGTATTCAATGTCGAAGTGACGCTATATGCTGCAAGTGCGAATAGAACGAGTACAGCGTATACGCATTCAGAGGGCGCACCATGCCTAAATCAACATGCTTAAAGGCTCATCAGAAACATCAATATAAATTCTTGAGCTACTAATACAGCAAAGAATGGCTGAACCCACGAGAGTGACCGCGGAGCATACGTGCATACTGCATGCTCTTGGGTTCTGAGCAAATACGCAGGCTCTGTTAACGGTGAACCGAATGCGTCCGCTATCTCGTCTCTTACAACGATCGCGTAAGGGCGCGTTCACACTTGCGAGTCGCAGAGGTCGTGCGACCACGCAGCGGCTCGACCACACCGATGTTCACACTTGCAAGGGCAACGACTGCGACCTGTGGGTCCCTGTCTCGTTCGAAACGAGCTCTTTCGCGAAGGACGCTGTTCGCGCGCTTGCGGGTGTTTTGTCTGCCGTGACCGCGTCTCCTGCATTCGAGCTCAGTGTGCTCTAGCCCCTCGCTGTTTGCGATGTACTACGAAGACCTGAGTGAAGAGGAGGATGTCGTGTCGGTTTCGATGTGCACCGCGGCCGTACAGGCACTTCAAGCGCGTAGGCAAGGACAACCGGATGCACAAAGTCTCGCGCGCTACTTCCGTCGCTACTTCCAGCCTTGTGAATCGCAGTCTGCAACATCGAGCAGCGTGCCACTGGCCTGCGACTGTCGCTTTTCGACCAATGCGACCGTTTGCGACCAGAACGGTCGCACGACCTCTGCGACTCGCAAGTGTGAATAAGCCCTAAGACTCCAATTTAATCAGGTTGAAAGCTTGCCGTAGGTCTCCTAATTGTCGCCGCGGCCCGTTACATTTCAATATATTTCTTTCTGCAAACCACACAAAAGATGCTTGTAGCTTATGGGGTTGAAGTAACCAAGTAATAGCGCTTAAGAAAAAATAACAAGCCAAAGCAAAAAGAAAAAGGGGCTTCTTCCTCCGAGAAGTGCCCAAGGGTTCTGCAGCAGCAAACCCTTGGTGCTGGATTTATCTCCGTGTTCTGTGAATAAGTCCACAACGACAAATCTCTTAATTGGAACAGCAATGCATTTTACGGCATAGCTCGAGCCTGTATTTTTCGGAACTGGTGCAACGCACACAATTTCTATCAGGATGTTTCTATATTATTATTATTATTATTATTATTATTATTATTTGTTTTGAACACACATGCACAGTTAACAGGAAAGGAAAAGCGAGGAGCAGGCTGGCAACTGCCACCGGAAGGGGCAAAACGCCTGCCTAATCTTCTGAAGTGAGGTGACAGCAAGAAAGCTTTAAGCATACTGCTGTCTTTCTATTTGGCAATTACAACATGGCACATAAGGTCATTATTTTGTAACAAGCGATGCTAACAATGATTGCGCTGGCGAAATTGTTTATTATTGCGCTAGTTGAACGTGCACCGTTCTTGTAAAGCTGGCTGGGAAAATTAAGGTTTCGTTTCGCATGCTCTAACAATCAGGTGTTGCCGCTGAAACAGGTAGTTCACTTAGTCTTCGTATACTGCCTTAGTCTTCGTGGTGCTGTTTGGCCGTAACTGGCCCTAGCGCCACAAAACAGAATATATCATCATTACTCAGTCTTCGGCCTGCAGTAATTTCCTTTTCGCCCATTCTTGCTTCAGTTATGTCAGGCAAGGGTTTGTCAACTGCATGGCATACAATAAACTCACGTGTTAGGTCAGCGTCAATGTCACCTTTGCGTATTCGCATTGAAATGATCTCTCTCTCTCCTATCTACCTCTCTGTCTCTCTTGCGATCTACCATATAACGCAAACCCGGTGTTACTGAAATTGAAGCGACATGTCAATAAATTCTCAAGTGCAATACGCAGTCGCCGGGCGCGCCATTGGAGTGAAAGTCTCACCGCTGTTTGCCGCTTGCGTTGGCGAGGCGCTGTGCCTGTTTTCGAAACATTGTCGCCGGCACTTAATTGAACGAGTGCGCGGTCCTAGACAGCGTTGTTCGAAATCATCACGCTTCGAGGCGCAGGGCTGTGCTAATTAGGGAACAGACCCTTTTAGCCATGCCGGGCGCTTTCTGCGGCGATGGTTTAAAACGAATGCAGACACCTTACTATCGATTTTATTTAATGACGCTTGAAACGCAACGACAACAAAATGAAGAAATGCTACGCTGCATTGTCACATTTTGTCAATCGACGATCAAGTGGTAAACATAGAAGTTGTAAGAAAAAACTCACAGGCCCAGACGGCACATACATGCAGCACAGTCGGAACGTTAGCTGGAGGACCGACTCCATTTCCAGCCCCACGCACTACAGGGCCTTCGGGGTCTCCGCGTCCTCTTCGCAAGAACGACCTGAACTGTCCGCCCGTCGTCGAAGGCGAGCTGCAGCTTGTCCTGCTCTCTGCACAGCAGTCTGCTGAGCCCGATGTCGCCTGGCTGCAGCCGCGCGCGTAGCCCTACGATTAGTTTCTTTAGCGGCGGCTCGTACCTTGCGAGCAAGCGCCATTACGCGCACCGAAGAGTAAAGACAGGTATCCTGACTACGGGGCGCACGTGTCACATCCCTTGTCCCGTGGTAGGGTTCGTTGCTGTTGACGATGACGATGACAATGTTGCTTTATTGGCATCCCCTTTGAAACGGGCTGGTGGCACATAGTCAACTAGCCTGCTTGAGTTAGCCAAGTCCAGATGCATGCAGCTTGCAGCTACCATATGCAATTACTACATGTCGGCACACCTGGTAGAATATAGTGCAACTGCAATTCAAAGTTTGTACGTATCAACGCCAAGCGGCTCGCATGTCACATCGCGTGTCAAATGACACGATACGATGCTAATGATGATGATGATTTAATGACATTTCCTTTGCAACGGGATGGTGACAAACAGTCACCTAGGCTGCTTGAATTAATCAGGTATGCCATACATGTTTTTCATCACATCGGTATTTATACGTCTCCACAATCTTCGTTTTCTTCCTCGAGAGTTCTCTATCTCTACCTTGTACCGCTACCTATGCAACGATGCAATAATATGCAACTGCAATGCAAAGGGCGCTCGTATAGACGCTACGCGGCGCGCACCTCACACCGCAAGGCAAGTCGCCCGGTAAGATGCCAATGATGGTGGTGATGATGATGATTTCTTCGCATTCCCTTTGAAACGCGGCGATGACATAGCCACGTAGCCAGCTTGATTTAATCAGGTATGCAATGCTGAAATATGTATATATATATATATATATATATCTTTAGCATTCTTGTATACATTTTCTTACATTTCTTTTTCTTCCTCCAACCTTCGTTAACAGCCTTGTACTGCTACCTGTGCCTCTGCTACAAGGTGTTCTACCTGGTGTAATAATATGCAACTGCAAGGTAAAATATACACATAACGACGCTACGTGGCGCTGATGTCGCATCGCGGGTCTTCTTGCGCGCTAGCACGCGTGGCGTGTATAGGGCGTTCTAACGCTGCACGCTACCAAGCGCTGACATGGCTCGGAGGTAGAGTAGCTAACGCCCGAACAGCGGTTTTTTTTTTTTTTTAATCGACAGCTATACTCGCCGCGAACTTGCAATTTCGCTGTGATGGTGCTCCGAGGAGGCACATGACGTCACAACGCGTGCCTCACCGCGGATATGCTCCCTAGTCACTACTGCGCATGCGCCACTAGTAGCACCGAGCCACAAGTGCTCCGCCGCTGCGCAGCGCCGCGCCTTTCGGCTGCCGCCGTTTTGTATGACGTCACAACGCGTTGCGCCTCGCTTCGCCAGCTGCGTCGCATGTCTGATAACATGTCGGAGGATTGAAAAGGAGAGCTCGCGTGCGCCGAAACCACAGATGAGGTGGCAGTATGGACGGCGACAATTCTGATGAGCAGTAGGAGGCCTGGAATGGACATCGGAACGAGATGAAGAGGAAACGAATCGCCTAGGAAACAGACGAACAGCGCGCCGAATGACTGGCTAAACGCCGCAACATAGCCAGACAACCAGACTAACCTGGACTTGCAATCATGGTTAACCAAGGCTAAACATGCTATGCCTTAGCTTTCGCTACGTATATCCTGGCATAACCGAGCTAAGCCAATGCCGATTTTTTCTCCTTCCCAGCGATATCTGCTGCGGACACCGATGGCGGAGGTGGTGGTGCACACCACTGCCAACCTAGACGGCTATTGGGATGAGCCCATAACAGCTTACGCTGTAAAATGAGTAGAAAATTTCGGGAGCACAGTCGTTTCGGGGTGCTTAGATCAAAGGGGGCAAATTGTTGCCACTCGACACTGAGAAGCAGCATGGGCTTCATCTAGTTTTATGCAAAATCCTAGACAAGACTCTACAGCGGAATGACTGTTTAGTTCTTGCTCAGTTTAATTAGGAGTGGCCAAATACGAAATGCTAGTGCTTCTTCATGCACGCATTGCTGAGCAACCTGCAGGTTCCATCCGCCTTCGCGGGTAGCAGAGGCTAGTGAAAGCCGACGACTCAGACCCTGGAAGCGTTCTTACACCACGTCCTCGAGTGCAGTACGTGTTTTAGCGTAGGTTAGTGCGCATTTGTTGTGGCGTCTGACGCCCAGTTGATAATTTTGGTGACAGGCGCAAAGAAATAGAAGAAAAAAAACGTTAAAATCATACCTTCGCAACAGATGCGCTTACGTGAATGCGCGCGCCAATTCATACTGAGCTTTACACTACCTTCTTGTTTTTATTGCCTCGTTTTACTGCGCCAAGCGGCTATATGCTACAAAATCGGATCGCAGCTTTAACGAGTCGGTGAGTCCGTTAAACGTAGAGGTGTATCTGTTCGATCGCTGTTTTTGTGTGGCGCTCAGATTTTTCTGGTTTTTTGGACATTTACGGTTGTCACTGACGACGATTGACTGACAAGACGTCAGGTGAAGATTCAGCGAGCCAGGCCCCTCACAGGTACAATGTTTCTTTTTTGAGGACCTGGCTATTACCCTGCCGCTACGGTGGTCGGAAGCCGAGAACATCGTCACGAGCCTTATGCTCGTCCAAGTGTAGCAAACCATATGATTGATCCAAAAGGACTTCTTCTTGGGCAAGTTGGTGCTTAGATTTCCTAGGTATACTTTGTGGCGCAAAATACATTTCTGGAAAAGGGACAGAAGAAAGGGAGACAGTCTCCCTTTCTCCCTGTCTCCCTTTCTTCTGTCCCTTTTCCAGAAATGTATTTTGCGCCACAAAGTATACCTAGGAAACATATGATTGATGCTACAGGCCGTAATGAAAATCCTGGGGCCTTGCAAGCGTCACAAAGCTTCATAAAGCAGGCACGTTTGGTTCTCCACAACTCGGAATCAACTTCAGCGAATTCAGGAATAATGGCTGACGGTGAAGCCGAGACCAAGAAACCTCGCCTAGAAGACAGCAAGTATGATGATACAACATCAAATTATGAGCTAAGTGATGAAGAAGAGATGGGTGAAGATGCACGATTTACTTTGGTCACGTATAAGAAAACGCGAGCAGAAGGTATTCCGGTTGTCTTTCGCCCAACAAGTGAAGGTACTACGTTTTGGCAAGTAAATCAAAACCTAGTGTCTGCCAAAATAGTTTCCGCTGCCAAAGAAAAAGTGCAGCCTTTCAGGACGAACAGAGATGGAAGCTTTAGTGTCAGCGTTGCTTCCTTAGCATTCCGCAAAACGCCTTTTGATGCCCTCAAGTGTAGGCGGCTTGGAAGTCAAGCCCTTTATCCCAGAGTCATACACGCGAAATGTTGAGAAAGTAAGACATGTGCCTTCGCAGTACACAGACGAACAACTACTAGACTTCTTGAAAGATGCAGAAGTTATATCGGCACGCAGACAGATAAGGTATTCCCGCCATGAAGATGGAGCAGTAAAATCACATCCACTTCACACGGTAATTCTGACTTTCAGAGAAGTTCGCCCTATTCCAGGAAGAATTTACCTGGGCTTCACCAGCTATCCTGTCGAGGAATACCTAGGACCAGCACTTCGCTGCTATAATTGTCAGAGATTTGGGCACATCTCGAAAACCTGCCGCAGCACACGTCGATGCAAAATCTGTTCAGAAGATCATGACCACAAGGACTGCAAGTCACTTCTTCAACGTAAATGTGCGAACTGTGCGGGGAACCATGCCGGATCCCTCAGAACAAGGCAGCGGCACAAATGCGTCAACATGAACGTATCCATGGAAGACAACCGCGACGCATTGAACCCGCCGCAAACCTTCGGATTTTTCATCCAGTACAAGATCACCCACCTCAGCGGGCACCGGAACCACCACAGCCAAGAGCACCAACAAGCTATCCCTCCTCTAGAGAACAACCAACAGTGCAATCAAGAGACCAATCAAGAGGATCACAGTCAAGCGCCCAGTCATATGCATCAGTGCTACGGAAACCCAGACGACAACAGGCAGAAAGTAATTCACAATAGAGCTCCAGTACTCCCACACATTTCTCTCAGCGACCTGACGCAGCTACTGCAGAAGGAACACCAGCTAATAGCAAAATACCACAGCATCGGTGACACAACTGATTGTGCCAATGCTTTTCGCAGCTCTTAAGGCAATCCTATCCGCTCTGCCGGAAGCAAACAACCTACCAGAAGTGAAAGACTTGTTGCCTCTAGAAGCAATATTGTGTCAACAATCCGGGCCGAAACTGCGGCAGGCAGTACATGAATAACCGCTACAAAAATGTCTCCATATTTCAGTGGAATGCCAACAGTCTTCGAAGGAAGTGCGCTGACTTTCGTGAATTGCTTGTGCAATACAACTTTCCAATACTTTGCATTCAAGAGGCGGGAATCAATGATGACTCTCGCCTCTCGAATTATGTGATATACGAGATTTCTCGTCAAAGTGCTGTTAGCAGAGCGCTCCTATGCGTCAGAAAGGACCTACCATCTTATCAAATTCAGTCCAGTGACTCAGACTTCCCAGAATTCATCGCATGTAAAGTATCCTTTGACAAGCTCTGCATAACAGTGATTAATCTATATCTACAACCTTCAAACCGGATTTCAGTAGAAGCGCTAGTAGATATCTTCAGAATAGCTCATTCTAATGTATTTATATGTGGCGACTTCAATGCACACAACATCATCTGGGGCAGTCATCATTGTGATGCACGTGGTAAGGTTATTGAGTGCGCCATAGATAAATGCAACTTGACTGTTTTAAAACGATGGTTTGCCAGTATTTCTTCGTGGATATAATTATTCAAGCTGCATAGATGTTTCCCTGTGTTCACATGATCTAGTGAATGGTATGCGATGGACAACAGATATGGAAATGCGCGGAAGTGATTATTTTCCCATGCTTGTAAATCGCCCTAGCATGCACTATGATATCAGGCGTTACAGCAGACCAACCAACTGGCAAGCTTTCCGGTACCGCCTAACCGATCAAATTAATCAACATGCAACGGTGGAAAGGTTTACAGAACTTTTGCAGGATAATATGAACGTATGCGCAAAGAAGGTCTCAATTCCAAAAGATTATGCTGCAGTTGACGGAGAGTATGAACACCTAAGAGCCATGAGACGCCGATCCGAAAGAGCGTGCCAACGCAGTGGAACTTTAGAAGCATACAGAAATGCTCAGAAAATACACAAAGTAATGCGCAGACGCATGGAAAATTTAGGCAAACGGCGCTGGCGCGATTTCTGCGGCACGCTGTCTCCTCACACGTCTGTCCCACGAATTTTTCTAGTAATTCGTTCTTTAGGCGGATCCGTAACACAGACCTTACCATTTCGTGCTCTCGCTGTAGTTCGAGAGACATGTGAGGTAATAGTCGCAGATGAATATCGTGAGCTTATTTCAAGACCTGCTTTTTCATCGCAATATTTGAATTACTGCTTGCTACTGTGCCCAACCCCCTCAATTAGATCACACTTTCACATTAAGCGAGCTTCAATGTGCAATTGCATCATGTCGCCAAAAGTCTGCTGCTGGGCCGGTTGGCATTACGTACAATATGGTAAGAAACCTCGGACCGACAGGTACAAATGCTCTCTTAGACATCTATAATAATTTATGGATAGAAGAAACTGTACCTGACTGTTGGAAAGTCGCTCGAATCACACCAATTTTAAAACCGGGTAAGACGCCCTTGTGTCTTGAATCCTCCCGCCCAGTGAGCTTGACAAATTGTTTATGCAAAGTAATGGAGAAACTGATTGACGCGCGGCTTCAATGGTGGTGTAATGAAACGGATGTGTTGTTCAACTACTTAGAACGTTTTAGAAAACATAGATGCACAATGGATGCAATATTAGATATAGTAACCTGTGTGGAACAGGAGCGTGCACGTGGAAACATGACGATAGCGGTATTCCTTGACATCAAGAGGCCATTTGGCACTGCTAGTCACGTTCATGTTCTGCTAAGTATGTTGGAACTTGGACTGTCTAGCAGGTCCTTGCGATGGATTTCTGAATTTTTATCAGGTCGCAAAATATTTGTTCAGACGGGTGAAGGAAAGAGTGCTCAACACGTTGTCAAACCGGGAGTACCACAGGGAGGCGTACTCAGCCCCTGTCTTTTTAACTGCGTCATGGCTAATTTAGCAAGAAGACTGCCATGACAGTTAATGTTTTCACTGTATGCAGATGATGTGTGTATTTGGACATCTGGGTTTAATGCTCAACTTCTTCAGATGGCATTGCAAGACGGCAGAAGTATCATTAACTAATTTTTGAGACAGAGAGGCATGGTTCTATCACACGTAAAAACAGCTGTATTGCACTTCACTCGGAAGCAGTTAAAAAATATCACTGTTAGTCTGGAAGGAGTCCCTCTAAGGATTGTCACACAGCATCGATTTCTTGGCATAATACTTCATAGGCAGCTATCCTGGACACCCCACATAAAAAAACTCGAAAACGAGGTCAATGCCATAGTGACTGTTCTTCGCAGACTTGCAGGCACATGATGGGACGGATCACTATCGTCCATGCTGACTGTTAATTCATTAAACATTAATTAATGTTAAACATTAATTCGACAAAAGATTGCGTATTCTGCGCCCATCTTACACGGACTTTCCCACACGTCAGAAGAGCGACTTCAAAGACTTTTAGCCAGAGGACTACGCATATGTCTAGGAGTTCCACGAGTGACTTCTAGCTCTCTTGTAATAGCTGAGGCTCGCCAATCACCATTTCCAGTTATGCGAACTACAGAAACATGTCGACATTATTTCCGTCTTCAAACACAGCATAAAAGCCACCCATTGGCTCTAGACGTAATGCAACGAGGTAAAAGTTATATTCATATAGAAATTCGAGAAAATCTTCACATATTCGCAAGAAATGGATTTTGGAACTCAGACGTCGGATATCCTCCATGGCCGCTTACACTTCCAAAAATCGAACTGTCAGTAGAGGGGATAGTCAGAAAAAGAGACATGTTCATTCAGGCTGCTCAACAACTAGCACTTTACCAGATATATATGCGGTATGCAGGATACACACACGTCTATACAGATGGCTCCAGTACAGCAACCTTTTCAACTTCATCATTCATTATACTGCACCTCAAAAAACAAGAATCATTTAAGTTATCTCGTGCGACTTCGTCCACAACGGCTGAACTGTTCGCAATCCTATGTGCGATAAAATTTATATAGTCAGTAAGAGATGCGCAAAAATTGGTAATTTTCAGCGATTCACAGGTAGCTTTAGCATCACTATGCAGCACAAAAGGGAAAACATTCAGTGATAGTATAATATACGAGACACTTAAAAACCTCACAAAGGCAGCAGCGAAACATGCAATAGCATTGCAGTGGATACCAGGGCATGGTAACAGTCCTGGCAACAGAGCAGCCGGTGAAGCAGCACGACAAGCACATCTGAAAGATTATGGGGTTGCGCTCCCAATATGAAAGACTGAATAATGTTGCATTATAAGGACAACGTCATTCAAAATGTGCAAAAAGACTTGGTTTGACCAGAATTCTACGAGCTCGGACTTATACTATATTGATCCGTTCATTGAATTGAAATTTTCATTATCATTAGACAGAACTATAGAAATCCTTATTCATCGATTAAGGCTAGGCACTGCCTACACAAAGCATTTCTTACACAGAATTGGCCGTGCGGAAACCCCCGAATGTGATTGTGGATTTGTAGACGAAGATATATATCTTCCCACATCACGACACACCAAGATGCCGACTTAAATCAAGCCTAATTAAATTAAACCGCAGACCTTTCAGTTTGAAGAAACATTGAGGTCCTTGTCCATCAACATCCTTGCGGAAGAGCGCTTTAAAAGCACTAAAGACTTGTCTTGAAGACAGCGGCATTGTTGGACGTTATTACCGCTTTTATTGTTCCTTTCATTTCAATGTCGCTGTATATACGCATGTGTTTTTGAACTATGTTACGTTCACTGTTGTGACTATACGTCATAATTCATTTACACGATGCATGTGCCACCTGCTGACCAGAGGCTGTGTTATTAGGCGACAGTATCGTTTGTATTTTTGGGACCTTTATCTACATAACTGTGGATACATTTACCTTGTATATTGCATGTACCATGTGTTTCTTACTCAGAGTCTTTCTGTGAAAATGTTGCGTGATAAGTCCTGGTGCTTGCGCGAAAAGATCATTTTATATGTAATCTTGAACCCTGTATGTTGTATGATGGAACCATTCAAGAGATAAGGAGTTGCCGGCGCCTTAAATTCTGCGTCAACATCTTCCTTTTATAATGTCAATAAAAAGAAACGTGGAGCTTCGCATGGGCTGGAGTAGATACGCATCCTATCGCTGCACAAGTCTTTCAGCTGTTCAAGTTGCCCACGACGTGGCAGTGAATAGCGCGTAGGTGCTCGCATGCTGCGACGCTTTCTTCAATGACGAATCCGACGCACCCAACTCGCGCGCTCCCGTCATGGCGGTGTCAGAGTTGTCGGACAATCCCACCGCTGTCAACCAGATGTAGGAGTCGTCGGACGATCTCGCCGCTGCCACCATTTGAAGGAGTTGACGGTCGTAGAGAGGAACACGGTGAACAGGATTTATTTACATTATTTACATCTTATACAAGACATACATCGACACTCTAGCGTGACTAGCGTGAAAAGTCAGACATTAGTAATTCCTGTCGCACTCAACTCCTATATTAAGACAGCAGTTACACTTGCTCCGGCACCCGAAACATTGGCCTTTAACGTGGACATCTTTGTGCAAAATGCATGCAATCCATTGCCAGGCTTCCTTAACTATTGTAAGGTTTGAAGGACAATCGCACGGCTGGCAAAACAATTTTAAGGTTTATGCGTTGTTGAAGGGAGGGACTTCGCACCACTGGCAACCAGTTGTACATGTTGAGGTCGGCCATGAAATATGTGGTAGCTGGCCCATGCCGTCGTCCAACTCACCCGCGCTTGGGACGTGGTTGTAGGGAAGAACTTCCTCTCATCGAGAACTAGGAGTACGGTATTTATTGACAATATTTGCATTACGACAGGAGATACATTTCAACCATCTATCATGACTCCCAAATGGAGCACGCAAGATGAAGCACACAGCACACCTGCACACTGTGAAACTGCTGCTTAAAAACCCTCTGTCCTCCATAGATCCCTAGGTGAGGGAAAAACTGCTGTCAAACCTTCGTCCAATCGGACCGTCCACAGTCGCTGGAGGCGTAGACGACCCGCCTTTGAGGGGGAGGGCTCACACACTCACATAAGCACTTTGGATTCGCAGAACTCACAGGGTTGAGCGGGTCCTCGTAGACAGCTTGTCACGCCTGACCCCAGTGGGCGCGTCTTGCTTCCAGAGCTGACTTCCCAGACTGTGACGCATTCTAGGGCCCATGAAAACGCACCGCAAAACACCCTTTCGCAGCAACTCTCTTGGTGCCAGTAGACCATGAATGCGACAGCGAATCAAGTAACAATATTCCGTCCGGTGAACGTGGCTAGCCTTGCTGGCGTCGCCGAGTCTCCGAAGGAGGCGCATGGTTGATTAACTTTGCTGTGGTCTCTAGTTCTCCGAAGGAGTTGCATGGTTGGTTAAATTTGCTGGCGTCGCCAGTTCTCCTGACATCGCTACCCCCGCAGGACGATTGAAAACACTGTAGCAGGCCGCGAAAGGTTTGCAGCTGAGTACCCCTGCAGTCCGATCGTAACACTATACGCAACGGGGACAGGACAACGACAAAGGCGCCTAAACTGGAACGACTACAAAAGGACAGAAAGCACAAATTGAAACGATGACGACGGTAAGACGGCATGCACGGAGGAAGGAAACTAAGGAGAGGCCCTGACGTCACTCTTTGCGAAGCTAAAGTGAAGCGGGAAGTTGGCGTTGCTCATGGCGTTGCTCCGCCTATTGGGCCAGCTCTCCTGTCTTGTTTACATTTCTCGCGAAACTACGCCGCGCTGCGCGCAACCGTGCTGCTCGGACCCGTGCGCTCCGCAGCAATACTAAGCAATCGTTAGCACGTTAGCATGACTCCGCGAAGGAGGGCAGCATTTCCCGCGAATATTCCTTCGTCCGTAGCCATTGCCGTGGCGCAGTACATTGCGTACAGCCTTGCATGCGCGTTCATTTCACGAACTTTAGTTCCTCCTGTCCCACCTGGCCACAGCAACATCCGGTAGAGCACGGTCCAGATAACGCAGCGCAACAAAACACGGAGACCAACGCAAACCTGCCCGCACGGCGCCTTTGCCACGGTACGAAACCTACGGAGCTACACGTGTGAGCGCACAGAACAATAACAAAGTCAGCATTGTGGCCCGAAAGGCGGGGCCACTACAGCAAAGAAATAAAAAAAAAACAGCAAAACAAAGGAGAACCTGTTACATCATTTCCTCCACACTTTTCTCCTAGCGCGCGGAGGGGGTAGGGCTTCTCCTTAGTTTCCTTCCTCCATGACGGCATGACTTCAACAGCCGGGACGATGATGATGGCGGCAGAACGACGGAACGGCGAGGGCAGCGAGACAATGGCGACAATCATACGTGTGCTGCATCAGCGAAAACCGAAGCCCTCGACTAATAAGAGAGGCATCGAGTCAGAGCCGCCATTATTATTAAAGTGAAAGCCTGAAGTGGCTCATGAGTGGAAAAATCCGATGTCCGGCGTTATTGAAAAATTCACCGTCGAGTGGTATGCGACCAAAACTCAAGTGCAAAAAATCCAATGGCACCAAAAATGATGGGCGTCGAACACACGACCACTGGTGGGAGTCAAACCCACGACTTATTTCTGTTAATTAAAGCGAACCTATTGAAAGCACAGTTCAATAAGATAGCTTATTAAGGCGCTCGAACCCACGACTTTGGTGATAATTAAGGCAAAGTTAATTAAAGCACTCCATCTCACGACCTTTGGTGCTAATTAAGACAAAGTTAATTAACGCACGCGAACTCACGAACTTTGGTGAGAGAAAGCAAGTTATAGGAAGAAAAACGCATTTCGACTAGAATGTCCAGTATTTAATTAAAGTCTCGTGAGCGCGCAGGCTTTCGCCTTCATCCTCTTTAGCTTATGCTAGAATGACTGTCAGCCTATTATTATTATTATTATTATTATTATTATTATTATTATTATTATTATTATTATTATTATTATTATTATTATTATACAGAAAACGGATGGTGACTGAAAAATAGCAGCGACATTAAGAGGGAAGGGACACAGTGAGTAAAGGACAGAAGAGAGAACAAGCCGCTCAAGAGGCCGAGTTGAAAGTGTGAGCGAGCTTCTCGTGATACACCCGTCACCCGATCGGCGAATGCCGCCATCTGCCGCCACCGTCGTCATTGCAAGGCTGCCTGTCTTCACTGTCTGTCATCGCATCGTGGTCGAACGGTTTCGTTGCTTCTCCGCGCTCGTTCCCTTTGTCCCCACGTGCCTTCCCTATCGATGCACTCGCCCAATATGGCGGGCCGAATTCTCGGGAGAAAAATTTCCTGATCGATCCGGTATCGCCGCGGCGACTCACACGCCGGGGCTGTGCCCAAATTCCGCCAGGCGGTTCGGTACGAACGGAACCGAATGCCGCACAGCGCTCGTTTGCGCTTCACCGAGGTGTCTCGGTGATGGACGGCGGTGGGGACACGCCCGTTGCTGCCCGCTTTTAAAGCCGCCCGGGGTAATTATACGACGCGCCGTTGTTCGCCATTCAATCCTCGTGTCAGGAGAATCTTCGAAGCATAGTGAGGAACGTGACGCCACAAGTTCGACGCAAGCGAAGTGTCGCCATGCTCTAAATGTAGGCGCTCTATGTGGGCGGTGAGTTTTTCTAGCAGACTTATGATATTGGCTTTGATGCCGAGCCGAGCTGTCGCAAAGATTCTCCGTAGAGACGCGACGCAACGCGCTCGCCTAAACAGCGCCTTGCAAGCATTATATTTCCTGGTGCTCGGACATGTACTAGCTCCCAAGCCAACCAACCTAACGACTGATTTTGTGACATGGACTGGTGTGATGGCGTATTTCATATATGTAGGCCTACATTGCCGACTAATTGCTTGCGGCATAATTCGGTCTTTCCTTAGGCTCTCTCACGGAAGAAATTCCACGAAGTCAATCGAAAAAAGAATTGTGGGTTTCTTGCACAATGTTTACGTAAATAGAGACAAAAGTTGTACCAGTACCACCATAAACTCGCAATATTGCCTCATTATTAAGAGCTGTGCCCAGCAAAGTGCTCAGAGGCTCTTTCACTGCTAGCCTGCATACCTAACTCAGTTTGGCAGGACACGAATAATGTCGTCTCTCTCAACTATTCCACAGGCCCAGCTATCAGGTTCTGTAATTTTACGGGACCTGATATAATATGAAACGGGCCTGTAATTATCAGGTCCTTTTATAGAATCCCACCGTCGTCCCTTTTTAATGTTGAATGGCTAGTGTTACTGTCAAGCTCATCCATTTGGTCATTTATTCAGCAGAGTCCAATACGTCACACCTTAAGAGGTGACGCCTGCATAGCTAGCGCATATATATATATATATATATATATATATATATATATATATATATATATATATATATATATATTGTCACGAAAAGACAATTGAAGATGTACCCGGCGTCGGCGAGACAGACAGTTGTACAAGATGGCGTACACAAAACTCAAGCTGGCGTCCTCAGCCTCTGCTTCTTCTTCTTCAGCGCCCACCTCTTGCCGAGCGCGCGTTCAAGTCACTTCTTTTTCAGCGCTGGCGCGTGACAACTAGCGGCATTATCCCCCCGCCAAAAGAAAAGCATCGATCCGATGCTTACTAAACTACGATGCTTACTAAAAGGAAGTGGAAGTGTGGTAGTCGTATGAGATCAGTTGGCGCCGCCTTAACGCGCGAAATACGGTTTGAGGCGAACAACATGCACTATCTCTGAGTGGTGCTGTCGACGCCGAGGCGACGCGGCACCGTCGGGAATGACCTCATAGTTCACTTCACTAACGCGGCGTATCACTTTGTACGGTCCAAAGTATCTACTCAGCAGCTTCTCAGACAACCCCTGGCGACGAATTGGAGTCCACACCCATACTTGGTCACCTGGCTGGCATTCGACTTGCCGATGTCGAAGGTTGTAGCGTCGCGCGTCTGCACTCTGCTGCGTCGTGATGTGTATGCGCGCGAGTTGACGAGCTTCCTCGGCGTGTTGAGTAAGTTGTTCGGCGTCGGAAGTAAGTGATGCGTCGGTGTCATGCGGGAGCATTGCGTCTAGCGTGGTCTGGACCTCGCGCCCGTAGACAAGACGGAACGGTGTGAAGCGTGTTGTTTCTTGAATGGCGGTGTTGTACGCGAATGTAACGTACGGAAGGACTTGATCCCATGTTTTATGGTGGACGTCTACATACATAGACAGCATGTCAGCAATGGTTTTGTTTAGCCGTTCCGTCAGTCCGTTGGTCTGCGGATGATAGGCAGTGGCCTTGCGATGCTGCGTGCAGCTCAGCTCGAATATTTCCTCTATCAGTTGGGCCGTAAAGGCAGTTCCTCTGTCGGTGATGACATGTGATGGGGCACCATGTCTTAGGACTATCTGATCGATAAAGAACTGGGCAACTTCGTAGGCGGTGGCACGTTGTACAGCTTTCGTCTCGGCGTAGCGTGTTAGATAGTCTGTGGCGACTATAATCCACTTGTTTCCGCTGGCTGACAAGGGAGAGGGTCCCAGAAGATCCATACCGATTTGGTCAAACGGCGCGCTAGGTGGTGCGATGGGTTGCAGTAACCCGCCGGGCTTCAAAAACGGCGATTTCCTGCGTTGACACTCACGGCAGTTTTGCACGTAACGCTTCACCGTGGGAGAAAGTCAGGGCCAGTAGTACGTCTGGCGTACTCTTGCAAGAGCGCGTGAAAATCCCAAGTGTCCAGACGTGGGCTCATCATGGCAGGCTAAGAGAATGTCATCACGGAGGGTGGCAGGTACGACCAATAGATACTCTTTGTCGCTGGCACTCGAGTTTTTCTTGTAGAGGACACCCTTTCTGAGGCAGAAGGTCGAGAGACTGCGAGAAAGGTGTCGTGGAATTGTAACATTCTTGCCTTCTAGGTGATCGATGAGAGGGCGTATTTCGGCGTCCTCGCGCTGTCGTGTGATCAGGTCAGATGCGGTGAGGGCCCCAAGGAATGCGCCGTCTTCGTCTATGTCCTTATCGCAAGTTTTGACCGGAGCGCGCGACAACGCGTCAGCATCTTAGTGTTTGCGGCCCGATTTGTATACGATGGTAACATCGAACTCCTGCAGACGGAGACTCCATCGAGCAAGTCGCCCGGACGGGTCTCGTAGGTTGGCTAGCCAACACAAAGAATGGTGGTCTGTCACCACGTTGAAAGGGCGACCGTAGAGATAAGGCCGAAATTTCATGATGGCCCACACAACCGCTAGACGCTCTTTCTCGGAAGTGGAGTAGTTAATTTCGGCACGTGAAAGGGTGCGACTGGCGTAAGCGATCACTCGCTCGACGCCTTCCTGGTGTTGAACAAGAACAGCGCCAAGACCGATGTTGCTAGCGTCGGTATGCACCTCGGTGTCAGCGTCCTCGTCAAAGTGAGCGAGAACGGGTGATTCCTGCAGGCGCTGCCGTAACTCGGTGAAAGCTGCGTCCTGCTCATCCGTCCAAACGAAGGGTGTGTTTTCTCGCGTGAGGCGTATGAGTGGTTCGGCGATCCGGGAGAAATTTGCGATGAAACGACGATAGTACGCACACAGACCGAGAAAGCGGCGTACTGCTTTCTTGTTACGAGGAGTCGGAAAAGCAGCAACAGCAGATGTTTTGTCTGGGTCAGGCTGGACACCGTCGGCGTTCACGACATGACCGAGAAACTTCAACTCTTCGTAACCGAAGTGACACTTTTCTGGCTTTAGGGCCCATTTACGCTCGAGCCGCCCATCGCCTCAAGCCGCACCGCACGCGTGCGGTCGCGCGAAAGATTGCACGTATCAAACACTTGTGCACAAATTCCGGTTTACAATGTGTAAGGTATACACTGTGCACATAGTGTAAATGGTAATTTGTGCACAAGTGCTGGATACGTGCAATTTATCGCGCGACCGCAAGCGTGCGGTGCGGCTTGCGGCGATGGGCGGCTCGAGCGTAAATCGGCCCTTAGTGTGAGATTAGCGGAGCGGAGCGCCTCAAGTACCGCCTCTAAACGCTTCAGATGTTCTTCGAAGGTCGCCGCAAACACGACGACGTCATCTAAGTATACTAAACAACTGTGCCACTTCAGACCCGTAAGAACAGTGTCCATCATTCTCTGGAATGTGGCCGGTGCAGAACACAGGCCGAATGGAAGTACTTTAAATTCGTACAGTCCATCCGCGGTAACAAAGGCAGTTTTTTCGCGATCTCGTTCGTCAACTTCGATTTGCCAATATCCACTCTTCGAATCTATTGATGAAAAATACTTGGTTTGCCGCAGCCGATCTAACGAATCATCGATCCGCGGAAGCGGATAAACGTCTTTTTTTGTGACATTATTCAACTTTCTATAGTCAACACAGAACCTAAGCGTTCCGTCTTTCTTTTTGACAAGGACCACCGGCGACGACCAAGGGCTTTGGGATGGTTGTATGACGTCATCGTCAAGCATTTCTTTCACTTGTGCATTAATAACGTTGCGCTCTTTCGCCGATACGCGATAAGGCAGTTGTCGTATGGGACGAGAAGCGTCATACCTGATTATTCGGTGTCTCGTGATGGGCATCTGGCGTACCTTAGAAGTAGATGCGAAGCACTCCTTGAACCGAAGTAGTAACTCACGCAGCGCTTTTTGCTTTTCCTCCGAAAGGTCTGAATTGATGTCGATGTTGCTGAGTGTGTGAGCTTGGTTGTCCTTTGTCATAGACGCAAAGCATTCAGCAACGTCTGCTAAGGGCTCAGCAAAAGCGATAGTAGTACGACGAAACAGGTGCCGATGTTCCTGGCTGAAGTTCGTCACGAGGAGCGCAGAATGTCCACCTCGAAGCATAATGAGACTGCGGGCTGCACATACACCGTGAGTCAGCATAAGGGAGGAATTGCCCTCTGCAACAGCTTTGTCGTCACGCAGATCGTCGCATACGACCGCTACCAGGACACTTGCGCGTGGTGGTAAAGTTACACTGTCGGCGTAAACCCGAAGCGCGTTACGTCGGCAATTGTCGCGGCTGTTCGCTGCTCTCTCTGTCGAAAAAGTCACTGTGCGTGCCCGGAGGTCTATAACGGCACCATACTCTCGCAGAAAGTCGACGCCCAAGGTGAGGTCTCGAGAACAATCGCGGAGTATAAGGCAGCTGGCTGGAAACGTGGACCCACGAAATTGTACTCTGACCGTGCACATGCCCAACGGTGTTACGATATGCCCGCCAGCAGTACGAATTTGCGTTCGAGACCAAGGCGTGATAACTTTTCTAAGTTCCGTCGCTAGTTTTCCGCACAAGATCCAGTAGTCGGCACCCGTATCCAATAACGCACTAACGTGGCGGCCGTCGAGCACAACAGGTATGTCTAGCGAGAGTCTGTCGCTGAGTTCGGCTGCTGTCGTCGCTGAATCGTGTTGAATAGAACGTGCTTGCGTCGATGGGAGGTCTTCGGAAGGGCGATTATCAGCGGCCTCGCCCCCGAAGGTCGCTGTCCTTAGTTTTCCCGGCGAGGGCTTGGCGATCGTCCCTGCGCTGCCATTGGAGGGCTTCTAGGAGCTGGGGAAGATCGCCTGGGGGACGGCGAGCGCGACTGCCGCCGCGGGAACAGTGGCATACCCTGCTGGTTCAAGTACTCTTCTATCGCCCAAGGCCTTTCGCCATATATGGGCCTTGGTGAATCCGCGAAGAAACCTTGCAGTCCAAGGCGGCGGTATGGGCATTCGCGGTATACGTGATCGGCTTCTCCACAGTGATAGCACAGAGGCCTTCTGTCCGGGGTACGCCAGACGTCAGATTTCCTTTCGAGCGGGCGCCGATCCTCCATACGTTGGATCGGTTGCACTGATGGGAGCGGCGGGACGTATGACGCGGCGTAAGACGCGGCGGGGATGAAATGGGTCGGAGCGCGGACAGGGACTCGCCCCAAAACTTCCGCATACGACGGCCGCTGCAACTGTGCTGTCACAGGCGGCACATTGCTGCTTGGGACGGGACCTTGGATCGCTTGCTGCACTTCACTTCACACGAGGGCAGAAATGGAACCCAGCGTGGGCTGAGGCGGGCAGCTGAGCCGTTGAAGCTCCTCACGAACCACAGAGCGGATAAGGTCTCGGAGAACGTCCAGGTTTCCAAAGGCAACCGCGTCCGTCAGTGAAGCAGCATTCGCGTGTCTGTCATACGTAGCTGAGCGCTGGCCCGAAGGTGAAGTAGCGTTCATTTGCCTTTCATAGAAGGCTGAGCGATGGTGCAGCATCTTTTCCATCGTGGTGGCTTCGGTTAAAAATTCACCCACGGTCTTCGTCGGGCTTCGAACCAGGCCAGCAAATAGCTGTTCTTTAACTCCCCGCATTAGATGGCGCAGCTTCTTTTCTTCTGACATGGTAGGGTCCACCCGACGGAAGAGGCGCGTCATATCCTCTACGTACGAAGTCACGCTCTCATTCGGCAGATGAATGCGGGATTGGAGCGCCCGTTCGGCTCGTTCGCGGCGATCAGCATTAGTGTATGTCTCCAGCAAGGCACGGCGGAACTCGAGCCACGATTTCAGGAGCCCTTCTCGGTTCTCGTACCAAGTGCGAGCACCGTCCTCCAAGCTGAAGTACACATTTCTCAGCTTCGCCGCGTCGCTCCATTCGTTTATCTCAGCAACGCGCTCAAACTGGGCTAACCAGTCTTCAACATCCTCGAAGACATTCCCGTGGAACACTTTCGGCACTCTGAGATTCTGGAGCAGGTACTGAGTTGCCGTTGTGGCCGTACCTTGCATAATGGTCGCTGGAGACGTCGATGTTCCTTCCATACTGGTCCGTGGGGGCGTCGATGTTGTTGCGGAGAGGTGATCAAGCTCCCGAGGTAATCCTCGGATTCTCCTGCTGGCCCGGTGAACAGGGGTGTCCACTAGTATAGGGCTGGTACTCCGGCTACCAGGAGGAGTTTGTGGCATCGGATGAAGCGTACCCCACACCTCCACCAGTTTTGTCACGAAAAGACAATTGAAGATGTACCCGGCGTCGGCGAGACAGACAGTTGTACAAGATGGCGTACACAAAACTCAAGCTGGCGTCCTCAGCCTCTGCTTCTTCTTCTTCAGCGCCCACCTCTTGCCGAGCGCGCGTTCAAGTCACTTCTTGTTCAGCGCTGGCGCGTGACAACTAGCGGCAATATCTATATATATATATATATATATATATATATATATATATATATATATATATATATATATATATATATATATATATATATATATATATATATATATATTATATCTCCTGCACGCCAATTCCATGTCTCCTAATACATCCCAGGCTAACCTCGTTTTGACTTACTCTGCGTCCGCACCGCCGCTATAACATCCCAACACAAAGCGAACGCCTAAAATGTATTTTTCCAGAACCACCGAGGGTCGTCTATACAGACGGTCAAGAAACCACCACGATATCTCTTCATCTTCAAAGCTCGCGTTTCGTACAACAGCTGCGCTCCTGGTGGGAATTCGCGGTGCGAGGTGCGTTCGCACGCGGTAACGACGCAAACCGTCACCAGCTCGTCCACTGGCTTTCAGCTAAAAATCAGGGGCAGTTTAAACTGTGGCAATCCCAACGTAGTATACATGCTTGAATGCGATACCTTTAACATGCAATGTATTGGCCAAACAGAAATGTCGTTTAGAACGCGATTTAATAACCGTAAATTTCCCGCCAAGACACTTCCGAAAGTGCCCCTATCAAAGCATGTAATCATGCCCGGTCACACCTTGTATAAAATTGAGGCAATCGTATTGGAATCTGGTTTTCTTTCGCACTATGAACGGAAAGTCTGCAAATCTTTCCTCATCTATAAGTTTAACACTGTAAAGTTGGGCACGAACGAACACATAGGCGTACTCACAAGTCTGCCTTGCACTACTTAACGTGATTTTATTACGTCTCATCACTGCTTTTCTGATATCTAACACAACGCATTGCAACTGTTTTTGTATGTTTCTGTTTTTGTATTGTTCCCCGTCTTATAGCTTGGCTCAGTCGTCTTTTATGCCATTTGCGCATAATGCCGTTACAATGCGCAATACAAATCGTGCTTAATTCACATCCCAATTCTGCACCCCACTCATCAAGGCTCTTATGGTGATTAAAGGTGGACGTCGTGCGCATGGTTACCTCGCGCGTTGTGCATGCTTGCAGTTTGTGTATCTTCTGTGTGTAACTGTACCAATGCAATGCCGAATAATTTTGCGAATGTGTAGCTAAACTGTAGAAATGCTTAAAAAGGCTGCCGATGTCTTGGTACCTGTCACTGACGAAGGCTGGCGCACCGGTCGAAACGTTTCACAGTAAAAAAGAGCGTGTTTTCAGGAACGTCGCATTTATTCGTTTGTGCTATAGCAACGGAGCCAGTGTGCTCTTTCGCTGCCACAACTATACATATAGGTTTGACACCTCAACAATATAAAAATAGTCAAGAAATAGTCGACCATGACATTTTCAGTTGACTCAACTGAGCAGCTTTCTTTCTCTGCATAAACGGGGCACTTTTTTTTGCCTCATTCTCTTTCTTTACACGGCCTGATACGTAATCGATTACCCACGTGTAACTAGTGTAGCTCTATATGCCCCAGTTTTATGGAAAGGGCCAGACGTGGCTTGAAACCTAAGCGCCATGGTTTTAGCTCGAATATTGAGAAACCAGAATTTCTGGAAGCCCAGAAGGGGTGAAATTGAGGATGAGAGGAGCATTCCGGGCAAGTTGGTAATCTGTTACTTAAATGATATTGCGGAACAAAAGAACGACATGGACGTAAGAGAAGACGACCCACAAAGCGCAAACTTTCAACTAAGTTTATTGTACCACTGAATCGATTTTATACATGTGAAGCAGTGTAGACTGCGCATGCGCTTATATGAAAATGAACTGCGCATTCATGTGACATAGTTACGAGTCATGTGATGCCGCCTCCAAGAAACTTGGTTCTTTTTCTGTGAGAGCGAGTGAAGGAAAACTAACAAACTTATCACCCAATTTCACAATCATCTGCGCTTCAGATATTTCAAGCATGAGCTGCGTGCTGCCTCGGGAAACAATCATCCGTTGGTCCTCAATAGGTTTGCATCCATGATCACGACAATGAATCGCCGAGAACCCGCCAGAGCCATTTTTTACGTTGTAGCTGTGTTTGTGGAGCCGATTGGGGCAACGCCCAGTCTGTCCGATATATTGCTTCCCACATGAAAGCGGGAGGTTGTAAACCACCCGGTGGACACACTGGACAAACATTTAGCGGTGATGCTTTCTGCCCTTATTGGACGGGACGGCATATGGATCCGTCAACCTGCAAAGCTTGCCGAGCTTGTTGGGAGCAGAAAAAACTCTTACATTAGCCCTTTGGGCCATATTTTTCAAGTTATGGGATATCCCGTGCATGCAAGGTATGACACTTACTTTAGGGCGTTTTCCAGGAGGGGCATCGGCAACTGACTTCTGTGTGCTAGATCGCGCTTCTCTTAAAATGCGTTCCGCGACAGACACTTGCGCCACCTTAGGCTATCCAGCCAAGGACAAACGTCGAGTTTGCTTTTGAAAGCTAACGTCCACTACATGACTGCAAGACTTGCTAAGGCCATTCTTGAAGCACAAACTGACAATGGCCCGCTTAACCAGCTTAGAATGTGCAGACGTATACGACAGAAGTGGCTTGTTGGCTCGCGGCTCATACGACCAGCACGTGTGGTTGTCCTAAAAGCTCAGGCGAAGATCAATGAAACGAAGAAACCTATCTCCGGGCATCTTATGAGTAGTTTGAAGGGGAACTAAGCACTTCTGAAACGCGTCTAACGCTTTCTTAGTTTCCAGAATGAAGGCATCAGAAGAGCAGTCAAAGAAAATTAAAAAGTCATCAACGTATCTAAATATTTTAAAAACTGCGGTGCCTTGCACTTGTAATGAAATGTCACGGTCTAAACAGGATAAGAACAAGTCACTAAGAATGGGAGCAATGCAAGAGGCAATACAAACTCCGCTCTTCTGCAAAAAACATTGGTTATCCCAAGTGATGAAGGTGGAATTAAGATAAAGCTGTAAAAGTGCTAAAAACTAACTGCAAGACATGCCGGCCTCATTCTGGAAGGAAACAGCACCGTACTCGTTAATACATTGCTCAACACAGGACAGTACACTTCTATGCGGCAAAGAATAATAGGCGTTTATATCGATATAAAGGACCTTTATTAAGCAGAGAGACGGAGGCGGGCAATCTGTCGTAGCTGTGTTGCAGTGACAGTGGTATGGTAAGTGTACTTTGTCGGCGAGTCGAATGTGGTCAAAAGCAGAGTCCCGAAAGGCAAGGTCGGCTCACGGCCATCGAATAGAAGGTAGAAGAGTGAATAACCAGCTGTGTCGTGGTGCGAGGAATTGTAAGAAACTTGACAAATCGTAGAGCGGTGTCCCAGTCGCGATTATCGGAGGAAACATACATTGCGAGCATGTCAGTTATTGTGCGGCTCAGGCGTTTGGTGAGACAGTTTGAGGATGGTAGGTTGTAGTAATCTTGTATTTAGTAGCGCATGATCGAAGTAAGGCATCGATGACTTTGGCAAGGAAGTACCTTCCACGATCGGTGCGAAGTTGACGGGGCGCGCCGTGGTGTAAGATAACGTCTTGAAGCAAGAAGTCAGTGACGTCTGTAGCGCAACTGGTGGGTTGGGCTCTAGTAATGGCATAAAGGGTTGTATAGTCTGTAGCGGCGGCAATCCACTTATTCCGCCCTCTTTGAACATCTTTGGCACAGGTTGGTTCTGCATGCACGAACCTTAGCGGGGTCGGCGCGAATGCGTGACGAATCGCCAAGGCGCCCGAGCATGATCATTTGGTGGTGACCGAAGTGGCACTTGGGCGATCAGTAAGGCTTCGACTGGTGCTGGTCGGCATGGTGTGCTCTCTTTTTAAAGAAAGCACAAAAAAAGAGAGACTGACACACATGTGCGCAAACATTGAACTGTTTGTTATTCGCTAGCGGGCGCCAAATATACCCGATAGGGTGACTTTCATTCAGGCGTTAGATAGAGTGACTCTATCGCATATATTTGACGTGCACTAGCGAATAATAAGCAGTTGCAAGTTTGCGCACATGTCTGTCAGTTTATCTTTTTTTGTCATTTTCATAACAGTATAGCGCAGTAACGAGAGCGTCACTTGGACGAGTTGAACTGCATGCCAGTGGTGCGAAAAACCGAAAGAACAGATGAAAGCCGGTCAAGATGGGTCGCAGATTTGGAAAGAATACGCTGATGTCATCCAAGTAGCACAGAGAGATGGACCCTTTCAAGCCCCTCCAGAGCATGTCCATCAGCCGTTGAAAGGTCGCTGGCGCATTGCACAAGCCAAAAGGTATTACCCTTAACTGATATATGCCATCAAGAGTGACGAATGTGGTCTTCTAACGGTCCATTTCATCCACGGCAATTCGCCAATATCTGAAGCAAAGGTCTATTGATGAAAAATAAGTGGCACCATGGAGACAATCCCGACCATCGTCAATGCATGGAAGTAGGTAGACATCCTTCTTGGTGATCTTGTTTAGATGAAGATAGTCTACGCAGAATCGCCAGCTGTTATCCTTCCTTTTGACGAGAATAACAGGGAAAACCCGCGGGCGGACAGAGTTCAATAATCCCTTTGGCAAACATTTTGTCAACTTCGCTCTTGACAACTTGCCGCTGTGAGTGCGACATTCGGTTTGGGCGTCGATGAACAGGTGCCCCACCACCGGTATTTATGAGACGCTTCAAAAGTTTGAGCCAAAGGGCAATCGTTTAGGCCAAAAACGTCGGAGTAGGACTCGAGGAAGTCACGGAGCTCTGCGACATGTTGCTTTAAGAGGACTGGCGCAATCAGTCTCGCAAAGTTGTCGGGCGGGCAGGTGCACAATAGCGCAGAACGAACGCTGGCCGAAGACGGCACAACAGATAGAGCGGAAATATGGCAGCACTCGCGGAATGGTGACAACGTGGCAAAGGACATGCCTCGAGGAAGTTGTTGAGGGCACTGTCCGAAATTCATAATAGGAAGGTATGTCTCATCGCCCGCCACAGAAACGGCGGTGTGTGGAAAGTAAGCATTGTGGGAAATCAGGACTGAAGTTGCCTGAGGAAGGACATAGTCTCTGTCAGATACAGTTGGACAGAGTAAAACAGTGATTCTTGAGGTGGGAAACGAATAAAATCCGCAGAACAAAGCTGAGTTGGGGCTTGAGCAGGAGGTTAAATAGAAAGGGGTAGGTGAAGTTGTACAACACCGGCTGGACAGTCTATCAGAGCACAATGGGTGGACAGAAAGTCGAGTCCGAGGATCATATTGTTAGGGCAGTGCTCGAGCACACAAAACAAAACGGACGTGCGGCGGCCGGCGACACTGCCACGTGCAACACACATTCTAAGTACAGCCGCATTTCCACCGTCGGCAACCTGGAGCACTCTAATCGGAGCAGAAGTAACCACTTTCTTCAGCTGCGTTCGAAGCTCTGCACTCATGAAAATTTGCGCTCCAGTGTCGATCAGGGCTGTAACAGGCAAGCCATCCACGTCCAAGTCCAGAAGGTTCCCATGAGCAGGCAGGGTCAACAGAGCTTCAGGCGGGCGTGCTCTAGCACCGTAACCTCCAGAAACTACTCCCGTTAGTTTCCCGTCGGAAAGCGGCAATGGTAAGCTGGGAACGGAGAGCGACGCAGCTGCAGGATGAATGGCAGCGGCGACTGCGGCTAGTCGGAGTGGCGCGGGCGTTGTGCCTTTTCGAACTCAGTGGAGAGTTCAGGCGGGCGAGGATTTAGTAGGGAGCGGCGGCAGGCGGAAAAGTTTGGTCGAGAGTGGGCTGGCCAGGAACTTTGGAAGTCGGGAGGGGTGTGGCGCACACATCCACAATAGAAGCAGATGTGTCTATCATCATGCGCGCGCCATTAGGCCGATTTGCGATAGCTCGGGCACAGACGATACTGGCTCCGATCAACAGGGGCAGAGGTCGGAGACGAATCAAAGTCAGGACGGTTGGCGTAGCAGGCGGACTCACATTGGCAAGTTCTTCGCGGACGACCGATTGAATGAGGTACACTCATAGCGAAATGTTTAGCGCGCACAATCGACAAGGACCCAGAGAAGGGGGGCACACGAGCGCTTACTCACAACTGTTTCTTTTCGGAAAGATACAGAACATACATACCCCAGCTATCAGCGCTCAGCGCTGAGCATGTGCAACAAGAGTCGTCAGTATAAAGAGAAACAGATGAAAAACAGTTTGAAAGGGTTCAACCAGTATTTAAAAATGCAAATTCATTGTCAGTGATTGCAACTGGTGGTTGGCTTATGTATTTTTCAGCAGACATTTTGATATGAAACGCTTCTGTAATTTCACGTGCTTGTTTTTATGTGAAAGCAAAATGTCAGTGTCAAGAAATACCGGATCACAATGACATAGATTACAGTGGTTCGACAAGTGCGAATACTTTTCTTTGCCGAGAGAACGTTCATGTTCGTTTAGACGGGTGCTTATGCACTGACTGCTGTGTCCTATGCACATGTTGCCACAGGTCAACGGAAGCCGGTACACAACACCTATTCGACATTTTGTGAATTTTTGATGTTCTTTAAGACCGCAGCTGCATTCTTTACCCTATTGTCAAACTTATTTGAAATAGCTTGGCACAGTTTTCGCACCTTATTAGGAGCGCTGAAAACCACTTCAACGCCACACCGGCTGGCAAAATTCTTTAGCCCATGGGAAAAATAATGGACGTAAGGTACAGCCGCAAGGCGCTTTCTGTTCGTGCTAAGCCTGTTCCTTGGATCTGTGGGTTGTACACCCTTTACTATTTTTACTACCTTTTCGGCCGCTTTGACTATAATGTGTTCCGGGAATCCCTCTGAAGCTAGTCTTGTTACCTGATTGGCAAAGCTTTCTTTTATTCAGCGGTAACAAGATTTTACCAAAGCAGCCCGAACGCGAGACACCGCAATTCCGCTTTTCACAATCTTCGAATGTCCTGATTTGTACAGTAATATGGGCTTTTTTTACCTAGGGCTGTACATCCAGCATGCGTGGTCGGGTAGCAATCGCAGAGACAAATCTAGAAACTACAGTTCGTTTTCTTAGGCAATCTCATGGGTAAACTTAAGGCCTTGGCCCACATTCACGAAACATTTTTAGTACATTAACCACATTACAGCCACGTTCATTTTCATCAAAAATAGCCAAAAAATCATCAACAAATCGGAAAATTTTTGCCAAGTTTCCTAAAGCAGTGTGAATACTCTGGTCTACACGAGCTAGAAAAATGTCGCTTAGTATTGGGGCTACCTTGGAACCTATGCATATACCTAATTTTTGCACATACATTGGTCGACCTTGAACCACATGCTGTGGCAATGTTCTGCGTTGCGCCACTCGCCTTTAAACCGGCAAGAAGACTGGGATGAAGCCGTCAAGAGCAACGACCTTCAAGTCCAGCTTCGGGCTGTCCAAAGGGCCTGCGACAGGGCTGAAGATCACGGTCTTCCGCCCCCGGCGCAGGTGCGGCCCGCGACTACGACAATTGTAATTGGTCCCTTAGGACCAATTAAAGTTTCTTGTCTGTCTGTCTGTCTGTTGCACATACATTGCTTCATTCTAACCGACAAAAGTAGAGCTTAGATAAAAGAATAGTACTTGCATAAAGCCTTCCACGGGTACTCCGCTCTCATTTCTAAATTTTACTTCATCATTATCTTCGCAAATACACATTTTAACATTTTTTAACAGCTCTGTGTGGGGAATCGAGTAAAATAAATCTTGTCGTCAACAGTGAAGGCGCTGCATCCCTTTGTTTTGTCCTCCTTTAAATATTGTACAGCTGCCTCAGAATTACAGATTGCTAACGGATCGGGGATTCTTAACGAGAAAAGCTGTTTCTGGATAAATGATACTACCTGCTGCTGCCAAGTGCTTCTTTCAGTAACAATGGCTCTGAACGGTTCTCAAGGTTTGTGCGTCTTACATGAGAAAAACACTTCAAGATGCAGGCCCTTTGCTTTTTTGACTGAGGCACATAGGCTTTCTAAATTGAGGGAACAAAGTAATCCAATAGCACGCTGTTTTTCTTTGGCAGGTTTAACATCTATGCTCTTGAAGCTTTTTTCCATAGCTTCACAAGCTTTTTGACGAAACATGCCATCAGATACGACAACAAGACATGCTTCTTTATCGGCGGTGAGAACACGTAACCCTTTATAAGCCAAGTCTCCTGCCACTAGGTTGAGCCGGTTGGGACTCACACATGCAGTTTTTGCCTTCGCAATAGCGTCTACACGTTCAGAAACACACCTTGCACGTTCTTCTTCAGGAACCAGTCGGGAGACGGCTCTCGATGCTGCCAGCTTCGCAGGTGGACGCAGTGCCTGTTCCAGTGCGAATTTTGACCCGAGATGCAGAAGCTTGTTGTTCTCTTCTGGAATAAAATATTCCTCGAGCCGTACCACTCTTCCTTCCGTAGAAGGTGCCTTCTTGACAGTGAGGAAGCGTGCTCTCACCGTGTTCCAGAGGAACTCCGTTGTCTTAGCCGCTGTTTTGCACCAGTCCAAAAAGAGTCGTCTGCTGGTACCAAAGCACTGTCTTGCAGGCTACACGCAAGCAGTCTTTATGGTGTCGCACTTGCCTCCACGATTCAGACGCAACTATTCGGCATATTATCCTGGTGTGTCCTATCGACGGTTTCATGAAGCCGCATACAGGTACGCTAGCGACCGGGAGTCGTCAAAGCACAGCGTCAATGGTGTGGCAGGAGACGCTGCTTAAATTTTTCGCCAGACTACGGGCGCTATAACGTAAAGCTAGGCCGGTATTTTGTCGCGATGCCTTTTCCGATTCTATGCTTTTTCAGGCTTTTCGCGCTTGGCCAGTGGTTAGAGCGACGGTCTGCCCACATTATCAACGGGATCAGGCGGCCGTGTGTGGTGGATGATAAGAATAGCATAGAATAAGGCATCGCTACAAAATAGTGGCCCTATTCCAAACATTTCTATTCCGATTTTCCAATCATCCATCCGGCATTGGCCAACAAATTTTTTTTAGCAGCCCCACTTCTCTTGTCTCTCACGCGACGTCACGAAAACAGCGGTAACTCCCCATCTGATATGATGTGAACACACTGATTATGCATGACTGAAAAGAACAAACGAAAAATAGTTATTTCTGATTCGACGCCTTTTCACCATTAGACCTTGGCTATTGGTCAAAAGTTTTCGGGCTGCACCCACTTCACCTGCCTGTCATGCGACGTCACAATATCGCGAAAACTCACCGCGTGAAAGTGAGGTGCGCGCGTTAAAGATGCATTAATATGCCGAACCAAAACTGAATTTTTCCCTGAATAACCGCAGGATGTCCCGTTCCGAGAGGAATTAAAGATGGCTGCCGCCGATCGCTCAGGCACTGAATACTCGCACCTGCCGGAGAGCATGGGTTTATTTGCGTACAATAATACTTTTTGCGTTGCTGTGTAACGTTTTCGAGCACTTTCGATACGTTTACGACCTCGCTCAGTCAACTTTTCTTTGTTGATGATTTTTTAGAGGCATTCTTAACCTTCCGCTGTATGCTGCCGCGATTTTCGACGAGCCACCCCAAGCTAAGTAAGAGAAAGCGGATGAATCGCAGACGCCGCACCACCCTCTTCATCCGGTTATCAATTTTTAGTGCACTGGCTCAGCCCCATCGAATCCCTCTCGACTAGAGCCATGCTCTTCACCTCTTATCAGCCAATTAGATAAGACAAGCCGCTCAGTGTAGGCAATGTCATTCGTTTTTAAAGCAAACAAAGGAGACCTCCTATAAACGAGGAAAGCATTTGATTGGTCTCCATAAACAACCCTGCGTGTCGCCGCCCGATGCTTGCGTCGGCGGTTACGCAAATGTGACGTCAGGAGATTGGAATAAAAACATATTGGAATTGTTTTACGTTATGTAGTCCTATATGTACGGCGTTCTCGGAGGACGCGGGCTCACGCGGAAGACGGTCTCCGCACGTCCATGAAGCAGCGGTGTTGGGTAGATTTGTGAACTGCTGAAGTATGCGCCAGTTCTTCGCGTCTCCAAAGCGGCGACATTCTTTATGATCTCATTGATCGCTGTTATGTTTTTGTAAACAAGAAGGTTAAACCTATCGTCCACGATGTCTTTTAAAACGTGGCTGGCGTTGTCTGCTCTGCAATATTGCTATCCACCTTGCGTCAAAGAGCGAGGACGTCCTGGATGTACGCTACGTAAGACGCAGTGAACGTCTGCGCACGGGTCCCTAGGTCCTTAGCAGCACGTTGGCGGCCGATGAGCTTGCCAAGCTAATTTATTTTGTTTGTACTGGTGCCAACTTGTAATTTCTTCTTCATGTGTCTCGAACCAGACCCGCGCAGTTTTCTTTAGGCAGAATGTAATGTTAGCCAGCATGAGCTTGTTATCCCACGTGTTGTGTGCGCTGACACGTTCGTAATTCTACAACCAGTCATCCGCGTCAAAGTTGTCTATACCGGAGAACATCCCAGGGTCCCGAGGCTGGGACAGGCTGACTTTCAGTGGCGTCGATGGGGTCGCGATTGAAGACCATCCTTCGGTTGGCATGGCGGCCTGGTTACGTCCGCTGCGCAACTCCGTCTTGTGCAACTAACTACCCAGCACCTCCACCAATGATGTTACGGGAAAGAAGAAGCGTACGTGTATTTACAGACTGCTTTAATAGCTGAGATAACGTGCGTAGAGAAGCGATAGCCAAAATCTTCGTCGTCGTCTCCCTGGACACCATCCATATCCTCTTCTTCAAACAATATGCACAACAACAATGCAATAAAGTAATCAACAACAATAAGGTAATCGCTAGCCTTAGGAAACAATCCATACATTACTTCGATCGCGCAAGGCGGCACAACACTTGCGGCAGAGGGCCTTGCGAGCGAACACGTGCACACGTGCACGCAACGACGGAAGGCTAAAGAATTCAAATCAAAAATCTTTATTCAGCATTCTTCCGCGCATGACAAAAAGAATGCTGGGACAAGAGCAAAAAGGCTGCTACAAGCAGCTTGACGAGGCCCTTGCCCCTGTTTGATGCAATGCCCCACCTACAGGCACCGATGTGAGACGAGGAAAGTCTACGCTCGAGGCAACACATGTGGAACGCTGCGGGTGCCGAACGATTCAGAAAGTCAGGAATTTTCAGCAAGAAGATATCGACGTCTCCAGCTCGACGGGTGAGAGGCGCCATGCCTCGTTTCGCACCGATTTTGGAGAAGCCTAGCGCGCAAATATATTTTTGTATATATCTAGCGAGACGAAAGCCGCGCAGTCTTTGTATTCGGGCAATCGCACGGAACAACGGCGCGTCGTTATTCCATACTTCTCTATCTCTTTCCATTTCTTTAACATTTCTTATCTCGTTTCCCGCAGCACTCCTTTGTTGCCCACTAGCTCTGTCGCTGCGGCCGTTAACGCCGGCAGACGCCCATGGCGCAGCGCCTCGAGCGGAGGAGGCGGAAGGAAGTGAATGTTAAAAAAATGCTAACGAAATAAATATGTTAGAAAATGGAGTACTTGTGAACGAAAAACAACTTTAAGGCTACACGCGGAATTTTATAACCGGGGAAGTAATCAGTGTGTGCCTAGCGATCAATGTAAAACGCAGTTTTCTTCATTTATACTTTTTTTACTGTAGTCAACCTTTTCCAGTCTTCGTTTCTTTTCTTTCGCTCTGTCGAGCGTATACATATTGTTACATATTTTTGTATTTTAGCGTTGCTGAAATGAAAACTGTAGGAGCGACGAAATAAGGGGAGCATGGAGCTCGCGTAATGTTTGGTGCTCCATCCCCGTCCCTACTCACTATTTTGCTTGTGCTGTTTTAATCTTTGTTCGCACCTGTCGGGGTTTTCTCTCTCTTTCTTTGTTATTATTATTTATTTTCGTAGAGCATTTCTCGGACTAATCAAAAATGAAGCCTGTGCCGTGGCAAACGTCGCCTTGGAAACTTCTGCAGCGATTCCGCGGAGTGGTGTTTATATCTTTTCATCGACACTCGAGCGTCATTACCACGTCACTCGTAATTATGAATACGCGCTATCCTCATTCTTCTTGTTGACTTGTCGCTACACAACCTAGATCTTTGCACGATGCTATGCTGCTTATAAAGAAATGACGCAGGTCCACACAGCTTGGCGACCAGCAGGAGCAACAATATTTACCCTCCACAACATTTGAATCTACTCTTATTGCTTCCCTGCAATTGTTGCGATTTGCAACGGTTGTCTGCCCCTTTACCTTGCGGCCAGTGGTACTCCTTATGCACTTGGCTGCATTAATGATTTGCTGTTGGAGGTCTCGATCACGCACGCAGGAACGTAATCGCAAAGAGGTGAAATAGCGCCAAAGATTGAACCGAACTAGAAAAACGAGGATAAAAAGAAAGTAAATGGCATCCATGGAAACTGACCTTGGTAACATTTAAAACACGAACTCTCTCGAGTGCAGCTAGGTTAGCAGGCCTCCTTGAAGAACTACCAGGAAAATATTTAGGATATCATTGGCCTTAGTGACTTTAGATGAACTGCCTTATACAGTGCTGACTAATGGCTATGTCCTCTTCTATAGAGAACTTCCAGATAATAAGCAGTACGGAGTAGAATTCCTAATCAACAACGACATAGTGGGCAACATTGACAAATTCTACAGCAATAATGAGAGAGTAACTGCAGTCGTAATAAAACTTCATAACGGGTATAGATTAAAGGTAGTCTAAGCCTACGCTCCAGCCTCCAATCATGATGATGCTGAAGTAGATCAGTGTTATGAAGATATTGGATTAGCGATGAGAAAAGTGCAAGCTCAGTATACTATAGTGATGGGCGACTTCAATACAAAAGTGGGGCAAAAGCAGACGTGTGAACAAGCAATTGCCAATTACTGTGTCGATTCTAGTAACAGTAGAGCAGAGATGTTGGCACACTTCGCGGAAAGGAATAAACTGCGAATAATGAACACCTTTTTCAAGAAGCGTAGCAACAAAAAGTCGACATGGAAAAGCCCTAATTGTGAAACTAGAAATTAAATTGATTTCATACTTTCTGCCGATCCCAACATAGTGCAGGACGTAGAAGTGATAGGTAGGGTAAAGTGCAGTGATCACAGGCTAGTGAAGGTTAGAATTCACCTCAATTTGAACAGAGGAAGAGTAAAATTGGTGAGGAAGAAACATGCCAACCTAGATGCAGTAAAGGTAAAAGCAGACCAATTCAGCGTGGCACTTGCAAACAAATATGCAGCCTTAGAACAGAGAGATGAAGGTGACATAGAGCTAATGAATGAAACCTAACTAGGCTGGCTTCAGAAGAAGCAATTGAAGTGGGAGGCAAGTCACCAAGGCAACCAGCTCCCCCAAGCAGCGAAGTACCTAATAAAGAAACGACAAAGAATGAAAGTATCCAACTCACGAGGTCAGATAGAATTCGCAGAATTTTGAAAACCGATAAATAAGGAGAAAATCAGGAATATTCGAAATTATAACGCAAGAAAGAGTGAAGCAATAAAAAATTGACGCAGCATCAAATTAGTTAGAAGAAAACTTGGCATAGGAGAAGCCAAGATATATGCGCTGAAAGATAAGCAGAGTAATATCACCAGCAATTTCGAAGATATAGCGGAAGAATTCTGTACTGACCTGTACAACACCCAGCGCTTCCACGATACCTCCATTGGAAGTAGTAATGAACACGCTACAGAGAGAGGCTCCTTCTAAAGCTAGCGATGAAATTAGGAGGGCCTTGCAAGACATGAAACGACGAAAAGCGACAGGAGAAGTTGGGATAACAGTCGATTTATTCAAAGATGGAGGAGACAATGCGTAAAAATCTGGCGCCTCTCTATACGAAGCGTCTATCGACTTGAAGGGTGCCAGAGAACTGTAAAAATGCCAACATTATACTAATCCACAAGAACGGGAGAAGTTAAAGAATCGAAAAAATACAGGCCCATTAGCTTACTTCCAGTATTGTGCAAAATATTCACCAAGATAATTTCCAATAGAATAAAGGCAACACTTGACTTCAGTCAACCAGAGAACAAGCTGGCTTCAGGAAGGGACACTGTAGAATGGATCGCATTCATGTCATCAATCAGGTAATCGAGAAATCTGCAGAGTACTATCAGCTTCTCTATAGGACTTTCATAGATTACGAAGAGGCACTTTATTCAGCAGATACACCAGCAGTCATAGAGGCATTACGTAATCAAGGAGTACAGGAGGCTTACCTAAATATCTTGGAACATATGTACAGAGGTCCCACAGCTACCCTAATTCTCCACAAGAAAAATAGAAAGATACCTATAAAGAAACGCGTCACACAAAGAGACACAATCTCTCCAACGCTATTCACCGCATGCTTGGAAGAAATATTCAAGCTATTAAACTGGGAAGTCTTAGGAGTAGGGATCAACGGCGAATGCCTCAGAAACCTTCGGTTTGCAGATGACGTTGTCCTGTTCCGCAACATTCGGGACGAGTTACAACAAATGATTGAGGACCTTAACAGAGAGAGAATAAGAATGGGGTTGAAGGTTAATATGCATAAGAAAAAGATAATGCTCAATAGTCCGGCAAGGAAAGAAGAGTTCAGGATTGCCAAGCAGCCTGTAGTCTGTGAACGAGTAAGCTTACATAGGTCAATTACTCACAGGGGACCCTGATTATTAGAAGAAACGTTAAAGAAAAGTAAAAATGGGTTGGAGCACATTCGGTAGACTTTGACAGTTCCTGACTGGAAGCTTACAATTATCTTTAAATAGAAAGATGTGCAGTCAATGCATTCTATCGGTGCTAACATGTGGGGTAGAAACCTGCAGACTGGCAATGAAGGTCGAGAACAAGTTTAGGACCGCGCAATGAGCGATGGAACGAAGTATGCTAGGCGTAACATTAAGAGACGGGAAGAGAGCGGTGTGGATCAGAGATATAAACAGGTATAGACGATATTCTAATTGAGGTTAAGAGAAAAAAATGGAGATGGGTAGGTCATGCAATGCGTAGGTTAGATAACTGGTGGACGATTAGAGTTATAGAATGGGTGCCAAGGGAAGTGCAGTCGAGGACGGCAGAGCACTAGGTGGGGTGATGAAATTAAGAAATTCGCAGGCGCTAGCTGGGATCGGTTGGCGCAGGACCGGGGTATTTGGAGATCACAGGGAGAGGCCTTCGTCCTGCAGTGGACATGAGATAGGCTGCTGCTTCTGCTGATGATTATGATGAAATTGGTATTGTGAACTTAAAAAGCGACTTGAAAAAAGTAGGAGGTTTGTTTATCATGTTTACACCTGCCACGCTACATATTTTTCTTCTTGAATGTTTACTTTTCTTCTTTTAGCAATAAGATTCTTTGCATCCAGCCTTTAGAAACGGTTTAGCAGTTCCTTCTAATGAGAAGTTTCTTGGTCTGCCGACGGCACAATATTCCTTGCAAGTTTGCACGCGTTGATAGAAGTACAATGATAGGTGTCCGTGTCATCACTCAGGTAATTGAGAAATGTGCGGAGTAGAATCAACCTATGTACACGGCTTTCATCGATTATGAAATGGCATCTGATTCTGTAGAGATGCGAACAGTCATAGAGGCATTGCATAATCAAGGAGTACAGGAGGCATCTGTGAATATATTGGTACGGAAGGATAACAAAAGAGGAAGGAAGAAGATCGCGAGACTCAGGCTGCTGCGTGTTGTTGCTGATCAGCTGTTTTTAACTATACTGACTCTGCTTGTGTACATATTGTAAATACAGTCTTTCTGTACTCCCAACATCCCCGTAACAATATTGAAAAATGCCTACAAACATTCCACAACTACGTTGGTTCTCCACAAGAAAAGTTACCAATCAAGAAAAGGTTCAGGCAAGGAGACAATTTCTCCGATGCTATTCAATGCATGCTTAGAAGTATTCGAGCTGTTAGACTGGGAGGGCTTACGAGTGGGGATCAACACCGAATACCTCAGCAACCTTTGGTTTGCAGATGCCATTGGCCTATTCAGCAACACCGGGGACGCGGTACAACAAATTATTGAGGACCTTAACCGAGAAATTGAAAGAGTTGGGTTGAAAGTTAATACGCTGCAGACAAAACTAATGTTCAATATCCTGGCACGAGAACAAGAATTCAGGATCTCCAATCACCCTGTAGAGTCTGTACAGGAGTACGTTTACCTAGGTCGATTACACACAGGGGACCCTGATCATGCGAAGTAAATTGACAGAAAAATAAAAATTGGTTGGAGTGCATACTGTATGCATTACCAAACCCTGATCAAGAGTTTACCGCTGCCGGTAAAACGAAAAGTGTACAATCATTGCATTCTACCAGTGTTATCATGCGGGGCAGAAACTTGTAGGTTAACAAAGTTCGAGAACAACTTAAAGACCGCGCAAAGAGCGATGGAACGAAATAATGTTAGGCGTAGCGTTAAGGAACAGGAAAAGAGCGGTGGAGATCAGCGAGCAAATGGGGATAGGCGATATTCTAGATGGCATGAAAAAGGAAAACTGCAAATGCGCATGCCATGTGCTACGGAATAGTATTACCGATGACGAAGAGGCGAGCAGTAAGAAGACGACGACGACGATTGGAGGCTAGCGCGGGATGTTGCCTCTTGGCCAAGTGCGGCGTATTACGTTGTAAATATACTTGTATATAGCTTTTCATCTGCGTCTTCTTACGTAACATATCTGGTGGAGGTGCGGGGTAAGAAGATGCGGGACGGGGCGGAATCGAAGAAGCCGGATGGGTATCAGGGCGATGGGCCGAGCAGATGGTGTGAAGGCCCATGTTTTCGAACTCCTGGCGGACAACTGCCTGGATCAGGGAAACCGTGACTGCAGGTGCGTTGGTGGGGCTGGAGTCGAAGGCAGCCGGATAGGCGGCCTCAATCTCACGCCGGACGATCTTGGTAATATCGCCAGTGTTGTTGGGACGAGAAGCGTCGGCACAGGAAGATGTCGCTGGGGTTTTGGGCAAACGGGCAAACTGCTGATCGATACGTCGGCTTTTAGCGAGTTCCAGGCGGCGGCACTCTTTTATAACAGCATCCACCGTCGCGACGTTGTTGAATACGAGCAAGTTGAAGGCGTCATCGGCAATGCCTTTGAGGATGTGGGATACCTTGTCTGACTCCGTCATGTGTGCATCAACTTTGCGGCACAGAGCCAAGACGTCCTGAATGTACGTGACATAGGGCTCTGTTGACTCTGCGCACGGCCGGAAAGCGCCTTCTGTGCGGCAAGCTTGTGACCATAGGGGTTGCCGAACAAGTCTCGGAGCTTTTGCTTGAGCGAATCCCAACTGGTGAGCTCCTCTTCGTGCGTCCCAAACCAAACTCGAGGTGTGCCACCGAGGTAAAAGACTACGTTGGCGAGCATGATAGTAGGGTCCCACCGGTTATTGCGGCTGACGTGTTCGTACAGGCTGATCCAGACGTCGACGTCTTCCCTATCTTTGCCCGAAAATACGCCAGGATCACGAGGAGCAGGGAGAGTGATGTAGGTCGTCGAAGTGGCAGCAGATGTCGGAGGCGGCTGAGTCGAGTTGTCATCGCCGGGAGCCATGAAGCTAGGCTCGACGTACCGTCCACTGCGAAGCTCCGTGACGAGGTACAGGGAACGTCCACTGTAATGCGTAGGTTAGATAACCGGACGTGCCTAGGGTAGGTAAGCGCAGTCGAAGAAGGCATAAAACTGGGTGGGGTGATGGTATGGTATGGTATGGTATTGTATGATGAACTTTATTAATGTCCTGAAGATCAACCCTTAGGTTGACGCAGGCGGCACCTACAGAAATTGGGAAATTTCCAGGCGCAAGTTGGAATCATCCAGCACAATATGGGTAATTTGAGATCGCAGCGAGAGGCCTTCACTTTGCACTTGACATAAAACAGGCGGCGGTCGCGGCGGCGGTGACTGCTGCTGCTGCTGCTGCTGCTGCTGCTTGCTTGCTTGCTTGCTTGCTTGCTTGCTTGATTGATTGATTGATTGATTGATTGATTGATGATTATGATGATGATGATGCAAGTGGAAGAGAGAGAAAGAGATATGACGAATGAAAAGGTAGAGAGGTTAACCACAGCTAGTTCGAGTTGGCTACCCTGCACGGGCGAAGGAGTAACCGGACAAAAAGAGAAAGGCAGCGGAAGGGAGGAGAGTGAAGAAGAGAGGTAACCGCGCACAGAAGAGAGTGGTAGCGGGTTGCGCTCCCTACCTCTGTAGAACCCAGGAAGCTGAGCAGCGCGAATAAAGCCTTCTGGGCGGAGTTTTTTGCATTGGCGTAGAACTTTTTGTTCTAATAGTGGCCGATTCTCCAGTCATGACGTCCAGCAATGTGCACATCACTTGCCTCTTGGCACTATAGCGCGGACAAACACAGATAATGTCTGTGAGTGTCTCGTCACAGTGCATATGTCGCACGTTGTGCTGTCAGCCATTGCAATAAGGAAGATATAAAATTATTTTAAATGCGAGGCCTAGCCACAAACAGTACATCATGGCCTGTTGACGACACGGTAACCCAAGCGGTAGATGCATCTGTATCATCATCATTATCATCATCATCAGCCTGGTTACGCCCACTGCAGGGCAAAGGCCTCTCCCATACTTCTC